>NW_027397080.1:6407874-6927005 GCF_003265705.2 Callorhinus ursinus | reverse complement strand
AGAAAGAAAGAAAGAAAGAAAGAAAGAAAGAAAGAAAGAAAGAAAGAAAGAAAGAAAGAAAGTTGTTTAAGATTAATATTCCATTTTTGTGGCCCAGGCTTTCATTCTGCAGCTTATGTTGTATTACGCCAAATTAATCGTTCTCCACGTGCCTTCTGATGTTTGATCACTTTAGCTCAAAAGATGCTTTTTACAGTGTAAGGGTCTTAATGTGGAAGTGGTAATACTTTCACAACTCATTGGGAGTAACAGGCGCTTTGAAGCAGGGGCTGGGGGGCACCAACTAGTTTCCTTCCACTCAGTTCCTCATTATAACTGTCCTTCTGCAATGTTCTCAATTATATTTTAAACAGCTCTGAAGATGCATTGATGTAGCTAGTTCTTTTTACATTAAAATCTGTCTTTGCAGAACAGAGTCACAGCTGGGTATTGTGGAGAGTTGCTATGGCCCCAGAAGAAAGAAAAGCAAGTGCCCGTGGAAGGATAATGTATCCCAGACTTTTCCTTGGCAGCTTTAGCTCTCAAGAGTGAAATAATTACAACAGACCTCATTTGAGGCAGAGGAAACTGATGAAAGCAGATATTTTAATTCAAAGATGTGGATTTTCCTTCCACGGGAGTCTTTAAGAGCACACACATCCACAACAGATGGCTCAGGGAGCAAGTAGTCCTGTCTGTTATAGGATTGTGGATAGAGCCATCTTCTTAAGGCCCCTTTGTAACCCATAATCCATGAGGCAAAGATGTTATGACCTTTGTCCTATCCCACCCCTTGTTAAAAAGCTGATAACAGACATAAAAAGTGAAAATCACAAACTGCTCCACTTCTAAAATGTCTCTATCTCTCTTGAATATTATCTCAGGGGAAATAACTTCAGCAATTCTTTGGCTCTCTAAGTTGGGTGTACACTTGGGTGATTAACAGACAATTTAAACTTTCGGAGCAGAGCAAATACGCAGGAGCCAGAAAGCGAAATGCTGTGTTTAAACGGTACAACACTGCCACCTAGAGGTCAAACACCAAGGCATCGGACACGACAGTCAAACCAGGTGAAAAAGCTAGGCAAGTTGCTTGCCCAGACCAGAAGGTCATCCTCTCTTTCGCATCAAAGTTGCAATGAAAGGCAATTTAAATGAGCACGGGTTTTCCTCAATGTGTGGGATATTGAGGAAGTAGCTACTGCGGAGTAGCTGAATATGCCTCCCCCATCACTCCCAGCAAGGACAGGTGGTGAGCAAGTCACCAAGAAAGAAGCAGGGAACAGACACACCTCAAGGTGCAGGGGGAGAGGAGTAGATGAAGGAAAAGGGAGTGGGTGGAGGACTTTTAGGGAGAATATGGCATTTAAGCTGAGCTTAGCAGGATGAATAGAATTTCTACAGGGCAAGGGAAGCGGATTCCAGGTTGAAAGAACAGCAGGAGCTAACTTAGGCTCAATTGTGAAAATGCACAGGCTTTACTCTATTACACAACCAGGTCACTGAAGGTTTAATTAAGACACTTGGAAAATGGGGGTGCCTGGGTGGCTCAGTTGGTTAAGCCGCTGATGCTGGATTTCAGCTCCGGTCATGATCTCAGGGTCCTGGGATTGAGCCCTGGGTCTTGGGATCGAGTCCTGAGTCTAGCCCGCGTGAGCTCTCTGCTCAGCGGGAAGTCTGCTTGAGGATTCTCTCTTCCTCTCCTTCTGCCCCTCCCCCTGCTCACGCACTCTCTAATAAATAAATCTTTAAAATGATTTTTTTAAAAAAGACACTTGGAAAATGGAATCCTACTTCCATCCAATCCCACGGAAAACGTTTCGGTGAAGTGTCCTTCAGTGTATTCATTATACATGGCTTGAATAGGCATTTCTTAGTGTTGCACTGACTTAAGAACATGGGGTACAAACCAAGGCAAAAAGGCTTCTCTATTGCAGTCTTCTCAGAACCTTTAATATTTTACTGAAAGCGGTAAATCTCCAAGAGACTACAGAATGTGATTTCCAAAATTTAACTATAGAATTCTTTTTTTACAAAACATCCCACCATAAGCAAACCTTCTTCCTTCCTAGTTAGGGAAGCAAGGTCAAGTGGTTGTTTAAGGATGCAAGTTCTAGAATCAAGCTGCATGGATTCCAGTTCTAACTCCACCCCTCACAATTGAGTCTCTATGCCTCGGTTTTCCCATCCTCAAAATAGGAATATAGTCCCTACTTCACGAGGTACTGCGAAGATTATGTGAGGTAATACATACAAACCACCTAAAAATAATTGCAAGTAGCTGCTGCCGCTTCATGTCTCTCCTGGCTGCTCCTTAGATCCACAGGCTTCCAACTCTGTGGGAGCAGTTCAGGGAAAATGCTATTAACGGAAACACTCCAGCCATGCCGAACTGCTGCCCACATTCCCCTTAGAGACTATGTTCCTTCAGGGTCTCTGGGGGAAATAGGACACTGTTTTAAGTTACTTTACTAGCTTAGATGGAAAATAGTAATGATATTCACTAATAATCTCTTTTGGATATAACTAGAAAAGCTTTCAACATTTGCAAACCAAAACAGGACAAATCCACAAATCACACACATTGCTTTCCCCAACTACAAAGCTTGTAACTATCTTAATTTTATCTTTAAAATCATTTCTCTGTAAAAGCACAGAACTCAAAATGTAGAAGGTAAATTCACAAACACCTCAGGCATTCTATTATCGGGGCTTCATTGTATATATACACGTGCGTGCGTGCATGTGTCTAGAGACTGTGAGTGAATGGGAGAAGAAGTGGTATGTAAAACAGCTAAACTCCTTGCTGCAGAAGACTGTAAAGGCTTTATTTAGCCCATCTGCAGCAGTGCTCTCCAAGGCAGCCTGGAACTGATAAACAGGCAAACCCCCTTAATTGTTTTATAAGATTCTTCCATTTTTTTTTTTAAGATTTATTTGACAGAGAGAGACACAGCGAGAGAGGAAACACAAGCAGGGGGAGTGGGAGAGAGAGAAGCAGGCTCTCCGCCGAGCAGGGAGCCCGATGCGGGGCTCGATCCCGGGACCCTGGAATCATGACCTGAGGTGAAGGCAGAAGCTTAACGACTGAGCCACCCAGGCGCCCCTTTCCTTTAATCCTGAGTTGTCTCCCTCATTCACTTTCTCTATTTCACTTCTCAAGTTTTCTCCTAAGTCACCCCCTGAATTTGTAATTTTCCATAGTAGTAGGGGGTAAAAAAGTAATTCTTGGGCACTTATGTGCCATGGTATACTCATCTTGGGGTTTTATCTCCATTGAACCAATGGGAGCATGAGGCTGAAGATACAGGCAGGCTGCACTGGGCTGCTACATCCAGCGTGCAGGCTCCACATGCACAAACTATACCCAGGACTAGGCTGGCCAACCTTGGTTTACCAGAACAGCACCAGGGCACACCTGTCGCTCTGGCATCATTATGAATGGCATCCCTTCCACTCTCAATAGTATCCAGGCTTAGAGTTTAATTTATATGGTTATCCTATCTGTAACTCTAGACAGGCTTCTCTACTCCTCTGGACTTGTTTCCCTAATTTGGAAACGGATACAGGATTAGATTGTCTTTTAAGAGATTTTTTTTTTGTTTCTGTGATTTCCATTTCAAAGTTTTAAAATCGAATTCTAAAGTAATCCGATCATGAAAATTAAAAGAGCTTTCAACCTCTATCTACCTTCCCCCCTTCTATAAACTAATGTATACCTAACCCCAACCAATTTAGATCCCACCTGACATTTAAGGGTCAACAATGAGTATCCCAGGAACTGGAAGAAACAAACAAGCTGGAATTGGTACACATTTTTTATATGGTGTCCTACCTAATTTATCTCCTTACCCCTTCCTGGCTTGGCTATAATGCATCAGTTACGCCAGGCCCTGCATATTCCTCACCATGAGAGAGATTTGTTGGTACGAAACACCACAACCCAAAAACCATTTTCACCTGGGCCTGGACTGCCTACCCTAAGCAGAAATGGGCCAGGAGAGATGTCTGGACCCAAGGCATGAAATTCCTGCATCAGGACAGAGCTTGAGGTCCTAAGACATACAGCCTCTTAACCATATGAAGCCGTGAAAGAAATGGACAATAGAATGATCAAGTGAGACAACCCAATGTCCCATCACCCCACCCTCCTCCTATTGGAGGCAAATAAAAAACTGATTTTGGAGTAAATACATTTATTGATACCCATTTTATATAGTTCAGTGAAATAATCTATAAATATAAAAGCATTTTCTTTTGGATATCACCATGGTCCATGTAAATACTCAACAGTCAGAATCATCTGCAGGAAGCACTCCAAGTCACACTGTTAGGTTTACAGACCTGAATATACATATTTCATTAAACAGTGGCACTTATGTACTCAAGTGGTCCAGTGGCTTTGGAATATAGTACTGGGCATGTCGAGTAAAAATAATGTCACTTTAAATCAATGGACAGGGTATCAACCATCAACAAAAAGAAACAATTATGAATTAATATCCTAGGTGAAGAAAGTACCACAGTTGACACTCGGTGTCAGAATACTGGAGACACAGTCTGTTTAATGACACATGTTGTGGCGCCATGTGCTCTCTCCAACTCCCAGTGGACAGCCCACCAGTGCCTTAGGGTCATTCATGGCCAACAAAACAGCAGTTCGTAAAGAATATAGACAGCTTAGAATAAAAGGTAGGTAGCGGCTGGGACCAAGTCTACAGAAAAGTGAGCTAAATATTTCAATGACATAATGAATTTCTCCCCTAGGAGGAGGAGATTGTGGGGAAAACAAACTTCTTAAATTCCCATCGTTACACTGATCATGATCACTTATCTAATGGAGGAGAAAGAACCCAGATAGCTGGTACCCAAAACACAGGTGCAAACTTTTTCTTCTGTTTCAAAGTTTCTTCAACACTTCCAAGAGAATTAATGCAGCAGCCACTGTTGAGCCTTGCTCTTGACCTAATGCAGCATAAAACATTCTCCTTTCTTCAGTAACAAATACAGGAATGTCCTTTGCTGCAGTCAGACCATGTGTCTTCTGAGTTAGCAAGCAAATGCATTTAAAACGTCTTAAGTGTGCAATGTCCAAAATTGCAATCTGAGAGGCAGTGTTAGAAATTAAGCAAGGCAGGATTTTTAGAGACTACTCAAATGAAAACCTAAGTGAAGCATATAAAAATTCAGTTCTTTCTATTATTTCCAACTGGTAATTGACAGCAACATTCTCTGGTAAGGATGGGTAAGTGGTGTTATCTCCAGGTCCAAAATATCCCAACTACTTAAAATAGGACCCCAAAGAGGAGAAAGACACACTGAGTTCTGTGGTCTCTAGAATTCTTTTTTGCCATTTAAAAAAAAAAAAGAAATAGTAGCTTCAGTTGCACACCACTGGTTGAAGGGGTTTTCATCTGAATGAGAGACTCTACCCCTTGTCTCTAGTGGGACCGGCACCAGGATTCCCACAAGCGGCAGCTCCCCTGTCCTGTAGCACGTGGCATCTGACCCTGGAGTGAAGAGTAAGCTGGCACAGAGCCCCGACAGCTGGACTTCAGGCTAGATGGCATTTCGCGGCGTGCCATTGTGTGTCAGCGCTTTCAGGCTGGGGGCACTGGGCTGGTGACCACAGCTCCTGTGAGAAGTCACACCCACCTCAAAAACCTCATGAATGGCTTTCCGGAAACAGTGGAAGTTGTAGTCTATTAAACCTGTAAGAGAGAAAAAGAAGATCAGGCCCCCTGAATGTCAATTGTGAAATTATCTATTAGAAATATTTGATGACAGAAGGAAATAATTGGTTATGTATTAAAAAACACACATCAAACTGAGGAGTTTTCTATGTTAGAAACGTGATAAAGCAGATACCAAACCGTTAACACTGGTTACCTCTGGGGCCTGGGAATGAGTAAATAAATAAAACAATCAGGGAGGTAAATTTGCCAAGAAAACCTACAATAAAATCTAAGGTGAAAATAAAATAATTTTCAAATTATCAAGCTTTTCCTTTCACAAGTCTTTTGGGCAGCCAGTGAAGAGCAGGAGGGAACAGCTGGAGCAGTAGTTTGGCACACTGCCCAGTAGAGCCCTGGGGTCTGGGAGGTACCAGAGAGGCCCACCAGCCAGAGCCTCAGTAGCCTACACCTGCTCTCCAGGCAATGCAGCTCCTTCTTCATCTGTCTGATGAACTGGCTTCCAAATAAGATTTTAGTCAAACAGTTCTGTTTTGTGATAGAAATGGCTAGTTGCCTACTAAAAATCCACTTTTCCCCCTTCTTCCTTAGTAACGGAAACCCAATTTCAGATGAGCACAATGATGCTCAGCTAAAACATTATACTTCCCAGCCTTCCTTACAGTTATGTATGGCCACATGACCAATTCCGGCCACTGAGATAGGTGGAAGCATGTGGGACCTCTGTGAAATCTCCTTAAAAGGAAAAGGAAGTATTCTTTCCCCAGTCTTGTTCCTCCTTACTGTCTGGAAGACGGAGCTCCAGGAGCCATTCTGGACCATGAGGTGACCTTAAGAATAGAAGCCAGTGAGAAGAATGGCAGATCAGACAAGCATCAGTGCCCTTGAGGATACTGGGACATGAAGACGACCACACAAAACAAATCAAAACAATATGGCGTTAAAATGACTATAGATGTCAAAGAAGTCTGCAGGAGGGAGAGCCCAGTGCCGGGCAAAAGCAGCCAATGAAAACCTCAGGGATGAGGCAGAACTTTGGGGATACAGGCAAGGTTTAATTAGGCAGGAAAGAGGAACAATATTACAAAAAACAGCAGGGAGGTGGCAATGAGAACACAGCACAGGTGAAAGACAGGAAAGAAACTGGTGTGGCTGGAGATAGGGGCAGAGAATTCTCGCTGGGAAGTACTGGGAATCCAGTCTGACTAAGGAGATTAGAGCCAAATCCAGGAGGTCCTTCAGACTCAGGAAGGAAAAAAAAAAAAAAAAAAAACTATAAAAGTTTTGGTAAGTTCAACTACATTAAAAATTACTTCTGTGAAAATGGTAAAATAAAACTCACAATCAGGGAAACTTGAACACTAGCCAGAGATCTGACGATATTATGAAATCACTGTGGTTTTTTTTTATGTTTATTAATGGCACCATTATGTTTTAAAAAGAATGCTATCTCTTAGAGATACCTGCTGAAATCTGTAGAGACAAAATTATTTGATCAAGTCAGAGATTTGTTTTATAATAATCCAGTAGGGAAAGAGGTAGAGAAAGAAAAAAGACTGGCTATGATTTTGATAATTATCCAATCTGGGTGATAGATAAAAGGGGTTCATTCTGTTATCTTCTCTTTTTTATGTCTGACAGTTTCCACAACAAAAGGGTAAAAAATAATGATTTAGCTGGTAAAGACTGACCATATGCTGGTGATTCTTGAAGCAGGAGGATGGGTATGTGGACACTCATTGTGTTGCTCTACTTTTGTATATATTTGAAAATTTCTGTAACCAAAAACGGTTTTGTTTTTAACTTTTTTTTTAAAAGATTTTTATTTATTTACCTGAGAGTGAGTGAGAGAGAGAGAGCACAGAAGGAGCACGAGGAGCAGACTCCCCGCTGAGCAGAAAGCCCAACGTGGGGTTCGATCCCAGGAACCTGAGATCATGACCTCAGCCTAAGGCAGACGCTTAACAGACTGAGCCACCCAGGCACCCCCATTTTTAACTTTTAAGATTAGAATGGAGGAAAATAAAGAACTCCTAAGAAGTACAAAAAGGATAAAGGTATATGAACAGGTAAAGTGCCAAAGAACAACCTTGAACTGGCATAAAAAGTACTTGCCATAAGGAAAACGCCTGCCCTAACTAGTAATTAAAGTAAAAATTAGAACCAAATGAGATACTATTTTATACCTACCAGACTGACAAGCGTTATCAAGGACACGAAGTGACAAGAACTCCCACACAGAGCTGCCAGAGGCGAAAATGGGAAAGCCACTTTGGAGAGCAATGTTTAATAAGGCTGAAGATGTATGAATACATCTCTATAAATTCCACTACTAAATATATTCTAAGAGAAACTCACCACATGTGCAATGGCAAACGTGTTCATTTGTTGCATCTGAGTTTTGTTGCAAAGCTATTTGTGATTTTAAAAATAACCTAAATGTCCAGCAGAAAGAAAATAAATTGTGGTATATTCAGTCCATATAATATAGTGTGGAGTGAAAAATGACTGAATGAACTAAAGCTACATGTTATCAACACAAATCTCAAAAAAGATCTTAAGTGAAGAGAATGAGCAAGTTGCAGAAGACTACTTACATTTTTACATCATTTACACAGAGATCACAATACAAAACTCTATATTGGTTAAGGAAGATACAAAGTAAAATAATACATCGTCCATGGGAAAATTAAATACTACATTCAACATAGCACCAAAAAGACCTCCAAGGACACAAACATCAAAGTCAATTATGTCTCTGCCATGTTTTAAGTTCTGAAGCTCAAACGTGAATACACACATTTTTGTTTATCCAAAAATGTTGTGTATCTGATAGAGTTCATTAATATTAACATTAGTGAAATAGTACTAATTCGTTCAATGTTAAATATTAAAAACAAAGACCATAGAGCAGGCACTTGTTGCAGTGAACAAGAGAGAGTGATGATAGATCCTTGAGGACTTAAATAACATGATGGAAGTAACTTTCTGAAACCTAGTCTGCCTTTGGAATAAAAGACAATACATACTAGCCCCTCAAAACACATGCTGAGCGCATCACCTCAAGTAGGACATGATTGCACCACCTCGGGCCTGCAGGGAGGAGGACCTGGACTGACAGTGGGAATGGAAAGGAAACCCAAGAAACAAGTAAGATTTGGTGAAAATTCAATGTAAACAATACAGGAAAAGAAGGGAAAAAGGAGAACACAGAATGCCCTTGTGAAATGACCTGCAAGGGCCCCTTCGCAGTGCCACCACACAATCACCTGACTACAAGATATCTGAGCCTGGACACCAGGCAATGTCATAACTGGTAACAACACTACGGTAGCCAAGAGGGTCAGGAAACAGAGGGGAAATAGTCATCAGTTTTGACAACATGTACAAGATGATAATCAAATATTTAAGTGAAATGTCCTACTAAGAGCTCCAAACATGGGACTGGAATATGGGCTCAAGTCAGAGCTAGAGAGGTGAATTTTTCAACCACACAGAGAACATTAACTGACCATGGTTTGGATGAGCTGACCAGGAGAATAAGGGAAGACGCAAGCAAAAAGACGTGGCTCTGAAAAACGCTCAGAACTGAGAAAAACAAAAGAAACAGAAGAGGAGATCAGAGAAACAAATACATAAAATTACTTGGAGAGCTCAGCTTTAGGGAAGCAAAGAGAGAGGGAGAGGGACTGGCAGGCTCACATGCTTGAGAAGGCTGAAGAGGCAACAGAATGAGGAAAGGCCACTGCGTGTAGCACTAAGGTAAGCTGGTAACCTGCCCAAGAATCATCTCCAGAAACAGGTTTGGGTGGAAGCCCAAGTGCAAGCATTCAGACATGTATTAAAAGGACCCAAAATAAGAAAGGCTGGAATTAAATACCTTAAAGACCAAAAGAAGTCTAGACTATATATGGAAAGGAAGGGACAAAAGTAGTTTGAGCTGATACTCATCTAACACTGCAATATTATTTTCTCTGATTTTCAAGAACCTAATAAATTTTTACAAAGAACTTAACATAAAAACAGCCTTTTAAATTGCCATTACCTTGGGCGGCTGGGTGGCTCAGTTGGTTAAGCGACTGCCTTCGGCTCAGGTCATGATCCTGGAGTCCCTGGATCGAGTCCCGCATCGGGCTCCCTGCTCAGCAGGGAGTCTGCTTCTCCCTCTGACCCTCCCTCCCTCATGTGCTCTCTCTCTAATAAAATCTTTAAAAAAGTAAAATAAAATAAAATAAAATGCCATTACCTTTTCGTTCAAAACTTTCTTCCCTAAGAATGCAGACCAGTGCCAAAAATTTAGTCACTTCCTTTAAATAAAGGACAGTCGTATTATTCAGCTTGATAATTGCCATAGATTCTTTGTCATAAGCACTTCCGCTTCCATCTTCCTTTAACCTGTTTTAAAAGAAAGTTTCATTACAGGTTTCCCAGCAAGGTATTGTCACATTTAATTTGCACAATGACAAGTCCTTCCACCACCCAGTTTCCCAAGGGTCTTTTAAGAAAAAATACTGGCTTAATTATTATATGGCAACAGAAGTTCCCATTTAAGAAATAGGGCTCCCAGGGGCGCCTGGGTGGCTCAGATCTCAGCTCTTGGCTCTTGATCTCAGCTCAGGTCTTGATCTCAGAGTCATGAGTTCAAGCCCTGCATTGAGCTCCACACTGGGCACAGAGCCTACTTAAAAAAAAAAAGAAGAAGAAAGAAAAGAAAAAAAAAGAAATAGGTTCCCAGACAAGGATGCAGTATTCCATGCATGCACACCTTCATCTTGTTTACCCAGGATACACGGAATACAGGTTTTAAATCTTCCCTCATCCTAATCTGTATTGACACAGTATACAAAAAAGGACCTAACGTAAGAAATCTGCCACTAGTGAAAAAGGAGTTAAGTATAAAAACTAAAATGAATACAGTCTATCAAGATACTGTGGTATCCTGATGCTTACAAAGTGAGCCTTCAGGGTCTGAAAGCTATTGCCTTTACTAGAATTGTCAGAATTATACCTAGTCCTCCTTCAAAAGATATAAATCAAGAGTCAAGAAAGAAATAAATACAATAAAGTAAAACAAACTGCATGCATAGATTGTGTTAAGAATGAGATAATGGATATTTTTCTTCACTTTTATAATGTGCCATATAATGTATAATGTATTTTACAACATACCTTATGCTGAAAAAAACTTTGCAACTAAATTTGATTTTTAAATTATAAAAAAAGCAGTTATGAAATTTTGATTTCTTTTAAAGAAAAAAAACAAGTGTTCTATTCAACCATTTTTAAAATTAGGAATGGGAACATGAAGCTTTACCAAATAATATAACAAACAGAAACATCACAATTTCATTATGGAAGAAGTTAGAGCAAAGGAGAGCATGTAACCACAAAAGTGAAAAACAAATAGAAGACAGAAACAGACAGGTAAAGAACATGTGAAATGCATTCTCCTATTCAGTCAGCTGGAGAAAGACACCAACAAATTAGGCTGAGAGACCAAGGTGAAGGGCAGGGACAGCGAGATGAAAGAAGAGTTCAGACCAGGTGAAAACAGAACAGATAAAGGACACAGAAAGCAAAGGTTATGTTAGAGCATCAGAAAAGTGCCTTGGGAGTGCTGATGTTAATACATGGGGGAGATGGGGGGGTCAGGGCTATTAGCAACAGAGGTTGTTGGCTTTTGAAATACCAGTAATTCTCCAAAGTTTTCACTCGTCCTCTGGACTATTCCACAAAATTACACCTTTGCTGGCATTTATAAATCTCTGTGTGGAGTTTGGTGAATTTACATAAAGAAAGTTTACATTTTAGAAATTTATTTTGGAAACTCAGATGTATGGGTCAAATTTGACACCCAAAATTCTGATTTCCTTGTTTCTTAGCTCTCTGAAAGATTAGGATCTCTCATTTCCATAAAACCTGAAGTTAAATTAGGAACCAGTACCTACTCTGTTATTAAAAATAAATTAATCTACTTTTTTGATCTAGCAGAGTCCCTAAGGGAGAAGACACAGTGCAAGCCCCCCAAATCATGGCAGGAGAAACTTTCAGTGACAATTAAATCTGGCACTAGCACACTTTTTCAACTGCTCTTACCCATCCTCTGAAGCAGTAAGACCTAGCAGTCCATCTACAGGGAAATCAAGCTCCAAGCGGAAGCACTATGGTCAGAACAAGTCCACTCCAAACAGCACCTGCCAGAGGCCTCAAAAATTAATCTCTCTGACAAACCAAACTAGTAGTCTTCCACCTGTCTGAGATCTTGCAAATATATATATATAACTTACCCATATATACAAGACACATCAATTACAACATCAATCATGTCACAGCAAAGTTCATAAGATTGCATATCCACAGGAGAACTGTCTGTTGCAATGTAGATTTTGCTGACAACATCGAAGAGAAAAGCTTTTTCAATACCTGAATTCTTGGAAAAACAAAATTGGGGAAGTATTCAGTTTTAAGAATCAAAATTTGTAATTTACCTAAAATCCTGAAATTATGGATTAATTTCATAATTTCACAACATAAGGACATTTTTAAATTGTATAACCCAATACCAAAGAAGCAAATAGTATTTGGTTGAGAGACACTTCTGTTATCCAAAGAATAAAAGTGGAATCATTTCTCTGCTCTGATTTACTGACTTAACTGCACTAAATTTGTTTTTCTTCCTCCTCTACTTAAATGATTTATTCGCTAAGACACCAAAAAAATTAACAAAAAAAATCCTCCAAAATCCAAGCCATGCTACATTTTCAATAATCCTTTCTTGTTACAATAATCAACCTCTGATTTGAATGACCTTGCTACCAGAAAAGCTTTCTGTGGCAATCAGCAAAACATAAAAGAATTAGTTTGATGTCAACATCTAACATAACCCAAAAGCCCGAAAGAACTGGGGATCACTACACCCTGAGTCCTTCAAAGTAATGTCTAGAAAATATAATAGTTGAATGTTGTATTTATTGAAAAAATATCCTTTTTTATTAAGTTGAGTCTTCAAAATAAGGAAGGTGAAATATGATACTAAGATTATGTTAGCAAGGAAAGGAAAAGATCAATTTTTCAATGTGACCTCCTATAAAGCAAATGATTAAGCAGGAGTCAAATTCCCAAAACCCAGACTTTTCCAGTTACTACTCTTCGTTCAGCAAATAGATGTCATGAAAATTTTTTTTTTATCATGAAGGTTTTTATTAGTTAAGAAAGCATGAAGAAATTTTTCATTTCATTTTAAGATCAAAAGGGTGAGCACTAAGGAAAGAACTCAGAAAATAACTCAAGCCTTTTTTTTTAACGTTATGATTTATTTTACATGTTAAGTGTGTCATTAGTCTTTCAGCCTGATTCAGACTAATTCAAGCCATTTTTTTGGAGAATTTGATAACACAAATATATTCAAGAAAATGGAATCAGAAACTGTAGTGAATTAGCTCACTTACTGATATAAAGATATTTAATAGGTTTTCCAAGGTCGGCAGTTGTGGGATGAGTTTCTGCACCACCTTACTAAAGGCTTCAAATATTGAATGGTCATAGATACTAGTCAAATAAAAGCTGAAAAACACAACACAGTTTGATTAATTTGAAAAATATCTTAAGTTCAGTGACAACTATAAAAATAAAATTTTAAGTTTCTTAACATTTGATTTCACTAAGTTCAAATAAAGCCTTTTTATCTTGCCTGTCATTCCCTACTGTTCAAGAGGACAAACGCAGCTTCCCCACCTGGCTTGTAACCATCCATCTCTTTACAGCATTTACAAAAGAGGGTACTTTCCTAGTACCCAGGAAAGCATTTTCAGATGCAGAAACCTGAATATTCACCTAAGTCTTTGCAAACTGATCCAAAAAAACCTGGTTTCTTAAGCCCATAACTGACAAAGACCAAGATAAAAACCAAGAGGGAGCACAGAGAGGGGTGACATTTATTCAGTAAGAATATAATTCAGGTTTCTACAAAAATATCATCTCCTCAGAAAGCTCTTTCCTGACCCTCCTACCTAAAACAGCAGCCCTTTCCCCTAATTTTTCTTCACAGTACTGATAAGTACCTAAAATTACCCTATACATTTATTTGTAAGGGCTTCTGAGCTGTCTCATTCATCAGAATGTAAGCTCCATGAGGACAGAGAGGTTGACGGTCTTGCTCATAGCTACAACCCCACTGCACTGAACAGTGCTCATAAATATTTGTTCAACAAACAAATGAACAAAATTGATGCTCAGAATGTCTGTAAATGACATAATTAGAAGGACAGGAGCTGGGGACCTATAAAAAATAGGAATGGAACAGGAATCTGCCTAAAAGGACATACAGTGGAGAAGTAACACCCACAGATTTAACAAAACACATATGAAAAAGAGAGACCTTTCACATTTTAAACAATACAATTTTACCTGTTATTTTTAGCTCAGGGAGTATACTCCTCATTATGTAGTTGTTCTATTTATTTATTTATTTATAAGTATATATTACAAAGTCAGAAACACAGAACTGTGGCTATCACACTTTATAGGCAATTTAAAAATACTTTCAAGAAGCTGATCTAGGAACCTAACCCTATACAAGATGGGGCTCAACTCTAGATGTTTGAGCAATGAAACAAGTGAGGCCAAGATGACCCCCTCCTAAAGGCACTAGGGACAAAGGAATATTTTATTGCTTCCTTTAGGCAAAAAGGTTAGCAATATGGGAAGGTCCTTCAGGGACTCTGAGGCTTGGAAGTAGATGGGGACATGGAGAACCTGCAATGTACAGGGTATTTTAGTAAGCTGGGTTTCTGGAAACCGGAAATTGAATACAGTGTGATCCACAGGCGTGCCAGTTATTAATAAAAGCTTGATGCAAAGATTCTACAGAAGTTAACAAGGCCTAGGGCCCTATAAGGAACTAGAGAAAGGGATGGCATGTACCACTGGGGGTGGGATGCCCCAAAAAGGGACAAGGAAGTGGTGTGAAGAGGATTAGAATTCCCAGGTGCACTAGGGAACACAGGACAATCACAGCCTAAAATCCATTGTTAAGAGTAGAGTCCCAAAAAGTTAAGACTGAGGAAATTCATAGGGAAGCACTTTCACTTTCACTTACAAATAATTTTTTAAGCATGAATTACTGATAAATATTTTAAAATTTCAATCCAGACAAACTACAGATCAATGAGACTTTTTCTACATGACATCCTAATAGAATAATTGAAAGACCTTGGAACCTGAGGCCCTAGGGAATATTTGGGGTAGGGATGGGGGGTGGCTTGAGTCTATAAGGAAGTCACTCTAACAGACCAGGGATAGGGAAATAGCTATACATGTGTCTCTCCCCTGCTTCCCCTTTAAGCTGTTTATATCCTCAAGAGAACATTTTCTTAGGTACTTTTTATTACTCATATCTACCTATACCACCAAAAAAATACAAAATACAGAAAATATTCCTCATACACTTTCAGAACACAAGCACATAAATCATCAATCCTATCTAGTAGTTGTTCTTTAATCATTTCTGAATGGTATTTAATTACGAATCAGCAGTTCTTTAAACCTAACAGGAACCCTAAACAGATTTATAGAATAAACTCACCTAACCCAAACTTTAGAGATTCAGAAAAGCAGAAACTGTTTTTAAAACATACATAAGATACATTAGAGTCCAGACTTGAAAATGTACCTCTTTAAAAGGCTCTTCCTACTGAAAAAAATACCGTGAAGACTCAAGCTACATAGTTCTACAACAAATATGACAGAGTCCTTGAACTGAGGCAAAATGAAAATAAATAAATAAATGATGAAATCAAGAGAGGGGAGTCCCAAAGCAGATTTATGCCATGAGGAAACAGGCTGATTCCAGTCTCTTGAGATGAATTTTTAAAAGCACCAATGAAAACACTTCACATGACTTCAATCTCCAGGAAAATGCAAAAAAATTGGGAAAGTAACTTCTCAAATACCATCAGGTTCCCAAAATTGAATTCCACAAAGAGATCAAGAACATTACAGATTTGGGAAGGGTATAC
Source organism: Callorhinus ursinus (assembly GCF_003265705.2). Classification (NCBI taxonomy): domain Eukaryota; kingdom Metazoa; phylum Chordata; class Mammalia; order Carnivora; family Otariidae; genus Callorhinus; species Callorhinus ursinus. The sequence goes on along the minus strand of NW_027397080.1, from coordinate 6,911,317 downwards.
CAGTAACAGAAAGCTACGTGTTTGTAATGACAGAGATGGGAATACATTTACACATTTTTCAGGGCTCTCATATCAAACACACATGTTGTTACCTAAGGTGGAGTTTTTCTAGCCCAGCATCTGCAAGGTCATCATTGGCCCTTTGATGAATGTCCCTCTGTGTTTCTATTTTGTGATCATCAGACAGACCATCAACTTTGTGAATAAAAACCTCAAAATTCATGTCTGGGTTAACTTTGTAGGCTTTAGAAACAGTAATGTGAAGTCTTGTTAAAGCCTCCATGTAGTCATCCTGTAAGTCAGAACAAAATATTTTTTAAAAAGAAATCTTGTAAAAGTCAGTAACGAGTTAAGAAAGCCTCAAACCACCTCTTTCCCCAACCACAGAAAATATATTATCCTAATTATTCACAAATACTCCATTCAAATACATTAATCTCTCTAAATCTTTCATCTCTCCAGATAAAAAATTCAACTACCAAGTTAATGTTTGTAATTTTTAATATTGATAATATAAGAAAAGGGAAAAGGAAATGGACATTTCTTCCCAACAGAATTTTTTTAAAAGTAATCCCAGCTCTGCCATTTATTAGATGTGTGACTTTAAGCAGCTTCCTTAAACTTGTGATCTCAGTTTACTCATCCATAAAATTGGAATTACTATACCTACCTCACAGTATTATAAAGAATAAATTACACTGGGTCATGTATGTGAAAGCATCCATTACAGAGCCTCTCACTCAGAAAGCATGCCTAAATAATGTTCAAGCTTCTTAAGGTCAGGGACATGTCCCATTCATCTCAGGGCTTGTCACATGCTAGGCCCTCAATAAATGCTTGTTGAGCCAAACTCAATTTGGACAACCAAGAAAACTATTCACTTTTATATTTACTGACTCAGTTCTCCTATTCCTCATTAGATTATGGGCACTGAGAAGACCCTTCCAGTGAGTGACATCACTATTGTAATAGTTAATGAAATACGGCAATATCCACTATTAACAAATAAAAGTGGAAAACTGCTCATTAACTGGAACTCAAAGATAATAAGCCACTATCCCCTAATCATCTCATATTCTGTACTCGCACAATGGCATGCCTGCTCCCAACACACCTCTGTAGTTCCATCTCCCATACTGCTAGGAAATCTACCGGCAAAGAAATAATCTGCAAGAAGCACATAATAAAGAAGATAAACACCTTTCCTTTGTGTCTACATCTTTTGACATGAGAAAAAGGAAATAAACATCATTATTCCTACTACCTGTGCATCGATGACATATATCAATGCTCCCGTTCCCCTGAAGATCATCTCGTAGTCAAAAGTTGGGTCAAAAAAGTCCATTTGCCCAGGAAAATCCCATATCTGGAAATTCACAAAGGAGCTATTGGAAATGTCATCTTTATAAATCTTGTTGGTACTTTCCAAAAAGAGAGTCTCGTTGGGTGACATTTTATGAAACACCACCTGTTAAAAGAAAAGATAATTTTATAACTATTCAACTTTGTATTTAAAGTTCAAAATTCCACCCTGAATTAACATATAAAGAATTTGATCCTATAGCAAAAATTTTAAAAAAGATAAAAAGTGAATGGTGTATCATCAATACTCACTATCCTTTAACTTCTGAGAGATGAGAAGGCACCAAATTACTTTCTATCAAGCCTATTTTGAAGCTGAAACTTTTCTATTTTCTCTGCACATAGTCAATCCTAGTAGTAGCAATGTCTCTCACGTCAATTGATTTTGTTTTCTGTTAAACTGTATTAATTCTGCCAAAATCTGCTTTAAGATTATAAAAGCTTATAGCTAAAGTTTAAGATTTTTTTGCTCGTTGTAAACTTACTGGGATGCCTGTATCAGGCTCTGAGAATTAGAAAGGTAACTGACTAGACTCTGCCTTCACTGAGTTTGCAGTCTTGTGGAAGAAATAAAACAGAAAGTAATTATACCAAGTAAAAAATGATATGGGGGGGGGGGGGGGCAGGAGAGGAGTTGACAGGGAAATGACTGCTCCCATGAGAAAAGAAATGGTAAAATTCACAGTGCTCACCATAGCATCACAGATCTGTACCTCTGAAACAAATAATACATTATATGTTAAAAAAAAAAAGAAGAAGATAGCAGGAGGGGAAGAATGAAGGGGGGGAAATCGGAGGGGGAGACAAACCATGAGAGATGATGGACTCTGAAACAAACAAACTGAGGGTTCTAGAGGGGCAGGGGGTGGGAGGATGGATTAGCCTGGTGATGGGTATTAAAGAGGGCACGTTCTGCGTGGAGCACTGGGTGTTATACGCAAACAATGAATCATGGAACACTACATCAAAAACTAATGATGTACTGTATGGTGATTAACATAATAATACAAAATAAATAAAATAAAAATTAAAAAGGTAGCTTGACAATCAGGATAATTACAATCCATACAATTCTAACATAAAGCTAATTTGTCTCTCACTGTTACTTTCTAGAAAAGGAAATGGGTAGTTACTACCAAAGTTTAGTCAATGAGTAACAAGCGAGAAGAATTAAATTGTTTGCTAAAACCCTACCATGAATTTACTCAAAATATGCTGTAGAGGTGAGAAGATAGATAAAACCCAGCAATCCAGTAAATTCGGAAGTAAATAAAACACAGTAATCCCATAATTTCAGAAGAAGGCTACTTTTTAAAACCATCATGTTTACAAAATATCACAGAATTATTTTGGACAGACCTTTGCAACGAGTGGAAAGGGCAACAGACCAGGTATCTGGTGTTTTACTACCACTTGCGTGTGAGGGGGATGGCTACTGGAGGAGGCCAACCCTGCCTCAGTTTCCCCCTTACTAAAAAGGGTCTAGCCCTCCATTTATTCCTGACAGACCCAAAGTGAAAGCAAATGGACTGACAAAGGTCTGCAAATATTCTCGAGGTCTCAGAAGATTTTTGTATCGCACACATACCAGGAGGGACTATCACCAGCGATTACATTCGTCTGGCCCCAAGTACCAAAACTGGTGGAATAACAGCTCCCCAATCCCCAGTGATGTTAAATTCTCCTTCGTAGTAGTAAACATTAAAACGGCCAGTGACTTAGTCACAGCTCTTCCTGACGCAGGTCCCTGGGGCTCACCTGGGAAGCCCTGCAAACTCAAGTCACCTGAAGTGAGAGGAATACACAAAAACCGGGCAGAGGAGGGAGTCGGACAAGTTCTCCAAGTTGGAACTGCAGAGTACGTCTCAGTTTCGGAAAGGACTCTGGGGTTGGGTCCCAGGGGGCGGCGGTGCCACCGGCACCTGCCTCCCTCTAGCCAGTCTCGCCTTCGGGGACCCACTCGGCCTCGGCTGACTTGGGCGTGGACTCCGAGTCCGGGTGCTCCGCGGGCCGCACCTCTGGCCCCACTCCCCAGACTAGAAAAAGTGCGGTGGGACAACCCGGCCAGCCGGCCCCGGCCGCGCCCTCCTCCGCACCTCCCCCCCCCACGCGCCCAGCGGCCACCCGAGCCCCCGGGAGGGGGAGGGGGAGCCGGGAGACGCGGCGCGGCCCCACTCACCTTCTGGATGGAGGACTTGCCGCTGCGCCGGAGCCCCATGAGCAGAATCCTCGGCTTGGAGCTGTCAGCGCCCCCCGGGCCACAGCCTCCGCCGGCCCCCGCCCCAACCCCGCCGCCCGCGGCTGCCGCCTCCTCTTCTTCCTCCTCCACGCCGTAGCCGAAGTCCTTCGGAAACGAATCCGCCGCGCCGTAACTGCCGGCTAGGGGCGTCTCCTCCGCCCCGTACTGCAGGGACATGGTGCTGGAGCTGCCGCCGCCCGCGCCCTGACAGGCCAGGCCAGGCCAAGCCAGGCCGCCGCCTCCCCAGTCCGCCGCCGCCACCGCCCCCGGCAGCCTCCACCGCCGCGGGGCCCGCCCCCTAGAGCCCGGCCCTCATAGGCTCCTCGCCGAGGCCCAGCCCCTCATTGGCCGCCCGAGCTGCCACTCGGGAGCAGCAGGGTAGGTGGTGCCCGTCACGTGCCCGGAATCACCTGACTTGGAGCCGTGGAGGGGGGAGGAGGAGTCACGAGGAGGGTGGCCCGGCCGGCCGAGCCCTCTGCCCTCCGCCCTAGCGAGCACCTCGGTCCTGCCCTGCCACGCGCCTTGCTCCTCGCCGCTCCCCTGCCTTTTTGGGAGCTCTGGAGGCCATCGCAACGGGAGATGCTCTCTGGGCATTTGGGGGAAGAACTGATTGTGCTCCTACAATGGTACTCGCCCAACCAGTATTTACTGATGCCCGCGATGCCCTGGGGGGACAAGGGATACCAAACTGGATCGGACTCGGACCCTGCCTGCCCTCAAGTTGCTGGGAGATTTAATAGAGATCGGATCTCTGCGTAAGTAGCTTCGGTATGAGATATGAAGTGTAAAGGTCAAAGGTGCAGATAAAAATGCTCGGGAGTTGGGAGGGTGAGAAAGTGTAAGGAGGTGGCGTCTGAGCAGGTCTAAATGGACGGATTTGCAAGGGTAGGGAGGAGGAGCCAGCCTGAGTGAGGGTAAAGCCTCAACCCAAGGCAGTGTCATGGGTGCGATTACAGGTCGATCTAGCAAGTAACAGGAAAGCAAATGCAGCCAAGCTAGAACAGCTTATCCTTACCTCTTCAGCAAATCAGACGGTGGTTACTACTACCACTTCAAACTCAAAAGGACTCAATTTCCCCTCCTTCCCATCCAGTCTACTTTTCATGTAACTTATATCCCCTCCCCGTAGAACATTACATCTTCTGTGACCTTCAGATCGCGATCACAGACCAAAGGAATAAATAATGAAAGCATACTAAAATGCTTTCACCAAATACGTTTGAGAAATCTATAAGAATTTTCGCTCTTGTCAGGCTTTAGAATTGGAAATTTGACGAAACAAGATCCTCCCCTTAAAATGGAGGTGATGGAGGTGGCACTGATTTTCGAAAGAAACTAGCTTCTAGATTATGAAAGGAAAGCATGTTCTTGCAGGTCTGGGACTTAGTTATGTCTGAATATGTAAGTTAAAGGTAGGACACATCCTTAGAGGTCATCTAGTCCAATCTCTCTCCTAAACAGAGTCCACTCTATAGCACCTCTAGCTGATCGATAATGCAGCATACACTTCAGTGGTCCAAGGGAAGAGAGCTCACTATCTCAAAAGGCAGCTACGTCCACTGAGGTAAAACGTATATGTAGAAAGTCTTCTATTTAGACCAAATAGAAGTCTTCTATTTAGAAATAGAAAGTCTATTGTTTGAAAGTTTGTTTGAAAGTCTTCTATTTAGACCAAAAATCACACTCACTGGAGCTTAAAATGGAACAACACAGGAGTAGTCTTCATCTTTTTCATGACAGCCCTTCAAATACTAGGTTGCAGTCTTCATTACCCCTGAGTCTTCTCTGTTCACATTAAACATACTCTGTTCCTTTGACCATCCCTTCTATGCTGATGCCCAACAGAACTTTCTGTAATAGAAATACTCTACAACCATACTGTTCAGTATAGTAGCCAGTGTGGATGGAGCATTTGAAATGTTGCTACTGTGACTGAGGAACTGAATTTTTTTAACTGTAGTTGCCAGATGTGGCTAGTGGCTACCATATTGGACAGCATAACCTTTTATTATCAAGTACTATCAATATTCTCCCTGTTGATCATTCACTTTTTTACGTGCATTTGGACTTGTCATCATCCACCAAATGTCTGGCACCTACAATGCAATACTGACCAATACAGCCTTCAGGGTGACTGTTTAAGCAGCTGGACAATATTTATATTAATGCTTTCGAGAATGGAATTTTTTTTTAATATCCAGAGTATATGTGGTTCACGCTGATAATCACTAGAACTAGTATTTTGTCGGCAGTCCTAGTGCCTAAACTTGTACCACTGCATTTTTCAACCTAAATGTAAGACTTGACATTTCAGTTTTATGGTTTAGGCCCAGAAGTTGGGGTACTCCAAGTTAATCATTTTCAGGCTTGCTTCAATATAGTTTACCAGCCAGCCAACTTTGTGGCATTTATAGATTTCGCATTTCACCATGTAACCCAGATGTAGTCCTTTACAATTTACAAGGCACTTTTCATCCATTATATTTAATTTGATCCTTACAACAACCCTGTGAGGTAGGCAAGATATGAAATCTACATTTTATAGATAAGGCAGCTGAAGCGTAGTAGGAACTGAATGGATGACATCCTTTTTCTACTCCATTGAGCATCTTCTTGTACATTCTCTTCATCCATATCCTTGATAGAAATGATGAAGAGGACCTCCAGAGGCCAGGTGGACTCTGAACTCTTGAATAGCACTGACTGGTACAGCAGTTTAAACAGGTCAGTTCCCTCTTAAAAGTGTGATTATCCAACCCACTAGTTGCCATTCTGTCCAAAAGGATGGTACAAGAGACAGTAACCTGACTTTCATAAACGCTAATAGTAGTCCCATAGTAGAAAAGCAAATGAGGGTTGGCTGCCAGAAAAAAATTCTACTTGTCTGTATTCCACAAAGGGACTGTCATACCAACTGCTTAAAGAAGCCAAGTCTCCCTCTCTTTCAGAATCCCCATGGGGCCAAGTTTTATTGTTCTTATGGTTCTTAGCACTTATTACCCACATTGTAATTGCTTATGTACATGTCTTATAACTAACTTCAAGTCATTCATCTCTGTAACACCCAGCACTCAGCCTACTGCTGAGCATGTAGGAGGCACTCAAATTGGTAAAAGATAAACTGATTCAAGTGAATGTTCTTCCAACAGTATCTGGCCCCCCTCCAAAAACAAACTTGTGACTAGAAGAGACACAGACCATTGCCACATTCTTGCCAACATGACTGATTAAAATGCCCTTACAGTTAGCTTGGTCACAGTTTCCAGCAAGTGCTAAGGTTTTTGCTAGTTAAATCAGCTTTCAATGGAGCATTCTGTTTTCTACCTGTGTTTTGACCGAAGAGTAAAGACAGGTTCTCTAACAATAGGGTTAGAATACACGAAATAGGATGACTCTTAATAATGTCAAGTCAGTCAGTAAGGAAAATAAGTGACCAAGAAAATGAAACATCTGACTGTAGGTCTTCCAAAAGAAAGGAAAAGGACTAACAAACAAGAACATAGTGCTTTACCATTTACAGATCTTTCACATACATTCCATTTGACCCTCACAACAACCCTGTGAGGTAGGCAGCACTGATCTTATTCTTCTCATTTAACAGATGAGGAAAGTGAATCTCAGAGCAGTTAACTGAAGTGCCCAAGGTTCTACAGTTAGTAAATAATTTGTATTAATATCAGTCTTTGGCCTAAAAATTCAGCACCCGACCTTGCCTCATACTTGCCCTACCTACTTCACAGGGATAATGAAGATAAAATGAATTCAAGGCTAGAAAAATACTTTGAGGGAAAAAAACACTATATAATTATACCCGCAGACTATAATTTTCCACGATATATGGCTCATTCCCCATCTTATCCCAGCTTGTGCGTGAACCCAGAATTTTATATTGCCTCAGTTCTCTGCTCAACTAAGCAACTAAGTAAGGCAGGGGAACAGTGTGATCCTGTTTGAAGTTATATAAATTACAATCAGGGTAACTACTAGTATAGTAAATTGAAAAACAACACAGGCCAGGTGCAGCTAGGACCCACTGAAGCACAGAGCAAAGCAAGGCAACATCATCAGATAGGGCATGATTGCATAGAAGGAAACGTGGTGTCAGAGTTCAGACTGGCACACACATGGTTATCTAAGGCAAAGTGGTGGCAAAGAAGTCATTTGTTCCACATTATATAAACAAGAGCAGAAGATTCATGGGAACCTGTGCAAAAGCATCTTCTGTCACACAGATCTCTCCAGCTGCCTACAGAGGATATAAACAACAGTGTCATCTTCATTTTAAAGAATGACTATACCTGTGTTCATATCCTGCACTAAACCAAGGAACAGCTCCATGCTGAACTTCCTTGGCTAAAATACAACCAGTACCATCATTCCTAGTCAGATTAATAAACAGAATGTCTTTTAAAGTAATGAGTTAGATGGCTGTGTTTAGATTTTTTTTTTCCAGGATTCACTTTGGATTCTCCTGCTTTTAAGACCCAAAGAAAGTTATATTGAGTTTTTATTGGTGATTCTAAGTATATGTGTTTATAACAGTTAAAGTGTGAGAGGTGAATTCAACATATTAAAAGAGTTCTAGAGCATCTGTTCAGAAAAGATTATATACTATACAAACTATTCAAGTCATACAAAACCATTTTTTCAGTGTCTTTTCAACTGAGAAGAATCCTATTCAGCACGCTTCTCCTCCTGAGGTGGTTCATACTGAGCAAGCTATAGGGCAAAGACAGAGGAGTTTAGGTGAATTTTATTCTAAATTGGGTAAAAAAACTTAATAGTAACAAAACGAGTAGTTAACTATTATATTCAATTTAATTACTGAATCAGTAACTTTATATGAATAGCCTATCCCTTTTTAAACCATTTAAGATTAATACAATTTAAGATTTAATACAATCAAATGTAATGAAAACTCTTTCAGATAAACCTTTAAAATTACTGGGAAACCAAAGCTGAATTTCAATTCATAACTGCACTGCTCAAATACCTGATATGCAATAATCTATCTATATCTTCCCAAAGATGTTGTGACTTCTGGTAAGGGACTTACTCTCTTTACCCCAAGTTTACTGAACTTTCTCTTAAAAACAGAAAAAAATAATAATGTAACATATATTAATCTAGCCAGTCAATGAAGAGAAGCTCATGTCTTTGACTTAATGGGTGCCAAAGAGTTAACTGGTATTTGTGTTGTGGAATCTTGGACAATTTGAGAAGCTGCATTTTCTATTATGCTGAGCTGTGGTTCCCTGCCAGAACACTAGGCTAAGATTTAGGTTGTTCCAATTAGCTGTCAGATTTGAGAAGATAATTAGACTTCACTGTGCTTTAGTTTCCTACCTATAAAATGGTTTGTGTACCTGTTTCGCTTATCTCGCAAGGTTGAACAGATAAATCACATTATGAGAAATGCCTAGAGTAATGTAAAATGCGTTATGTGATTCAGAATGTGGAAAAACCTCAAAGACTTAGAGTTGACTAATTGGAAGTTTATGAAAATTCTCATAGGAGTTTCAACAAAGAAAAAACTTGAGCAGTAGACAAAATTAAGTGCAAACAAATTTATGGAGATAAACACATTCCAGGGCCAGCACATACAACTGTGCAGATTATGCACTGCACAACTCTAAGAGGTGCCATTCACAAAGCATTGACCCTACAATGACCTACTTAAATCAACTGCTTATAACTCCCAGAAATCTCCATTTACTCATAAGCAGCATTAACCAATGTTAATTCTCATCTTTTTTTTTTTTATTTTTATTTTTTTTTAAGTAGGCGCCATGCTCTGCGTGGAGCCCAATGCAGGGCTTGAACTCATGACCCTAAGATCAAGACCTGAGCTGGGATCAAGAGTCGGCCACTTAAACGACTGAGCCACCCAGGTGCCCCTCTCATCTTTTTCTTGATGCAGGTTCCCAAGAACCTCTTCTTGACCACACGTTGCTTGTCCTATTTATAATTTGTGGTTTTCTAGATAGGGCATCAGTTCAGCCTTGCAGTTAATCGAGATTGTTTATCCTCCTCCCTCCCCTAATATCCATTTTAGTGAGGTTTTGTTCTTATAATCATTAAGGGTGAAATTATTTTTAACATGAATTCTTTTAAAACATTTACCTTTGTTTTCAGTTTTTTATTTTCTTCTACAATAGCTTCATATTTCTCTTTCATTTCTGCCAATTCTAGGCGAAGCAGCTCTATTTCTGGATTTTCTGGGGTAGCAGCTCCTAAGTGATGCTTTAAAAAACTAATATCAAAGTTAAGAATTTACTTGAGCTGAATGAAACTAATGAAATAGCTCAGAGTAGTATCAATATCTCTGATCATGGTCACCCCACCTTACCACCAACACTGACCCAGAGATCATCATTGCAAAACATAATGGAAAGTAACTTTTTCAATCGTCAAAAATATTTTAAATATTATCCATGTGAAAAAATAAGAGTTCCAAAGATAAGTCCTTTTTCTGACTTGAAAGATGAAAAGGATACTCCAAAGCACTATTAGGTTTCTCTGGTTCTTCATATAAGGCTACCAATACTGCAAATCAAAAAGCAGAAAAAAGCAACAATTAAAGTCTTAAATTTGAATGACTGAAATTATATAGCCCAGTAAATATTAAATGCCTATTATACACCAAGCACATTGCTAGGACTGCCATACCATGGTAAACAAGGCAGATAAGGTCCCTGCTCTCAACAAATTTACAGTCTAGTGCAAAAGCAAAGAACTAGACCAAAAAAAAAAAAGCATCAAGCAGCAATACAGGATGATGGATTATGGGAGCACATTGGAAGAACACCTAACTCAGCCTAGAACACCAGGGAAGGCTCCCTAACGAAGGGAAATAAGACCTGAGCCTTGGCTATGAGGGTTTCAGATAAAATGGGAAGGTGAGGGTGTGGGGAGGGCAAGAGAACAACACACTGAGGAACTGAAAATTCAAGTATGGCTAGATGGAGCTGTGAACAATGTGGCAGGGAAGGAAGCTGGCAAGGTGGTCAGGACGCAGACCAGGGAGGATCCTGCAAGTTCGGTTGGACTTTGATCCTCAGAACAGGCATATAATTAAACAGTGTTAAGCAGGAGAGTGACAGGATCACTCTTGACTGCTGTGTGGAAGATCCAGAGTGGAACAAGGATGAAGGAAGGAAGAACAGTTAAGAGGCAGGTGTAGCAATCCAGCTGAAAAAGATAGTAACCCGCACTAGAGTGATGGGGGGTGAAAACTAAGTAAATTTGAGAAAAATTTTGGAGAGAAACAACAGAGCTATGGTAATAACTGAAAGAAGCTTTGAATTCAAACTGTGCTTCAAGAATAGTTTCATATACAACATGCTAAGTAACCACCAACCAAAAACTTTATCAGTAATCAACATGCTCAAATCAATATTAAAATAGATGTTTTAGTTTATATCCGAAAGCTTGTCAGCACTACCTTGCTCATCTTCTATTGAACAAATTCCTCCTGGGATTTACTACTCAGATAAAAATCTCTCTAAACCAGTGGTTAAATTTTTTGTGCATGGAACCCTTTGAAAAGTGACAAAAGCCAAAAAATGTAACTATACACAAAAAATGTGCATCTCTAGACTCCACGTTAAGCTCTGTTGCAAAACTTACACGCTTCCTTTTTATTTTTTAGTTTTAATTCATCAAAATAATACAGACAGTATGAAAAAATCAAAGGGCAATGATTTTTTAACCCACACTGAGTTCTGATAGTTATTCTTCTGAGTATACTTACAACTCTATTTTTTGAGAAATTGGTATATTTACATCACCACCACCCTCTCCTTTCAATATGTTTTTCTTTAAATAACATACTCAAACCTGTTTCTTCTTCCATTAATTTCCACTGATCTTTGCCAACTAACTTTATAAGACATGAATACTCTTATTACCCTTTCTACTTCTTCCCCACCCCATTTCTTCCAGCTTCTAAATTTCTGTCAGTGGTACTATGAGGTTGATAATTACAGAACATAATGTGTAAATGTCAAGTTTCCTGTGCTTTTCTATAGATTAAATATACTTCCTTTTTATCAGACAAGAACTCGATAGCCGGTGTTTCCCTTTTTTGCCTTAGCAGGCGGGATTTTTAGAGGTTGATATGGTACTCAAAATATCTCAAATGCTTCTTTTTCCAAATGACTTATCTTTATCTTTAGCCATCCTTACAGTGTTTTAATGTTAGAAGCAGTTTCAGATCCTCTTGGAAATACGCTGTATTAAAATTATAAATTAAATATGTGTAAAGTACCCATGTTTGAAGCTGAAAATCAAATTTTAAATAGCGCACATCAGTAGAGACATTATGTTAAGTTCTCTGATATTATTTAGGAGACTGGAAATCTACAGAGATTGAGGAGTTAGATGCCAGTATATGTGAAGCCTTCAGGGGTTTCCAGTCTCATGAAAGAAGATCCATGTATGGCCACAAGGCTGTTACCTCCCACCAAGGTCACTTCTCTGCCTTTTAACATTCTGTCTTTTACTCCATCCAGCCACTCTGGGCTCCTTGCACTTCCTGGAACTCTTGACATCACATTTCATTCAGATCTCTGCTCAAATGTTACTTTCAAGAGAGACCTTCCCCCACCACCCCTTATAAATGGCACACCCGTTGCTCTTTATCCTATCCCCTTTGCTGTATTTTTATTCATAACACTTCCCCCTGGCTGGCACTATGTATTTATTACCTCCAACTAGAATATAAGCTCATTTAGAGCAGGGTTTTTTTTTTTTTTCTCCCCCACTGCTGTATCCCCAGTGCCTAGAACAGAGACCTGAATAAAATGGTGAAATAAATGAAAGAAATGAACTCATGGAGTTTTTTAAAGGGGGGGGGGAACCCTGCAAGAGAGGGCAGAGAGGACACTTCAAGAGAGGACAGAGCACAGCACTTTCACAGAGTACTCCTGTCATGTTTGCTGAAATTTAATTGCAAAGAGATAAGGAAACTATTATCTGAACCTAAGGTAGATAGCAATTCAAAATTATCAGCCCATGCATGGGAATTAAAAGTCCTGCTTTCTGCTAAGACCCAGAGTTATTCTCCCAGAATTTTCTCCTAACCTTTGCTTCTGGCCAAAGAGCAGTTACCAAATAATTTTCCAGACACTTCTCATGGACCCAGTCATCATCCCTGACAGCTCTTCTGTTCTATCTCCTTGAAAGTTCTAGCCAATGAGTTGAATGATACATAGCAGACATTCACATTATTGCTAAGCTAGTGAAATAAACAGTACCCCAACTATCTCTTGGAACTCTCCAGTTTCAAGCTCCTTACTCATCTTAGGTTTTGAACCCCCTTGGAGAAAGAGATACAGTGTAACAGCTTCCATCTTAAAAGGTGTAAACAATATAACCATTTTCATGTGCCCTCAAGCTCTTTAAACTGTAATTCTACTTATGAAATATGCACAAAGCAGGAATTGGTATAGCCTACGAAACGAGGGTTGAAAAACCACAGCCAAATTGTCTATGAATCGCCTACTTTGGGGATTGAGTTCACTTATTTTACAGGCAACTTTGAAATCTGGTAATTTTCCCACTTGCCCTTTGTTCGAGGGAAAATGCTTCTTTACATAATTTTGACTCCACCAAAATTGAGGGAGGAGTTGGGATCTCAAGGTCTTTAGCAAATATGCTCGCTGCGACCGCTCGAGGCAAAGCAACGGAAGTTGAGGGACTTTGCAACAGCTGCAAGAGTTTCACTCCCCGCCCGGAGAGTGGTAGCATGAGCGAGGCTACCCCAACTCGGGCGGCGTCCGACAGCCAGACGTGCGCCAGTCCCTGCTGAATCCCGAGGCCCACCTTGCCGGACCCCAGACAGTTCCCACCTGTTCCCCCTCCTTCCCCACGCCTTGGCCCGTCAGGGGCGCAGCGCCGAGGAGCACGGCGTGGACACGAGGAACCCTCTCCTAACCCATGCTCACCCTTGGTCAGCGTGTCCAGCACCCCCGACTTCTCCAAGTACCTCCGGAACTGCTCGCGCTTCGAGTCGGCGGCCTGAGGAGACACGGCGGGTCAGTGGCCGAAGCCCAGGGGCCGGAGCAGGAAGAAGGCGCTGGGAGTCCGGCAAACCCGCCTCCGCCTCGCTACCTCAGGCCCCCAAAACCTGCGCGCGCGCCCCCACTCCCACCCCGAGCCGACCAGCGGCTGGCTACCGCCCGCACGCCCCCAGCCACGCCGCGCCCCCCTCACTTTGTAATGGGCCATAGTGACAGCGGCAGCGGCGTAGCTGGCGCCCGAGACCGTGGCTGGCGGGCTCTGAGCAGCACTGCTCATGCGCGGAAGGGCGCGCGCGCCTGCGCACTTGCAAACCACAGTCCGAGATCGCAGGGATGTGGCCTGTTTTCATGACAACCAGGACGCTCTGAGTGCCCCATAGTGGGGTAAGTCGAAGGAGGCTGCGTACACCCGCCTCTTTGCTCCCGGAGCGCACCTCTCCTTCCTCTTCCGGTCTTTGCAGCGTTTCGGTTGCTGAGCGAGAGGCGAGTTTTTGCTAACTCCGGACTAGTGTCCAGGTGGGGCCAAAGATGGGCGTGGCGCCAGGGGGCAGGGCCTGCGGAGGCCGATAGCACTAGGACCGTAGCAGGGTGTGATCTTCGGACACCGGTCTGGAGCCGACCTGTCTCAACTTGGACCTCATTAGGTGTGGCAACCTGTATGTGCTGGCTTCTTGGCTCTCATCTTGAAAAGGTGCGCACGACCGACGCAGGGCGACCCTTGGGTATGCAGTGTCTTGAGAGGAGTGCTTAGAATCGTTATGTTTCCGCTCCAGCTTTTACTTTTGGAGTTTGTTTTGTGGCGGGCTTGATATGGGCCTCTGGAGGGGGTGAGCAGTAACGTGCTAAGCTTTTGAGCGCTTACCGTGTGCCAGGCACTGTACTAAACACGTTTCTTTTTTAATTCTCATGCTATCCCTGTAAGGTAGGCACCGTTAATAAAGTGGCGAAGTTAGAGGACCAGGGAGGGTAGAGCTGCAATTCCAATCTGGGCACTGAAATCACGATGCTATAAAGCCATCAATCTTTTTAAGATTTTATTTACTAGACAGCAACATTATCATTATACTCAAGAGACATCAGCTTGCAGTCAATAAGGAAACTAAATTAAGTCCCAGGGACAAACAATTTAAACATTGTGCAGAAATAAAAGATTAGCAACTAAAAGGGAGAATTATGTAGAACAAGGAGAATCTCCTAAAGCTGTACTCCCTTCAAGGAAAAACCTGTTTCCAAACCATTAAGCCTCGATTCTAAACATGTGACTTTCCCAGAATCAGTTTTCATGAATTCTGAAGGGAGCCTGTGAAAAAGTAATCCTGATACTTGGTAACTATGTCTTTGAATTTAAAACTGCCCTTTCACCATTCAGAATTAATCTGTTTTTCCTTTTTGAAATGGGTTTGCAATTTTCTGCCTGTAACACCTGGTCTTTAGAGCTGCCCTTGTCATGCGTGTGCTCCATCACCACTAGGCTACTTCTATGATAACATAATATGCAGAATGTCTAGAAGCCTAAAGCAGTTCAGATCTGAAGGTCTGTGGGAGCCCGCCTACCAGTGAGGTTATTTGTCAGCAAGACCAAATGATTTGGAGGACAAGCAGTAGGATTATTGCAGCTTCTGGCCAAATCAGATTTAAAGGACAACTGTCCCAAAGAATCAGGAGTGTCTGGAATGTGAAGCGGTTGGCAGTCTCCCAGTGAAGGAGGCAGGGTGCTAATTGTGCCCTCTCTGAACTGGCCCTTGAGGTTTCCTTTAGGAGGTGACACCTGATTTTCATATTCCATAGAGGGACAGCATGTAGATCTAAGCCACAACTGTTCCCAGGCACAGTTAGCAGGCGGAGGGAAAACTGTTTGGGATGACTGCCCCATGTGGTTGTCCAGATCTATAGCAACACCTGGAATAGAACAGTGACATCTAGAGCAGTGGTTCCTTTTGCTGTCTTTGCCATCAATTTCTCTTTTTTCCCTTAATGGGCTACCCACTTCTTTTCTAAATATTTTATGAGTGTCTTCATTATTACATGAGCCGATGTGTTGAAGATGACTACACGTAGCGCTAAGTGTCCACATCTCATCAGAAAGTACAGTTTCTTGTTCATCCAAAATGCGTTTCTCATCATTTCCACTGTGATTGTCAGGATCTGCCTGAAATGCAGGTGAATTTAAAATAGGGCACACTGCTGTGTGTTTTTGCTTTTCCATTAACAGATAATAATCAGGTGCAGAAGAGAGTCTCTTCAGTGAATTTGCAGAGGTGCTCTGATATTTGGCATGATTTTGTTTCGACTTGTTCGCAAAGAATTCATTATGCTCATCCTTCCATTTATATTGTCCCCAAAGCCCTCTTTTAATCTTTTTAAAACCTAGGTGGAAAATTTCTAGAACATTTAAGAAAAGAGAAACAGTGGCTATAGATTGCATAAATAATAGGAATATTGTCTTTTCTGTTGGTCTTGACACAAAACAATCAATTATATTTGGACACGGGTGGCCATGGCATTTAACTAAAGGCTCTAAATGAAATCCATATAAAAGATACTGTCCAATCATGAACCCAACCTCAACCACGGAGCGAGTGAAAATGTGTACCACGTAAGTGCAAAGCAGGGTTCCTCTGAGTGGAGCTTTGTTTAGTTTCCTTTGTTCCAGCTGACAAAGTTCTTGCTGCAGTCTCCTCCGGTCCCCAGGTATTTCAAACCCCATGCCCTCCAGGGCCCCTCTCAGTTGAGCTTTCCTCCTCTGCCTCTCTTTCTCCAGAACCCTCAGTTGGTACAAAGCATGGCCCATATAGACCAGGGATGGTGAAGACACAAATATCACCTGCAAAACCCAGTATCTAATGAGGGAGATAGGAAAGGCCTGGTCGTAGCACACGTTTCTGCAGCCGGGTTGTTCTGTATTACAGATGAAGCTGGACTGCTCATCATTCCAGACATCCTCAGCTGCTACACCAAGAACAAGCATTCGAAATATGAACAGGATAGTGAGCCAGATCTTTCCAATGATGGTGGAGTGGATGTGAACTTCCTCCAGGATGCCTCCAAGGAAATTCCAGTTCCCCATGTTTATTTAGTCAGCCAGCTTCACTCTGAACCCCATCAAATAGGAGACAGGTAAATTCTTCCATTCTGAAGGGCGTGCTATTTCATAAAGCAAACCTATGGCCAAAACATGAACAAAGCATCACTCTCTTCATATGCTGGTTGCTCTACTTTTTCCCTAGAGAACTGTGATAATCTCACCAAGGATATATTTAAGATATCAGGAATTTAGGGGTGCCTGGGTGGCTCAGTTGGTTAAGCATCTGCCTTCGGCTCAGGTCATGGTCCCGGGGTCCTGAGATTGAGCCCCGCATGGGGCTCCCTGCTCAACAGGGAGTCTGCTTCTCCCTCTCCCTCTGCCCCCATTTGTGTGTGCTCTCTCTCTCTCTCAAATAAAATCTTAAAAAAAAAAAAAGATACCAGGAATTTACAATCACTTATGTTTAGACCTCATAATGTAATGAAGAAAAAAAAAGAGGGGCGCCTGGGTGGCTCAGTTAAGCATCTGCCTTCCACTCAGGTCATGATCCCAGGGTCCTGGAATCAAGCCCTGTGGCAGGCTCCCTGCTCAGCAGGGAGTCTGCTTCTCTCTCTCCCTCTGCCCCAGCTCATGCTCTCTCTCTCTTGCTCTCCCTCAAATCAATAAATAAAATCTTTAAAAAGAAAAAAAAGATACCTGGAGGAGGGGTTGTATATATTCTCTATGAAGAACAGAACTGTAGATGGGTGGCTTGGCTGGCTCAGTCAGAAGAGCATGTGACTTTTGAACTCGGGGTTGTGAGTTCAAGCCCCATATTGGGTGTAGAGATTACTTAAAATAAGTAAATAAAAATAAAAAAAAAAACTGTAGGATTCCCTATCAGAAAGGAGTCTTGTTATTGTTAGCTGAAGTTTATTACTGTTTTACTTTGTTTAACTGAGAACTTTTGGAGAGGTTCCTAAAACTACTGACATGATCTTACAAACCTCTTTATTAAGATTATATGAAAACTATAACCAAAGTCAGTGATTTTAAAATTTCATTTATACACAAAGGAAAATGTGTTTCATTTGATAATTCAGTAAGATACAGCATTTAATGAAATCAGAGGAAACAGATCTGGCTCTTGATATAAGAATTTAGATTTGTTTTTTAATCCACATTTAAATGTCTAAATTCTGTTGGCTTTCTGGCAGTTGTTGAGCCTTTTTAGAAATCAGAAATTTCAGTAATATTAATATTCATAAAATTCTGAATTATCTATGAAAAATTGTGTACATTTTTATCATCTTAAAATGAACTCCAGTTAACTAAGTAAATCTTTTATTTTTATTGTTATGTTAATCACCATATATTACATCATTAGTTTTTGATGTAGTGTGACATGATTCATTGTTTGTGCATAACACCCAGTGCTCCATGCAGAATGTGCCCTCTTTAATACCCATCACCAGGCTAACCCATCCCCCTACCCTCCTCCCCTCTAGAACCCTCAGTTTGTTTTTCAGAGTCCATCGTCTCTCATGGTTCGTCTCCCCCTCTGACTTACTCCCCTTCATTCTTCCTCTCCTGCTATCTTCTTTTTCTTTTTTCTTAAAATATGTTGCGTTATTTGTTTCAGAAGTACAGATCTGTGATTCAACAGTCTTGCACAATTCACAGCGCTCACCGTAGCACATACCCTCCCCAATGTCTATCACCCAGCCACCCCATCCCTCCCACCCCCCACCACTCCAGTAACACTCAGTTTGTTTCCTGAGTCCAGTTAACTAAGTAAATCTTAAATTAAAAAAATAGAACTTCAAGATAAAAAAAAAAGAACTCCAAAAATTCTCAACTATTTTTGTATTAGCAGAATGTTTTTCTTGACATAAACAGATGGCTCTTGTGGTGGTAGCATTATAGATATTTTCATTGTAACAATATTTGACCTATTTAAGACACATAGCTTGCTTTTTTGGAAGGAACAGTCAGGCTAGTTATAATTTAGATGCTTGGATTATCAAGCAGTACATTCCATATTAAGGTAGATACCCTAATGTATCTAAGAGGAAATATATCCCACAGGTAAGATAAAAAGAGAAATGTTTTCATAACTTTCATTCAAAATATCAATATGTGTTCTATATCCCTTATATAAAGGGAAATGTTACACAATTAAATACAATACTGGGATACTATAGCTAAATGATATGTTCATCACAAAGGTCTTATGAGTTATGTATGTTGTTTCCCCAGTTTACAGATGAGGAAACTGAGGCACACCTAAATTATCCAAGGTTGAGGCAGCTGGGTGGCTCAGTTGGCTAAACATCCAACTCTTGATTTTGGCTCAGGTCATGATCTCAGTGTTGTGGGTTCAAGCCTCACGTCCGGCTCTGCACTGAGCGCAGAGTCGGCTTGGGACTCTCTCTCTCCCACTTCCTCTGCCTTTCCCCCACCAAATAAATAAATAAAATCTTTAAATTACCAGAGGTCACACACTTGGAACTGACATTGAAAATCAGTGTGGCTCTAAAGTCAGGTCCTATTCTACTAAACTTATTTTTCTTCTTTGGGTGCACTTAAGATTTGCATGAAAGAAACATTAGGAAATCATCTGTTTTCTCTTTATTTAAATTAGGTATGTCAAATAGTGATCGTTTGGGCTTTTTAAATAACTGATTCTAAAGTCTTTGGTTCCTTTTCTAAAGCTTCATTCACTTGAAAAGATTTATAAAAGCATCAACCTTCTAAAATTTAGTTGTATTTCTGAGAGAAAATTTCTATTTAACTTTATTATGTTAATAATAATATATTCTTTGATCCAACAATCCAAAACACTTTAAAGTATAAGCAATGGTATCATTCATGTTGTTTATAATAATCACAAATTGAAACTGTCCAAAATAATTATCAATACAAGAAAGACAGTATTGTTCTTAATAAATAATAGTGCATCCATAGTATGGTACTATGCAACCAGTAAAAATGATAAACAAATACTAATGTAAAAAGACATTTAATACATTGTTTCAGTTTATAAAACAGAACAGTATGACCCCATAATTATATATTTGTTTATATGTAGAGATGCATACAAAAAAGCCTAGAAGGAAATTCATCAAGATATTAACTATGGCAATCTCTGGGTGGTGTGATTACAATTGACTTTTTTTTAATAATTATATGTATTTTAATTTGTTTTTACCATGAGCACTTCTATTATCACAAAAAAATAATAATTTTTTTTCCTTAAGGTACAAAAGCATAGTATTTCCTGAAAGAAGGAGCAGTAAATTATTTAGCTACAAATCTTAGGTTCTGAAGCTTTCATAACTGACATGAATACTAGTCTACCTAGACTCAATCCCATAGAATTCAAAAGCAAAAAATAAAAACATTTCAAACAACTCTTTCTTAATTTGCTAAAACAGAGATTAACACAAACCTGTTTAGATAAATCTGAGAAGCAAATCATGCTTGTTCTCTGAAGGTGTCCCTTTGCAGGTGTAGAGCAGTTCAGTTCAGTGCAGTGAGTCAGCCATCAGCTAAAATCCATTTGTGCTCATTGTTCGTGCTTCTAAAACCACTCTGTCCAATAGAACTTTTGCAACAGTGTTGAAAGACTCTGTCTGCACTGTCCAATAAGGTAGCCACTAGCTACATAGAGCCATTGGGCACTTGCATCATGACTTGTGTAACACAGGAACTGAGTTCTTTTTTTATCTTATTTAATTTTAATTAAAATTTAAGAGCTGCATGTGCCTTGTGGCTACTTTATTAGACGGGACAAATAAAGAACATTTCCAATATTTCTAATAACACAGCAGTTTAGAAGACTAAAGTTATGAGCCCAAATTAAGCTGAATAGATGGTTCCTCTATAATTCAGAGACATCAAATTTAAAACACCAGATGTTTGTATGCTTTTTTTTTTTTTACAGTAATTTTGCCCCCCTGGGGAACCCAATTAGATATCACTGTTTTGGGTAATGTGAACCACGTTTGTAGTACCAAAAACTCTTTCTGACTAAAAACAGTTTTTTATTTATTTATTTGAGAGAGAGAGAGAATGAGAGGCGGGAGGGTCAGAGGGAGAAGCAAACTCCCTGCTGAGCAGGGAGCCTGATGTG
The DNA here is from genome assembly GCF_003265705.2 of Callorhinus ursinus. Taxonomy (NCBI): domain Eukaryota; kingdom Metazoa; phylum Chordata; class Mammalia; order Carnivora; family Otariidae; genus Callorhinus; species Callorhinus ursinus. Next base: position 6,890,555 of record NW_027397080.1, on the reverse strand, counting down.
GGACTCGATCCCGGGACTCCAGGATCATAACCTGAGCCGAAGGCAGTCGCTTAACCAACTGAGCCACCCAGGCGCCCCTAAAAACAGTTTCATAATTAGATGAATTCTGTTTCTCTCTCTGGTTTTCTGTTATGAACAATTACATTTCCGTTTAAGTCATTAAAGGTCTCTCTTCAGAGCTAGTGACCTGATGGGTTGGACATGACAGATGACTGTTTCTTCTCTGGGCTTTTTTTTTTTCCTTAAGATTTTTTATTTTTAAGTAATCTCTACTCCCCAACATGAAGCTCAAACTTACAACCCTGAGATCAAGAGTGACATGCTCTACAGACTAGGCCAGCCAGACACCCCTTCTCGGGCTCTTTGCCAATTAATAGATACTTTTCAGATTAAATGCAACTATTTCACAGGGGAAAAATTATACATATATATTCATATTTGTATATTATATAAATTACATATGTGTAATATATAAATTATACATAAATTATTAATAAACTTGAAAAACACTAAGTCTCCGTAGTTAGACAAATACAAATTTAAATGAAGTATTATTTTTTAACTATCAAAATGCAGATTTTTCAAAGATTTACAATACCTGCTTTTGGCAAAAGTATAAGGAAACTTACTAACATCTACTGTCAGTAAGAATATAAATGGATGCACTACTTAAAAGGCAGTTTAAATCTATCAAAATTAGCAGCATTTCTGCTTGTGGATGCTTAAAATATTCATTCCGCAAACATACTCAAAGGCACCCTACACGTCCTAGGAAGTGCACATAGCACTGTTGATAATAGTACAAAATCAACAGTGTCCAGTAGAGCCGTGATTAAATAACCACAGTACATATTTATTGTCCGGCAACTCAGAGAATGAAGGTCTCTAGCGTCACATTGTAAAGCAAGTTAGAGAGCAACATGTGTAGTATAATCTCATTTATCCTGTTAAAACCCACAATCCCGAGACCCTGAGATCATGACCTGAGCCAAAATCAAGAGTGAGCCACCCAGGCTCCCAGATATGGAGCCTACTTAAAAAAAAAAAAAAAAAAAGCCAACAATCTAGGTTCTATAATAAGAAAGGAGACAGGCTTCTCAGCTTTCAGATTTGACATTTTACCTTATGTAAATAAATCCTACCCACTCCCAGGAGAGCCACTAGCCATGTAAAGAATGAGAAACCAGAGTCCAGGTACCCAGTATGCACCAGAAAGCTAGTTCTAGGTTCCTTGGGATCCTAGACACACTTCTAGAATCTTAGACTGGCAGTCCAGAAATTTTTCAGTCCTCTTTTATAAGATACTTCTACCATTTATGGTGCACTCACAGAAATGTTTGTTCCTATACTCCCATTATACTCTCAGCTTTCAGTATTTGGGGAACATAGCCTCATTAGACCAGTAGGGGAGGAGAATGTGGACTTTCGAGTCATTACCAACCTTTAAATCCTGTGCCCTCTTAGACAAGTTACTTGATTTTTTTTTTTAAATGAGTTTTCATGTCGTCCTCTCTAGATACAGAGTAATAGCTACCTTTCTGGGTTGTTGAAAAGATTAACAATAATGTATATAAAGCACCTCAAACAGTGATCTGTCCACCCCAACAGTGATAGAAAGTGATTATCAATAGTCTGGCACAGGTATGAAAAGTTTTTATTATCAGAACAGTACAGTATTTGTAGATTCTATCAAGCAGTCCCTACAATATATCCTCCAAGGAGAGCAAGTCTCTTAGAGGATCCCTACAATGCACACCACATGTCTGGAAAGAGCCAATCCTGCTTTTTCCATCCCTCCCCTTTTCTCTCTTCCTTTTCCCTCCCTCTGCATTCAGAAGCCCCTTACCTAAACCCTAACCCCTTTTGTAAACAGTCTTTGCAACTGAGGACTTCAGTCCTATTCTGACCTCTTTAAAAAAAGAGGTTAGCATTTGCAAGGACTTCTTTGTCTCTTCATAGACTTCAGTTTTTTCCCAGATGGCTCTTTGCATTGCATATTAGAGGCAGGTCAGTTTGCTGGGGAGAGGAAAATGTTGAAAAACACGGCAAATAAGACACAAGCAAAATAAGCTGCAATTGCTATCCAAAATCTCGGATCCTTCAGCAGTGCCTGATCAAAGCAGCTAAACACAGTGTAACCTATGGACATTCCAGCGAATCCACCTGCAATGTGGGCTGCAAAAGACACCTTGGGAGGAAAAGGGGAGAAATGAAAATAAGTGAAGAAAATGCTAATTGTATATTTTAGTTGCATCCCTCTTCCTAAAACACAAATGCCATCGGAGTCAAACAAGAGTCTTAAAAGCCTGAAGGGCAAGGAGGTGAAGCAAAAGAGACACAAAACTCCCATGTGCACAGAGAGGAGATGTTCTGAAAACATGCAGAGCTAAAAAATGTCATTTCATCAACTCTCCGAATGCACAGGACCGAGCCATTGTTTCTCATTCTCTGTCACCATCACATTCTGGATGGTTCTATATGTCAAGAGAATGTGTTGCATTACCACAAGGGATCTCTGTGGGAGCCGTGTCTGACCCCACATAAATGGAATGTCAGGATGAAAACACAGCTGACGTATACACACAAATATGCAAACAAACTACCCAATTCAAAGACTAATAACAAAACTGGAAATCTCGGTCAGTTTTTTTTTTAATCCTGCAAATTCATCTGGACCCAAATTTTCATTGCTGTTTTCCAATCTGCTTTTTATTCTCTGTGGACAGTGAAATCCCTTCTCTCCTGTTTTGCTCCCAGGAGCCACCAGGAGGGCAGGTGCAAAGAAATAGAGCCGACAACAGTCAGGGCTCTGAGAGAGTTAAGTGAAAAGGACAATCCAAAAGTCTGATTTCCTCAGGAATTTGTTTATCTTCCAAATGGAAATCTGGCTGCCCTAAATCACAGACTTATTGCCCCTATTCAATGACCCTTTTTATCTATTGGTATGATAGGTAAACAAGTTCTTGTTGAAAAAATAATAAACAACTCACCGGAGACCCGTTTGCAGGGACAAAGAACCTTCTGTAGAGAGCAAATCCCATATCCGACAAAACTAGAAAGAAAAACAAGCTGATGAAGCCCCAGGATTGCCACAACCATGCACCAGATGTTTTGGGTTCTCTTCTAGTCACAGTAGCAACTAACATTTATGGAGACACTCTGTACCAGGTGCTACTGTTAAGAGCTTTATGAGTATCAATTCACTAATCCTCACAAGGACCCTATGAAATGAGTATATCATCCCACTTGACAGATTTATTCGTCCCACATGTATTGAGTGGTTATCTTCTGTGCGCCAGGCACTGTTCTAGGTGGTGGAGATACTGCAGTGAACAGATGAGACAGCCCTGCCTCATGGAGCTGACGGTCTTTTGGGGGAAGCTCACAAACAAATTAGTAAAACATAAAACATACAGTACAGCAAATGGACAAGATGCAGAGAAAGGAAGGAGGATTAGGAATGCTGGGAGTAGGGTATGATTTTTAATAGAGTCAGGGACAATCTCACTGAGAATATGACATATGGTGGAGATAAGAGAGCAAGCAATGCTGACATCTGAAGTAAGAGTCTTCCAGGCAGAAGGAAGAGCCAAGTGCAAAGTCCCTGAGGCAGGAATGTGCCCAATGTGCTGGAGGAAGACCAGAGCAGCTGCGCTGGCTGGATGGGTGGTTTTCAAAGTGTGACTCCCTGCCCCTCCAAGAGCAACAGTAACATTCACCTGGGAACTTACTAGAAATTAAACTTCTCAGGCCCACCCCAGACTTGTACTAGAAACTCTGAAGATGAGGCTCAGAAGTCTGTGTTTTAACAAGACCTCCAGGTGATTCTGGACTACAGTTAGGGATAAAATGATAGGCGAGGAGCAAGGGACAAATCACGGAGGGGCTTTATGGGCCACTGTAAGGACTTTGACTCCAAGTGGTAGGAAACCTTTGAAAGCTTTTGAGTGACATGATTCAACTTATGCTTTTAAAAGATCATTCTGGCCGCTATACAGGAAGGAATGTAAGGGAGCAAGGACAGGAGCAGAAGACCAGCTAGGTCAACAATATGGCACCAATCCAAGTGAGGAATAACAGTGGCATCTTATCCACAAGGAAACCAAAACTCAGAGGGTAAGTACTTGTCCAAGGCCACACAGCTCAGATGCAGGGGCAAGATTTGAACCTTAAGAAGTCTGGCTATGTGAGCGCCCCTCTCACCTACCACACTAACTGCCTCTGAGTACCACCAGAGTACTGATGATAGGCCAAGTAAGGAGATGAGTCCACATTCTCCAATGGAACAGTGAGAGCCAGAACTCAGACCTTCTTCCAATAAGTCAGATCCATGATGCAAAAGGAGCTTCCGGGGTTTCATGGCCTAGAAGAACTCCGCCCTCCAGGTGCCCTGCACTTGGAAACATCTCGTGTGGCTGTCACATTCCATAGCCATCCCCAACTCCCTGTGCTCCACTTAGTGAGCCACTGTGTGTCCCCAGAGATGGGAAGACCTAGTCCTTGCCTTTGGGAAAATAGCATCAGGACCCTGTGTTGTGGCTAGTTTCCCTTTCAGTACTGTATTGATTGATGTCCAAGTGACTAGACGGGAATTGAGGTCGAGGAAGTATTCAATATTAATTTAACTGTGAATGACTATTACACAACATGCTGGATAAATGTGGTTGTGCTGTATTTTCAGTCATCATTTGTATTTCCTAATCCAGTGTAAATAAATAACACACAGGGCGCCTGGGTGGCTCAGTTGGTTGGGCGACTGCCTTCGGCTCAGGTCATGATCCTGGAGTCCCGGGATCGAGTCCCACATTGGGCTCCCTGCTCAGCGGGGAGTCTGCTTCTCCCTCTGACCCTCTTCCCTGTCGTGCTCTCTATCTGTCATTCCCTCTGTCTCAAATAAATAAAATCTTTTAATTAATAAATAAATAAATAAATAAATAACACACAGACAGAACTAGGAAAGTTCTTATTGGAAACAGTTACTCTGGTGTAGTCATCCAGAGGAGGAGGCCTCCTTTCAAAAAGTTCTTGTAACCCTTACCACGTCCATTCCTCCAACCTCTTTCTCTCTGATCATGCCCTTTCTACATATCTCTGCCCAGCTCCTTCTGCTTCCTTGGGGGAGTTTGCTTCTATGTCTGCTGCAGTAGCTATACTGAGACATGTCTTCCCTCCCAATAAACCAAGTTATTGTCCTTGCTAAAACTTTGACACTGATTTTAAGAGAGTTGCCTTTATATGGATTTTTTTTGAAGGGTGAACATGTGAGATTTCCTCTTTCAAAAAGGAAGCTCAGTTGCTTTGTTAGTAGACACATCCAACAAGAATGCTGCATGAAGGAAGGTCCTTCAGGCCAATTGTCCTTCATAATTAAGAATGATAATTTACCTTTTTTTACCTATACACTTTCCCAAGGAAATGTGTTTAAACTAAAAATATACTTGTATTTTGTTAACCTGGCGTGTGTTGTAACTTGCCTCATCTTCAACAGTAGGTAAACCAGAACAAAGAACGTTTAAGAAATGGCCCGTGCCAGGGAGTGGGGAAGGTTAATGTTAACGGGTCTTAGCTACTCTGTAAAATAAAGTGACTTTATTACTTACCTCAGGAATGACATAATGTTACATAAACTATTTTTGGAGACTCCCTGTGCATAAGGAAAGGGTTTTTACTCCAACGTTGAAGAGTATTAAAACCATTTCCCCATCAAGGGTTTGGGGTCATTTTACAAAGTCATTCATAATTGTCCTAAAGGAAACAGATCGAAAACCAGGGAACTTGTGTGTAGCAACATGTTTTGGTCATGGGACTTGTCCCTTGGTCCCGGTTATGACACTTAACAGCCCAGGTGGCAGTTCTGCGCCCCAGTGACTCTCCTCACTAACCCCAGACACTTGCTCTCCTTTCTGTGCTCACAACTTTCCCTCACATTTTCAATTTCTTATGGACAAAAATATTACAGAGAGTATGTGTAACCTATAAACAAGTCACTTATCTTCTCTCAGGATGAAATACTGTTCTTACTGCTAAACTGTCCATAAACTGGAAAGAGACTGATTTAGTCTCTTTCCTCAGAGGTAGTTGGCCCTATTCCCAGCAATGCAGATAATTGAACTCTTGATACCAATTAGCAGGACCATTTCTTCTTACCACATGGACAGCCGAAGTCTTAGGTTTTATCAAGTATCACCTCCATCTTGGCCTTCAGATGCGACCCTACCGTCTGACCCCAGGGTCTGCCTTCTCCCCACCCCCTCCGTGCGACTGCAGCTTCCACTGGAGCAGGTCCAGAAACACGAGTTACTAGTCCGGCCCTAGCTCCTTTTTCTTCTACCCAGTGTGGCCTGCCACCACCCAAAATCTCCCATGACATTCAGACTCTGCTAAAGTTCCGCCTCCTCTCCAGATTGAGCACTCTTCCTAAATTCCTTCAGCATGTAATTCTCTGCTATAATTCTTGGAGATTTCAAAAGCCACATTTGCCGTCCTTCTAGTTCCTTGACCTCTCCATTCCTTCACCCTCTGCTCCTGTCTTCAACCCTCAGCCATCACTCCATGCTTAGATCCTAGATCATTTTTTTTTAAATCCAAAAATGTAAAAGTTGAGGAAGAAAATAGATTATGTCAGTGGTTTTCAAGCTTTCTCCGTTTCAGACAAAATCACATACAGAGTCCATTGTATGAATGAGAACAACCCAGAATCCAATGTATCAATGAGGAAACGTAAGTGAAGCTATTGTGGTTAAAGTAGACAGAGTACCTAAAGCTCTACTCTCTTGACTTCCCGCACTGCAGAAAGAAACAAAAAGCAAAAAATTCCTGAGGCACCTCTAAAAACCACCCACGGGGGTCTGTGAAAACCCTTCCACTTACCTTTCTGCTTAGGGCTATGGAGCCACAATTCTTTGTCACTCCATGCTAGTGTTTAGGAAGAATGAGGCCCTCTAGAGGTCAGACCGATGAAGTGATAGGTGCAAAGCGTTCACAAAACAAACTTACTTATGAGGATGATGATCAGTAGTCTGACAATCCCCAAGGCAGGAATCATTTCTCGAAAATTCTTGCAAAGAGATAAATAAAAATAATATAAGCTATCTATTGGCAAATGAACCCTCGACTGTACTCTCTTCATCTGAAGATGAAAGTTTGAGTGTCAAATATTTACAAAATAAAGCAATACTGTTGCAGCCCAGTTTTCAAGTGTATTTGGGAAGTACAACGCTGTTGCACTTTAGAGAACAAAATCAATATTTAATTTCATGATATGAACTAGACATAATTGTATTAGCAGGAAAAAAATCTAAATATCAGTAATATGAAATCAATACTTAACATGTCATAGAAATAGATAGATAGATAGATAGATAGATAGATAGATAGATAGATAGATAGATAGATAGATAGATACTGTCAAACTAAGTCTGATGAAATATTTCTAAGGTTTTTTTGGTTAATATTCATTCAATACTTTATCCTCTTTCCAAACAGGAGTTAGTTAAAATCTAGGTATTAATTCTTTTAGATAATTTCAAAAAAATTTAAAATATTGGTTAAAAAAATAAAGTTTCATTTTAGCTTTGAAAAATCTCAGTCCAGGGGCACCTGACTGTCTCAGTCAGTTGGGTGTTCAATTCTTGATTTCAGCTCAAGCCATACATGATCTTGGGGTCGTGAGATCAAGCTCTGTGTGCGGCTCTGTGCTCAGCAGGGGAGTCTGCTTGAGATTCTCTCTCCCTCTGCCCCTCCCCCTGTTCTTTCTCTCTCTCTCTCTCTCTCCAAAATAAATAAATAAATCTTTTAAAAAGAAAATCTTGGGGCGCCTGGGTGGCTCAGTCGGTTAAGCGGCTGCCTTCGGCTCAGGTCATGATCCCAGGGTCCTGGGATCGAATTCTGCGTCGGGCTCCTTGCTCAGCAGGGAGCCTGCTTCTCCCTCTCCCTCTGCCTGCCTGCCGCTCCCCCGCTTGTGCTCTCTCTCTCTCACTATCTCCCTCTCTCTGTGTCAAATAAATAAATAAAATGTTTAAAAAAAAAAATCTCAGTCCAGCTTACAGTACCCTCCTGGGTTACTAAAGGACTCCTAAGTCAGGGGCACCTGGGTGGCTCAGTCATGTCTGCCTTCAGCTCAGGTCGTGATCTTGGGGTCCTGGGATCAAGCCGCCCATTAGGCTCCCTGCTCAGTGGGGAGTCTGCTTCTCCCTCTCCCTCTGCCCCTCCCCCCCAGCTCATGTCCTCTCTCTATCTCTTTCTCTCTCTCAAATAATAAATGGGGGTGCCTGGGTGGCTTAGTCGTTAAGCATCTGCCTTCGGCTCAGGTCATGATCCCGGAGTCCTGGGGTCGAGCCCCACATCGGGCTCCCTGCTCAGTGGGAAGCCTGCTTCTCCCTCTCCCATTCCCCCAGCTTGTGTTCCCTCTCTCACTGTGTCTCTCTTTGTCAAATAAATAAGTAAAATCTTCAAAAAAAAATCAAATAAATCTTCAAAAAAAAAAAACTGAGTCAGAAAGACATCTCCACTTTACTGAGTTACTTCTCCCTTCCCTTTCAATTTATTAACTCTCTTCCCAAAGAGGAAAGACACTGAAATACCCATATTTGTTCTAAATCAATTATTTTTAAACTGTTGTGGTCACAACCTACAGTAAGAAAACATTTATATAAAAATCCAGTATACACGTAAGTCAAACAGTATTACATGTGATACATACTGAAACTTTCTAATTTTTTTTCTTTTTAATTTTTTTAAAATTTCTTATTACTTTAAGTAGGCTCCATGCCCAGTATGGGGCTTGACCTCAAGACCCCAAGATTAAGAGTAGCATGCTCTGCCTACTGAGCCTGCCAGGTGCCCTCTTTTTGTTTTAATTTTTGGTCACAATTCCTTAAACTGTGTTCACAACCACTAATGGGTTGCAATCCAAAGTTTGAAAAACATTTTTCTAAATAGCTTCTATTCTTGGAATAGTTTTGTAATTGCTTCCTATTTTCCTCCTAGAATATTTTTAAAGTATACTTATATGGTTAAAGGGTTTAAGAACTAATCAGGATTTAACACTACAGGCTGTTTTAAAAAGTGGTTGACATTCTTACATACTATATCATGGGCATATAAAATGGTATGCCAACTTTGGAGGGCAATTTGGCATTTATCTATGAAAATTTAAAGCCTTCACCCAGTAAATCCAGTTCTAGGAATTTATCCTATCAACACACACACACACAAATGCAAAAAGATAAATGTAAGAGAACATCCTTACAGCATTATCCACAAGTGTGAATAGATGAAGTCAGCCCAATTTTTTTTTCATTGAAGGATTAAATCAGGGTACAGCTATATAATGTGCTGTGGGGCACTTGAAGAGACTGAAATGGGTTTCTGTGTAGTGATATGGGTAGATGGGGTCAAGATAACTCTATGTTAAGATGTAGAACAGTATAGGGACGCCAGGGTGGCTCAGTCGGTTAAGCAGCTGCCTTCAGCCCAGGTCATGATCCCAGGGTCCTGGGATCGAGTGTCGCGTCGGGCTCCTTGCTCAGCAGGGAGCCCACTTTTCCCTCTCTCTCCCTCTGCTTGTGCTCTGTCAAATAAATAAAATCTTTAAAAAAAAAAAAAGATGTAGAACAGTATCTTTAAAAAATAGCGGGTCCGTTTTTGTAGCCTTAATTTTGGCAGGATTTTGAATACATCTAGAAAAAGGTCGAAAGGATGTATATCAAACTGTTAACAGATACTATATTTGAGATTTTTCAACTTAAAAAAAATTTTTTGGGTATTCATCACTTTTGAGATCAGGAAAAAAAAATAATGATAAAATATGAAAGGAAAATTCTGGTGCCCAGAAGGAAGATGAGTGCTCAGTAAATATGATGAAGCTTCCCTGATCCAAATACCAGTTATTCTTTAAAAGAAGAAAAATCCATAGATCCCATTCCCAAAGTTCTTACCACCAGAACATTCATAAAATAGCCTCCCATCAGAGCATAGACTCCTCCTGAAGCACCCACAAGATATCTGAGCGGGTCAAAAATGGAGCTGGCAAGGGACCCTAAAGAAAGAAAACACAAAGGATCACACATAACTGTAAGAATCATGAAAGATAAATCTAATCTAAGGCAGAAGTTGGGAAGTTTGGACCATTATATTAACAAGCAACAAGTTTATTTTGTTTGTCCCTTCCACACTTTAAAGGTATAGCTATGTGAGCTAACTACCTCAATTTTTCTGAAACATTAAATGTTCAATATGAGGACAGTATAACAGGGACCAAGAGCACAAACTCTAGAGCCGAAATTACCAGCTGTGTGACTTGAGCAAGTTTCTTAACTTCTCTGTGCCCTAGTTTCCCTACATAAAGAGGATATTAATAGAACTTACCTCAGTGCATTGTCAGGGGAAGTAAATGATTTGATATGTGCATCATGCTTAGAACACTGCCTGACATGTGTTATGTACTTGTTAGCTGTTGTTTCAAAATACTGCACACATTTAGCCAAAACTGTCACAATACCTGAGACATTCCAACATCTTATTATCTAATGGCTGGCTTTCTCATGGAGTAAATATGTGGCCTCAGAACCCTTCTCAATGTAGTATTCTAACAGATTCACCAAACAAAAGGAAATCTATTTTTCAACCCAATCTTAGATTGCCTGAACCAAAAAAGACTTTAAAACCACCTTATGCAAACTCTAAGATGGTCTCTCTCTACTGCTTTGTTCTACTACTTAGTTTTTTGCTTTTAAGGCTCTCTTTCATTCCTTAGGATACAATGTAATACTTGCTTTGTGCAAGAAAGACAGAGTGGCCTTAAGAATCTTACAAACAGATGAGTAAACAATTATAAGATGCAGAACAGAACAACTACTATGATTTTTAAATGTAATGAATTTGCTATGGAAGCACTTAGGGGAAAAATGATTTTTTTCTGCAGAGGTGGAAGCCTTGCCACTCTGAGAAGGAGGATATAGCATTTTGATTAAACTCTAAAATATCTTTAAGATTTGGAAGGAAAACAAAGGAGGAGAAAGTATTCAGGACGTAGGGAACTGAAAAAGCAAAGACATAGAAACAAAGATATATGAATGACTAAAAATCAGTGAGTAGTCCAATAGGTTTAGAGGATGGTCCTCAAATGTCAACTTTCAGAATAGGGCTGGAGTGGTTGCCTTAATCATATGAGTAATTTATTTTTAAAACACAGATACAAATGTCCACTTCTGGCCATGATGAAATAACAAGGACAAGATTTTCTCTCCTGCTTGAAACAGCTAAAAGCACTGGACAAAATATATGAAACATTGATCTCCAAGATATTGGACCTCAGATAACAAAGGACAGCGAACCCTAAGAGACAAGAAATAAATGAGGTGAGTTGTCTGATTGCCCAGCTTACTGCCTTGACAGAGATTACAGGTTACAATGCATGAAGGGGGAAACCAGGTAGATCCCAGTAAACTTTAAGTTGATGAGATAGCGTGTAAAGTCCAGATAGTCCTAGGCAGCTGGAGTTTGCAAGACAGTGCACCAGAGAGGAAGGAGCAGCACAGAAAGAACTCCAGAGAGGAGCACGTGAGGAAATTACCTAAGCCAAGGAAAGAACCACCGGAAAGGAGTAGAGGGAAGAGCAAGTACCTTTGCTCACCCAGCACCAGAGAGGCTAAGTAACTTTCCAAACCAAAAAACTTCATAATTCATATGGGGCATTGCATAAAGTACACAGAAGGGTCCTACACCAGTAGTGGGTATTAATTAGCACTAAACATGACTCAAAAACACAGTTTCGCCTAGCAAATCTTACCAGGAAGTTTCAAACTACTTCCAAGTAACTGTGTTCCAGAACAAATTTAAGGGATATTTATAGGAATACAATAATATCCACCGTCCAAAGGTTAAATGCCTAGCATCCAAACAAAAATGGTCAGACATGAAAAGAAACAGGAAAATATGACCCATAATAAAAAGAAAAATCAATTAAAACCTCCCCAAACTGACACAAGTGTTAAGTTTTAGCCAATAATGGCAATAAATAATTATTACAACTATATACTATCTGTTCAAAAATTAAGTGGAAACACACAAGATATAAAACACTCAAATCAAATTTCTAAAGATGAAAACTACAATGTCGAAGATGAAAAATACATTAGTTGAGTTTAATGGCACATTAGTGCAGAAGAAAAGATTAGTGAACATGAAGACATGGCAGTAAAAGTATCGAACATGAAACACATAGAGAAGAATATTTTTAAAAATAAATACAGCAGGGGCGCCTGGGTGGCTCAGTCGGTTAAGCAGCTGCCTTCGGCTCAGGTCATGATCCCAGGGTGCTGGGATCGAGCCCCACATCAGGCTCCCTGCTCAGCAGGAAGCCTGCTTGTCCCTCTCCCACTCCCCCTACTTGTGTTCCCTCTCTCACTCTCTCTCTCTCTCTCTCTCTCTCTCTCTCTCTCTGCCAAATGAATAAATCTTTAAAAAATAAAATAAAAATAAATAAATAAATACAGCGGGGGCACCTGGGTGGCTCAGTCGGTTGACCATCTGCCTTTGGCTCAGGTTGTAATCCCAAGGTCCTGGAATCGAGTCCTGCATTGGGCTCCTTGCTCAGTGGGGAGCCTGCTTCTCCCTCTCCTGCTCCCCCTGCTTGTGCTCTCTCTGACAAATAAATAAATTTTATAAATAAATAAATAAAGACAGTGGGGCGCCTGGGTGGCTCAGTCAGTTAAGCGTCTGCCTTGGTCTCAGGTCATGATCCCAGGATCCTGGAATTGAGCCCCACATCGGGCTCCATGCTCAACGGGGAGGCTGCTTCAAGATTCTCTCTCTCCCTCTACCCCCCCTCGCTTGCTTATGCTCTCTCTGTCTCTAAAATAAATAAATAAATCTTTAATTAAAAAATGTTAAAGGAGGGGCACCTGGGTGGCTCAGTTGGTCAAGGGACTGCCTTCGGCTCAGGTCATGATCCTGGAGTCCCGGGATCGAGTCCCACATCGGGCTCCCTGCTCAGCAGGGAGTCTGCTTCTCCCTCTGACCCTCTTCCCTCTTGTGCTCTCTATCTCTCATTCTCTCTCTCAAATAAATAAATAAAATCTTTAAAAAAAATGTTAAAGGAAATTCTCAGGCAGAAGGAAAAAATACCAGATGAAAATATGGAATTTTACAAAGTAATGGAGGACACTGGAAGTGGTGATAACATGGGCAAGCCCACAAGATTTTGCCTTATTACTTAAATTCCAACAGAAGATAGGAATAAGCAGATAACTGTTTAACTACTAAAAATAATAAGTTAATTAAGTTGGAGGATAGACGGTCAATGTACAAAAAAAATCAACTTTATTTCCATGTCATAGCAATGAAGAATCGGAAATAGAAATTTTTAAATAGTACCATTTACAGCACATCAAAAATATGAAATATGGAGATAAATCTGACCCCCCTACACAAATGTGCAAGGGCTGACACTGAAAGCACAGTTCCTAAAATTTACAAGTATAAATTATACTTCATCAAAACTTTAAACCTCCTCTTCTTCAAAAGATACTATTAAGAGCATGAAAAGACAAGCAACAGACTATGAGAAAATATTTGCAAGTCATATATCTGATAAAGGACTTCTAATCAGAATATACATTATTATATATAACAAAGAATAAAATCCAATTTTTAAATGGGCAATATTTAAGCAGATACTTTACCAAAGAAGATATGTGGATATTAAACAAGCATATGAAAAGATGTTCACCAGCATTAATTGTCAGGAAATGCAAATTAAAACCCAGTGAGAGGGCGCCTGGGTGGCTCAGTCGTTAAGCGTCTGCCTTCGGCTCAGGTCATGATCCCAGGGTCCTGGGATCGAGTCTCACATCGGGCTCCCTGCTCAGCAGGAAGCCTGCTTCTCCCTCTCCCACTCCCCTTGCTTGTGTTCCTGCTCTCGCTGTCTCTCTCTGTCCAATAAATAAATAAAATCTTTAAAAAATAAAAAAATAAAAAAAAATAGAACCCAGTGAGAGGGGCACCTGGCTGATTCAGTCAGTGGAGCATGCAACTTTGGATCTCCAGGTTGTGAGTTTGAGCCCCGCGTTGGGTGTAAAGATTACTTAAAAATAAAATACTTATTTTTATTTTTTAATTTTTTAAATAGTCTCCACACCCAGCATGGAGCCCAACACGGGACTTGAACTCATGACCCTCAGATCAAGACCTGAGCTGAGATCAAGAGTCATTCACTTAACCAACTGCGCCACCCAGGTGCCCCCAAAATTTATTTTTTTAAATATAAATTAATTAAATAAATAAATCCCAGTGAGATACCATCGTACACCCAATAAACTAGCTAAAATTAAAGACTGATGATAGCAAGTGTTGTTGAGAATGTGAAGGAGTTGGAACTCCTCGTGAACGTGTAAAATGGAACTACAGGGGCGCCTGGGTGGCTCAGAGGGTTGAGCGTCTGCCTTGGGCTCAGGTCATGGTCCTGGAGTCCTGGGATCAAGCCCTGCTTTGGGCTCCCTGCTCACCGGGGAGCCTACTTCTCCCTCTCCCTCTGCTCCCCTGCTCCTGCTCTCTCACTCTCCCTCTATCTCAAATAAATAAAATCTTAAAAAAATAATAATAAAATAATAAAAATAAAATGGAACTGCAGTTGACCTTTGAACAACACAGGTTTGAATTGCTCAGGTCCACCCTTATGTAGATTTTTTTCCACTAAACACAGTACAGTACAGAAAATGTATTTTATCTTCCCTATGATTTTTTTTAAAGATTTTATTTATTTATTTGACACAGAGGTAGAGAGCATAAGTAGGCAGGGTGGCAGGCAGAGGGAGAAGCAGACTCCCCTCTGAGCAGGGAGCCCGATGCGGGGCTCGATCCCAGGACCCTGGGATCACGACCTGAGCTGAAGGCAGACGTTTAACTGACTGGGCCACCCAGGCGCCCCTTCCCTATGATTTTCTTTAAGTTTTATTTTATTTTTAGTAATCTCCATACCAAAATGGGGCTCAAACTCATGACCCCGAGATCAAGAGTCACATGCTCTTCTGACTGAGCCAGCCAGATGCCCCCTTTATGGTTTTCTTAATAATTTTTTTCTCTAGCTTACTTTATTATAAGAACCCAGTACATAATAATGTATACAAAATATGCTATTGGTAAGGCTTTGGGTCAACAGTAGGCTATTAGTAAAGTTTTGGGAGAGTCAAACATTACATGAGGATTTTCAACTGTGTGAGGGGGATCAGTGCCCCGAACCCCCACGATGTTCAAGGGTGAACTGTACTTTGTACCATATAACCTAACAATTCCACTTACAGATATATATCCAAGAGATCAACAAAAAAACTTCTACACAAATATTCATAGCAGTGTTATTCATAATAGTCGAAAACTGAAAACAACCCAAATGTCCATTTGTTGGTGAATATGTAGAGAAAACGTACAGCCACACAATGGAATATTTAATAATAAAAAGGAATGATGCGTTGATATATGCTACAACATCAATGAACAATGAAAACATTACACTAAGTGAAAAATACCAATCAGGAAAGACCTTATAGTGTATGATTCCACTTATATGAAATGTCCAGAATGGGCAAATCTAAAGAGACAGAAAGAAGATTGGTGGTTGCCTAAGCCTGGGGAAGGGAGAATGGGGTGAAGAGTAAGGAGGGGTACAGGGTTTCTTTAGGGAACAAAAATGTTTAGAATTCAATTGTGATGATGGGTATATAATCCTGTGAATTAAGTTTAAAAAAAACATTGAATTAAATACTTAAATGAGTGAATTGTACGCTATATGACTTATATCTCAGTAAAGCTATTTTAAAACGTTGGCAGTTTCTTAAAAGTTAAACATACCATAAAGAGGGCACATTCTGCGTGGAGCACTGGGTGTTATGCACAAACAATGAATCATGGAACACTACATCAAAAACTAATGATGTAATGTATGGTGATTAACATAACAATAAAAAATTATTAAAAAAAAAAGTTAAACATACTTCAGATAGGGTCCGGCCATTTCATTCCTAGGTATTTACCCAAGAAAGCTGAAAACATTTGATTACACAAATACTTACACACAAATGTTCATAGAAGCTTCATTTGCAATAGCCTCAAACTGGAAACAACCCTAATGTCCATCAACAAGGAGAATGGACAATTTGTGGTATATCCCCACAATGAAATACCACTTGGCAATAAAAAGGAGTCAACTATTGATACACATAATAACATGGATAAATCTCAAAATAATTACGCTGACTGACAGAAGCCAGACAAAAATAGAGTACATACTCTGATTGCACTTATATAAAATTCTAGAAAATACAAATTAATCTATAATGGTCAGTAGTTGCCAGGAAAGGACAGGGAGGGACAGTAGAGAGCAGTTCTCACGGGTCACAAAGAAACTTTTTGGGGAGCGATGGATACGTTTATTATCTTGATTGTGGTGATAGTCTCATGAGTGTATACACGTATCCCCAAATTACTATATTATACACCTTAAATATGTGCAGCTTATTATATGTCAATTATCCCTCACCAAACAGAAAACAGAACAAAACAAAAACAGATGCCAGGGCTGCATCTTCCGAGATTCTGAGTCAGTAGATCTGGGTGGGATCTGGTTGGCTTTAGCTATGACAAGCTGTCTGGGTGATTGTGATGATCAGTCTGACTGGGGAACACTGGGGGGGATTGCAGACCAGCACTTCTGTCTTTAATGTGCGTACAGATCACTTCTGGATTTGTTCAAATGCAGATTCTGATTAGTGGGTCTGGTGTGAGGCCCAATATTCTGCATTTTAATGAGCTCCCAGGTGATACCAATGCAGCTAATCCATGGACCACACTTTGCGAGGAGCAAAGGGGGGGAAACTAAAGTTATTTGACATATTAAGCAATCTAGAAAAAAAGCAAAGCAAGAAAGCAGGCAGGAGGAAACTTTTAGAAGTGATGGACATGTTTATGACATAGATTGTAGTGAAGATTTCACAGGTGTATACTTATCTCCAAACTCATCAAGTCGTATACATTAATTATATACAGATTTTGGTATGTCAATCATACGTCAAAAAAGTTAATAAAAAAACATTTTACATCAAGCTCCCCTTAACCGCTTTATGTATAATTTCTTTTTGGAAAGGCAATGGGGCCACATAGTGGAGGGTAATGAGCAATCTTAGATGTTTTGACTTTCTTCTGGGCGCTGTCAGTGTGTTAGGAAGGATATAATATGATCTAATCTGTGCTTGAGGAAGGTGACCCAGGCAGCAGTGTGAAGACCAGAATAGCAAAGAGACACACACCTGCCAGGAAGGTGTTGCAAAAATAGGCAGAGGCTGTGAACAGGTTAATCACGTTCTCTCCTCTGAAACTGGGGCAGGGCTGATTCCACAGGTCGAAATCAAGCTGTGGGGGAAACCCGTGCAGATGCTAGAGCCAGGAAGAACCTCACCAGCCCAAAGGCTTTCAAGGGCAGGAAAAATAGGTGTGTGCAGGACCGGAAGTAGAAGGTGGAAAAACAGGTTCCACAAAAGTAGGGGGAAGCCGACTGCGGAGCTGTGTCACTGAGCATTGCCAAGTCTATCTCCTAAAGGCTTCCTACTCTCTGGCCCCACTGCTCAAGGAGGCTAGTAACATCAGTTAAAAAATTCTGAGCCCTGCAAAAGGTCGGACTGTGTCCCCCAAAAAGATGTGCTGATGTTCCAACCCCCAGTACCTCAGAATGTGCTATTATGTGGGAATAGGACTGTTGCAGCTGTGATTAATTCAGATTAGGTCATATTGGAGTATAGTGGGCCCCTCAACCAATATGACCGTGTCCTTATTAGAGGAGACCGGAAATGTGAAGGGAGAACTCCACATGACAATGGACGCAGAGCTCGAAGGGCTGCACCTGCAAGCCAAGGAATGACAAGGACTGACGGCCACCACCAGAAGCTAGGGAGAAGGGAGGAAGGATTCTCCCCCACAGGATCAGAGGCAGCATGACCCTATTTTTTTTTTAAGATTTTATTTATTTACTAGACAGAGAGAGCACAAGCAGGGGGAGTGGCAGGCAGAGGGAGAAGCAGGCTCCCTGCTGAGCAAGGAGCCCGATGCGACACTCGATCCCAGGACCCTGGGATCATGACCTGAGCCAAAGGCAGTCGCTTAACCGACTGAGGCACCCAGGCGTCCCAAGCATGGCCCTATTGACATCTTGATTTCAGACTTCCAGCCTAACTGTGAGATAGTACAGTTCTGCTGTTTAAATCACCTAGTTTGTGGTTCTTTGTTACAGGAGCCCTAGGAAACTGATACAACCAGCCACTGAAATATAGGTCTATTAACTTATTTGTAGGTTGCATATATAAGCATTACTATACTAATGTGGGTTTTTTGATGGCAGGTACATTTTATTGGTTTTCTTTCAGATACTAATATGTTTTTAATATAAAAATAGAATTTTTTTAAAATATTTACTTATTTGACGAAGAGAGAACAAGCAGGGAGAACTGCAGAGGGAGAGGGAGAAGCAGTCTTCCTGTTGAGCAGGTAGCCTGATGCGGGGCATGATGCCCTGGGATCATGACCTGAGCCAAAGGCAGATGCTTAACCGACTGAACCACTCAGGCACCCCTAGAAATAGAATTTTTAAAGGATAAAACATTGATTACACAATATTTTTAAATCATTTTTACTTTGTTAATGGTACAAAAAAATGGGATTTTTTTTTAAAGATTTATTTTAGAGAGAGAGCACGAGCAGGGAGAAGGGCGGAGGGAAAGGGAGAATCCTCAGAGTTCTCGCTGAGCATGGAGCCTAACGCGGGGCTCAGTCTCACAACCCTGAGATCATGACCTGAGCAGAAATCAAGAGTCAGCAGCTTAACTGACTGAGCCACTCAGGTGCCCCTGGTACAAAAGATGTTTAGCAAATCATGAAAAGACAAGGGAAAAATTTAAATGCATGTTACTAAGTGAAAGAAGCCAATCTGAAAAGGCTACATGCTATATGATTCCAACTATATGACATTGTGGAAAAGCTAGAACTATGGAGGCAGTGAAAGGATCAGTGGTTGCCAGGGGGTGGGGGTCAGAGTGGGGTAAGTATGAATAGGTAGAACACGGAGGATTTGGGGGACAGTGAAACACTCCATATGATACTCTGATGATGGATACATGTCATTACACATTTGCCCCAAACCATAGAATGTACAATGCCAAGAGTGAACTTCTTTATGGACTTTGGGTGATTATGATGTGCCAGTGGAGGATTCATCAATCCCAACAAATACCCATCTGCAGGGGGATGTCGATAAAGGGATGGGAGTGGGAAGACTGTGCGTGGGGGGGGCAGGGGTTATGGGGACTCTCTGTGCCTTCCTCTCCATTTTTCTGTGAACCTAAAACTGCTCTAAAAAAATAAAGTCTTTAACTTAAAAAATCTTTCAATGAGCAGATTTATAAAATAAGCTTCATTATTTTTCGAAAATCCTCATTAAATATCATAACCCCAAAGTACAAATATATACTTCTAAATTCAGTTTTTTTCTATAGAAATTTTCTCTTACTCACTGTCATAGCCAAAATGTAAAATTTAAAAATGGCATGTAGTTTCAAATGGGAGGATTACGTTATTGACTCTGCTTACTCCAATTATGAAAAAAAATTGTGTTGTAATTTACCTGTTAATTCCCACCTTTCCTAGCATCAGTCATTTGTTCTTGCAAACTAATCAGAAAGTGTTATAAAATATGTTTAAAACCCACTACAACTCTTAACTGAGAACTCTTAAAACTGATGAGGAAATTGTTTCCTGCATTTTAAGTGTGAATTTCTAAGACTTGTTGCATCATTCCCAGCAGCAAAATCACACAATGAGAGAACGATGTCCAATTATTAGTTTTTAAAATGCCCTTTCAGAGCGTAAGTATCTTTGGAAAAGCAGTTACGTTCTTTCTCCTTGTATGAGAAATGCTATTATGTCGTCAAAGGAACATATTTTGCATTTGCTTTTTCAACATCTGTTCAGTAGCATCCTACTGAAAGCCATTTGTTACCACAGGGGAAAAAAAGTCAGCAAATTAGACACTCATCTTTTTGTAAAAGAAAAATGCATAGTCTTTAAAATGAGCAAAAGATGAGAGGAATCTCACTGATTTCAAGACTTACACTATAGCTACAGTGCTATTGAGGATATGGTATTGGTGGAGGGTAACACATCGGTCAATAGAACAAACAGGAGAACCCAGAAATAATGCCTTACAAGTACAGCCAACTGATTTTTGACAAAGGTGCAAAAAAAAAAAAAAAATGCAATGAAGGAAACAGAATTTTTAACAGATTGTTGCGAAGTCACTGTATTTCCAAAAAAAACACCCAAAAGAACCTCAGTCTAAACCTCATACCTTACACAACAGTGGGCCAACTCAAAACAGATCACATATTCCAATGTAAAGCATAAAACTATAAAAGACACTGTAAGAGAAAATCTTCAGGACCTAGGGCTCAGTGAAGGGTTCTTAGACATCACCAAGAGCCCGATTCATAAAGGAACAAATGATAAATCGGACTTCATCAAAATTAAAAACTTTCGCTCCCCATTAAAGACTCTATTAAAACAGTGTGGCAAAGACAGCTACACATGGAGAAAAATACACCTGTCAACTACATATTCAATAAAGGACTGGGATCTAGAATATGTAAAGAACTCTCAGAATTCAATGGTTTTAAAAAATCTAATTAGGAAAAAAAGGAAAGAAATCTAATTAGGAAGTGGGCAAAAGACATGAGCAAGCATTTCACTAACGAGGTTACACACATCAAAAGATGTTCACCATCATTAGCCGTTTGAGTAAAGCAAATGAAGGCCATGATGAGAGATCACCTCATGCTTCTGAGCAGAGCTGAAATAAGAAATGGCAACAACACGAATGCTGGTGAGGATGTGGAAAACGGAATCACTTCTACACTACTGGGTGGAATGTAAAAAGGAACAGCCATTCTGGAAAACATTTTGGCTGGTTCTTAAAAAAGTCAGTAGGCACTACCATACAATCTAAGAACTGTGCGCTTGGGCATTTATCCCAGAGAAATGAAAACCTCTGTTCACAAAACACTGTACTTCTGTTCACAAAAACCTGTACACAAAGGTTTGTTAACAGTTTTATTTGTAATAGCCCCAAATGGGAAACAATCCAGATAGTCTCCAGTGAGTGAAGGGTTAAACAAACGGTGGTCCATCCATACCATGGAATACTACTCGGCGATTAAAATGAATGAAGTATTGATACATGCAACAACCTACATGGGTCTTCCAGGGAATGATGCTATGTGAAGACAGCCAATCCCAAAGGCAATATACTATATGATTCCATTTATATAACATGCTTGAATTGAGAAAATTACAGAAATAGAGAACAGATTAGTGGTTGTCAGGGGTGAAGGAAGGTATGAGGGGTGGGAAAGAAGAGGGTATGTCTATAAAAGTACAACGTGAGGAATCCTTGTTTTGCACCTTGACAGTATCAACGTGGATATCCGGGTTGGGATACTGTACTAGAATTTTGCAAGCTGTTACCATTGGGGTAACTGGTTAAAGGATACATGGGACCCCCTAGGCATTGATTTCATACAACTGCAATGTAAAGGGCGCCTGGGTGGCTCAGATGGCTAAGCGTCTGCTTTCAGACGCTTTCGGCTCAGGTCGTGATCCTGGGGTCCTGGGATCGAGTCCCGCATTGGGCTCCCTGCTCCTTGGGAGCCTGCTTCTCCCTCTGACCCTCTTTCCTCTCATGCTCTCTATCTCTCATTCTCTCTCTCTCTCTCTCTCTTTTCTCTCATAAAAAAAAAAATAAAAAAAATTTTTAAAAAAAAAAAAAACAACTGCAATGTAAAAAAGTTTAATTTTTTTTTTGAAAAAATGTTTCCAATAAATAAACGGATGGATGGGAATTCTAATATTTTCTCCCCAGGCCAAAGTGGATCATCTTAAGGAACACCCAATTTCAGAGATCACTGCATATGTTGCTAGTCTCTACTGAGCCTTTGGGCCCCTATAGCTCTTCTCTATGTTCTCTTCAAGCTGTCTTTCTTTTTTTTTTTTTTTTAAGATTTTATTTATTTGACAGACAGAGACACAGTGAGAGAGGGAACACAAGCAGGGGCAGTAGGAGAGGGAGAAGCAGGCTTCCCGCAGAGCAGGGAGCCCGATGTGGGGCTCGATCCCAGGACCCTGGGATCATGACCCGGACCGAAGGCAGACGCTTAACGACTGAGCCACCCAGGTGCCCCAACAAGCTGTCTTTCTTAAAAGCAAATCTGCTCATGTGACTTCCCAAGATCACTAGCCTGACACATTGGGCCTTCATAATCTGGCTGTTAAGTCTCTACCCAATATATATGCTATCTGCTTATCTTATCTCAAATATTTTAACTCTAATTACTTTTTAAAGTTTTTTGGGTTTTGGTTGTTGTTTTTTCTTTTTAGTAATCTCTACACCCAATGTGGGGCTCAAACTCATCATCCTAACATCAAAAGTGGCATGCCCTTCTGACTGAGCCAGCCAGGCACCCCTCTAACTTCTTTCTTTTTTTTTTTTTTTAAAGCTTTATTTATTTAAGGGCACTTGGGTGGCTCAGATGGTTGGGCGTCTGCCTTTGGCTCAGGTCATGATCCCAGGGTCCTGGGATCGAGTCCCGCATCGGGCTCTTTTGCTCAGCAGGGAGTCTGCTTCTCCCTCTCCCTCTGCCTCTCCCCCTGCTTGTTCTCTCTCTGTCTCTCTCGCAAGTGAATAAATAAAATAAAATCTTAAAAAAAAAAAGCTTTATTTATTTAAGTAATTTCTATACCCAGTGTAGGGCTTGAACTCATGACCCTGATCAAGAGTCGATGGAGCCAGCCAGCTGCCCCTAATTAACTTATTTCTAATGCTTATCAGGTTCCCTGCAGTAAATCTTGACTTAAATGTTTATTACTTTTGCTTTGTGCATTGCCTCCTTAAGAGTGCAGAGGCACTGATTCTGTGTTACCCTCAGAATACTAACCTGCAGTCACTCCTGCCAGGTACACCAGCCCTACTCGGAGGCCTTTGTGGACCATTTCCAAGGGAATACCCAAAACGAGCTGCATGATGAGATTCCCCACGAGGTGCTGAACTCTGCGGAGACAAACACAGTAGTCAAATATGACTAACCCACACAGTTATTTCTTTGGGACATGAACAGGCATTGGTGTATTGTTTCTAGTTCAAATTCCATTTTCTAATTTTTTTAGGTGACTTTTTTTTTTAAATAAAATCTCAACATGGAGCCTTAATATGTAAAACAGATAAAAGGACATTGTGGAAGTATATATTTATTTTATAAGTTCTGTTTTATAACAGTGACTAACAACATCGAACAGAGAGCGATGATGGCTCAAGGAACAAAACTTGAAATTGGGCTTAGATGACAATTGCCATTTTATGTCAGCCCCCTGCATCTGATTTTGTTTCGGTTGCACAGTATTGAGAAAATCCTAATGCACGCATAGTAGGCTCCATACCCAATGTGGCGCTGGAACTCTCAACCCCAAGATCAAGAGTCGCCTCCACTACCAACTGAGCCAGCCAGGCACCCCAAATTTCAATAGGTTTTTAAACAACGGGTCTTGCAATTTTAGGATATTCTTTAATAAAACAGAGATGGCAAGAGAAACCCCATCCCCCGTTCTACATTAAAAAGTTGAAGGGCGGGCGCCTGGGTGGCTCAGTTGGTTAAGCGACTGCCTTCGGCTCAGGTCATGATCCTGGAGTCCTGGGATCGAGTCCCGCATCAGGCTCCCTGCTCAGCAGGGAGTCTGCTTCTCCCTCTGACCCTCTTCACTCTCGTGCTCTCTGTCTCTCATTCTCTCTCTCTCTCAAATAAATAAATAAAATCTTTAAAAAAAAAAAAGTTGAAGGGCGCCTGGGTGGCTCAGTCAGTTAATCGTCTGCCTTTGGCTCAGGTCATGATCCCAGGGTTCTGGGATCAAGCCCTGAGTCAGGCTCCTTGCTCAGCGGGGAGCCTGCTTCTCCCTCTCCCTCTGCCTGCCACTCCCCCTGCTTGTGCTCGCTCGCTCTCTCTCAAATAAATAATTAAAATATTTTTTTAAAGTTGAAAAGACAATTTACCAGAATAAAAAAGAAAGTTTACCCAGTAACACTAGCTAAAGTTAATATCTCCCATGTACTACAGTTTGGCATATAACATATTTGAGTGCAGGTGGTTTTTATTCTAGTTTTTAAAGAGGTAAAAATATTTTTAAATAAAATTCATATTATTTTGCCTGTCAAACCCCACAGGCATCTCTGGAGAATCTTTGAATGTATTTTGGTACATGCCCATATTATAGTTATCCTTAATTTAGTTGCTACACTGCACAAGACTTTTTTATTTTAAGAGATTTCAGATTAAACCAAAAAGTTAAAAAATGAAATAGGTATTGGATCTTTCACAACATGTAGCAGCTTTCAGGATTGTGTTTTGCATTATAATTTACTTAACAAATACTCAGCAGAGGCTCTCTGGGCATAGCCTACAGAACAGATTACTTACCTTCATGACCACACGCACACCCAGCCACAACTATCACTGCCCAAGTCATCTTCAAAGACACACAAGAAGTAACATGTAATTCAGTGCAAACAGTCTAGCAAGGACAGTTGCGCTAGTCTTACGGGGACGTCAGACATAAAAAGAGTATTTGGAAATATGTGCCCTTTGTGAATTTGAACAAAGCCAAAGGAAGCCATCCCATCTTCTCCTTTGGGAACAGCTGGAGGACGAAGTGACCAGTAGGACAAAAAACCCCAAAGAATCGCCCTCAGCGTTCTTTCTGCTGTGCAAATAGCAAGAGCAGAAATGACATAAGGATGAGATCCTGTCATATACCCGGAATAGAAATACTAACTTTTTTCATCCAAATTTTATCTGCCCTTCCAGGTCCAGCTTGAATCCAGGTCATGTGGGAAACCATCCCCATTCTGATCTTTCCGTCTTTCTGTTTATATTACAGTAACTAATCCCACATCCATTTCCTTATCACTTGTCTGCGTCCTCCAGTGAGGCTGGAAGAGCTCATGTTGACTTTGCGAGGGGTAGCCGTGTCCATGGCTCTGGCCAATGGGAGACTGGCAAGAGAGCTGCTTTCCTGAAGAAAGGGATGGATGTCACCAGCACCTGGGCCTACCCTTCCCCTTCCTGCTTTTAACGCCCAGCTACAGCCACCAACTTGCAGCCACAAGACAAAGGTCAAGGGAAGAGCAGAGATGCCAGCACCGAACCAAGAGGCTTGGCTTCCTTAAACTGATGAACTAACCACATACCTCGGGGCTCCTTATTTGGTAAAGAATTAACCTCCAGGGCTCCTGGGTGGCTCAGTTGGTTAAGCGACTGCCTTCGGCTCAGGTCATGATCCTGGAATCCCGGGATCGAGTCCCGCATCGGGCTCCCTGCTCAGAGGGGAGTCTGTTTCTCCCTCTGACTCTCTTTCCTCTCGTGCTCTCTCTCTTTCTCTCTCTCAAATAAATAAATAAAATCTTTAAAAAAAAAAAAGAATTAACCTCCATTTGTTCAGGCCCCCATTTGATTTTTTGGCTACTTTCAGCCAGAAGCATTCTGAAATTCTACAACCCCATATGTGCCTGTCCTACACAGCCTTGAGAATTCTTTGTGAGGGCCTTACTATGTGTCCCGGTACTGCAAAAATTACATTATAACCACTGTCTCATTTAATCACAGCAACCTTATGAGGTAGGTACTATTACCCCATTTTATAGATGTGGAAACCAAGGCACAAAGAAGTAACTACTGTATGGCCTTGCCTTACTATTTAACTGACTGTTCAGCCTTATAATTTTAAAGTCCTTGAGTGCAGGAACCACATTTGTTCAGAGCATGTTAAATGAAAAACCAAACTGAAAGTATCCATAGAAACTGGGCAATGAGCAATTTTGTCCTTATTTGTCAAGCCTCTGAGCCCTGTGTCCTGCCACGGATGCCTAGTTAGCCACTGGCCAGAGCCATCCTTCAAGGTGCAGGGCTGGGTAGGTCACACAGATGAAGTTGGCCTCATCTGAAGCCCCCCCCAGGCTCCACTGGAGAACGGGGCCGCCAGCAAGGTGCTCAATGTCTGCAGTGGGCATAGTGAATCCTGGGTTGTGAGCAAGATCATTAAGGACTATTAGCATATAAGAAACTATAACTAAAAGGCAGGCACTGCATTGCCCGTTGCTTGTATTATTCCAGATGGACAACAGTAAAGCGCTCACGAATTAATTCTTTTTAAGTGTGTGGCAGGGGTAGGGAGGGAGGGACTGATTCATATCCTAAAGGGAACATTTTAACAACACAAACAACTCGGGGAACATACGTGTGGTTTAGTAATGATGGGGTCTCTTCTCTTAATATCCCTATATAAATACCAGTATCAGGCAGTTATAAGCAATATAAAGTACACTGGACTTGGAGTTAGCATGAATGTGTTGAGGTCCTAGTTCTGCAACTTAGCCAAGTGATATGGAGCGAGTAACCACATCCCCGAAACCTCAGACACAAAACAGCAGGGGTATTATGGACATGTAAGTGCCTTATCAATAATAAAGCACCGACCAAATGTTGGGGGTTATGAGTACTTGCAGTCACCTCCGACATCAGCGACTTAATATCTTTCCTTACCCAGCATGGACCAGCATATAGGAGATAAACCTCCAGGCTTGCTCCCGCTTCTCAGGACTGTAGATAAAGGGACTCTCCAGGATGCCTATGTCCAGGGTGATCCACTGTTTCTGAGGCTTCCACACAGCATAGTAAATAAACACCGCCAACTGCCAGGGAGGGGCAGACATGAACGTTAACCACCTTCTGCAAAGAGTGGCCCTATTAAAGCCTAAGGGCACTACTACCTTGCTTTCAAACGATTAGCTCTCAAGTGGGCCCCTCCATAGCATGTGCTCAGAAGATGACAGGAGTTAAATGTCCTTGCCGTTAAATGTCTGACCATACAACTGTGGTCATATCCCACTTCCTCAAGTGATGAGCAGCAGCCCTAGACCAAATATAAAGACGACTCCTTCTGAACCCCTCTACCCGCTTAAATACCCTCCGCCCTCCCCTTCCCATTCCCACCATTTTGTCTTTTACTTACAAGTTAATAAGAAATTACGTCTCTGCTGGCTTCCAAGGAATAGAATGGGGAAAGGGAACAATAATAGTACTACAGCACAGAAGCCCAGCAAACATGACCTTAACCAAGTGATGGAGGCTCATGTCACCAGGGATGTCATGTGGATGTCCTGTACTCCCTGATGTGACATGAGGAGAAAGGCACTTCGCCTCTGTGTGTTCCTCCCCAAAACCCGTAACTCTGATCTAATCATGAGAAAAACATCGACAAGCCCAGGTTGGGGGATCGTCTACAGAAATCTGGCCCATATGCCTCAAGACTACCAAAGTCATGAAGAACAAAGACAGACTGAGAAACTGTCACAGATGAGAGGACACTGGGGAGCCACAGCAACTAAATGGAATGTGATACTTGGGGTTGGAGGGGACAGAAGGGAAAGAAAGAGGACATTAATGGGAAAGCTGGTAGAAATACATATTAAAAACTCCAAATGAGGGCGCCTGGGTGGCTCAGTCGTTAAGCGTCTGCCTTCGGCTCAGGTCATGATCCCAGCATCGGGCTCCCTGCTCCGCGGGAAGCCTGCTTCTCCCTCTCCCACTCCCCCTGCTCGCGTTTCCTCTCTCACTGTCTCTCTCTCTCTGTCAAATAAATAAAATCTTTAAAAAAAATTTAGAAAACTCCAAATGAAGCCTGCAGTGTAGTTAATAGTAGTATACCAGTGTCAGTTTCTTTGTTTTGACAAATGTACTATGGAAATGTAAGGTATTAGTAATGGGAGAAATTAAGTGAGACATATACAGGAACTCTCTGTACTATCTTTGCAACTTTTCTATAAAGCTAAAATTAATCCAAAATAAAGTTTATTCCAAAAACTTTTATTTGAAAAACGGATCTTTCTGTGAGAGAACAGGTATCTCAGCACCCGCTCCACGACCCTTCTATAGAGAACTGCCTGCTCCACAGTACAGGCTACGGCGGTCATGTTTGGTATCATGTGACCTTACCCATTATTCCCCAATTCCCACACTCGCCAAGCACTCACACACCTGACTGGACCATGGGTAGGCCCGCCAACCCATAGACTGGAAGGGTAACATGACAGAGTGTGCCAGGAACGTTGATACATTAGCCTTTTCTTTATCTGAGCCATAAGAGGCTAGGTCCCTATGCTGGTTAATGTTATGTGTCAACTTGGCTATATGAATTTGCCAAGAATTTGATCAAACATCATTCTGGATGTTTCTGTGAAGATATTTTTTAGATGAGATCAAAGTTTAAGTCAACAGACTTTGAATAAAGCAGACTACCCTCCATAACATGGGGTCACATCATATCAGCTGAAAGCCTTAATAGAACAGACTGACCTCATCTGAGGGAAAGGGAATTCTGCTGGTATGACTGCCTCTGGACTCCCAACTGTAACACTTACACCCAGGTCTCCAGTCTGCTGGCCTACCCTAGATTGTGACCTGGCCAATTTTCCATAATGATATGAGCCAGTTCCTTAAAATCAATCTCTCTCAATATACATGTGTAGGTAGGTGGATGGATGGATGGATGGATGGATGGACGGATGGATGGCATGTGTAGGTAGGCAGATGGATGGGTGGATAGATATAGATAGATGATAGATAGATAGTAGATAGATAATGTGTGTTTGTGTATGTACACACCCCACTGGTTCTATTTTTCTTTTTCTTTTTTTAAGATTTTATTTATTTGACAGAGATAGCAAGAGAGGGAACACAAGCAGGGGGAATGGGAGAGGGAGAAGCAAGCTTCCTGCAGAACAGGGAGCCTGATGCGGGGCTCGATCCCAGGACCCTGGGACCATGACCTGAGCCGAAGGCAGACGCTTAACGACTGAGCCACCCAGGTGCCCCTGGTTCTATTTTTCTAAAGAACCCTAATACAGTCCTTGTTAAGAAAACTGAGACATCCGTGGGCATTAAGAGGATTACATTAGAGACTTCCTAATGTCCCTGAAGTCACACCCCACGCATACCTATCCCCTGCCAATTCTTTTATGAGACATCATGGCAGGTGCGATGAGGCTTAGGAGAAGCCCAGGCCTGGCCCAGTCGGTAAACGTGACCTTGGGCAAGTCATTCCACCTCTCTGGGCCTTGTACTCTTTTTCTGGAAAATAAAAGGGCTGACGAGATCAGAGTCTAAAAACACACTACGTGCTGCCCACAGTAGACATCAGTAGGGGATCCCATTTTTTTCCCTACTGAAATCTGAAGGGAGCCTATATAGCTCTTCTGGTTAGGCTTCTGTGTTGGCTCCACAAAAGGACCTTACCAATCAATCTAAGTCGGTTCATGAGATAAAACCAATTTGTGACCCCAAGATTATTTGGTTTCTAAAGCCCCAGCAACTAAAATTAAATGAAGCCACTGAAAACTGTAGTCACTGCTGGGCAGGCGACTTGCTTGAAAAATAAAACTCAAACTTGGCTGAAAGTGACTGTGACCATAGGAAAGACCTAACGGGGCTCCAGAGAGGGTGAGGTTGAGTTCTGTGTGTGCTGAACTTGCCACCACCAAGCTCTCTTCCTATATGTCATCCAGTCTCTTCTCCAGATGTGATCGAAGTCCCCTCGCTTTCCCCCCAGTCTTTCTGCAATTCCCCGTGGTACTTGCTCTAGTGCCCACCACCCAACATACTCACCTCGGCAAGGCTGATGGAGATGATGAACACAGGGGGTGGGAGGCAGTTAGCTCTCTCCAGGTATGTTCTTCGGACCTTTTCAGGAAGCATCCATTTTGAGACAACCCTGTGGACCTTTTTATTCTTGAGGGGATCTTTACCTCCCCTGTCCTCTCCCATTTCCTTCTCTTCTTCCAGCTCTCCTTTCATCTCTCTATCCATATTCAGATTCATATCCTCCATCTCCAAATCACGATCAGCAGCCATTGTCCTGGGTCCTCCCTCCACCTGAAAGGGCCATGAATGTCAAGGAAAAATAGATAACTCTATAGTCCTTGGGTCATGGCTCTTTCCTGGGCTCTCTGTATAACCATTGGTTTCCAAGGCCTTTCCTGTATATTAATAGAAGGCAATTGAAGATCTGGTACCCAAATACTCCTAATATCCATACTCTCATCATCTGTGTTCAATTGTGACAAAATGCTAGGGTCTCCCCAAATGAAGGAGAAGACCCCCAGGGATCACTTCTGGTTTCATCTATTGCTACCACCTAAAGGATGGACTAGAGCCTTGGAATAAGAAACTGCCTTGTATACCCTTTCCTTCCCCTCTGCCACTAACTGTCAAGTCAACCATCAATGTAAGAGATGCCTTTGTCGTCAGGTGATGCATCTCAGAGCTTAAACCATGCACACTGCACAACTGAATCCAGTCTTGTCCAGCTAGAGTAAATGGTCTCCTTTCCCTTCTCCAGTTTCATCTTGCTTCTACTCAAAGGCCAAACATAGGTCTCTGATTTCTGATGCAGAATCAAAAATAATTTACTGGGCATCTACTGTGTATGAGGAACAAAGCTGGGGGCTTTCACATCTATTGACTTATTGGACTTCCACAATAACCCCAGAAGGCAGGGATTTGTAGTCCCATTTATAGATAAAAAACTGAGCTGCCCACCCTGCCCCCCCCAAAAGATTCAAACCTACACCTTCTCTAAATTGCCCGTGTCCTTTCTAAAATACCAGCACTGCCCATTCTGTAGCACACTTGAGTTAGGAAGGCCATTCCTTACTGGTTCTCCAGGCACAAGGTCAATACCCTTGCTGAAACACATCTTCCCAGCAACTCTTGGACATCTGAAGCTCTTGGCAGAGTTCCTACTAATTTCCACATCAAGTATTTCCTTGAACTCAATCCTCAACATTCAATTATTCAAGGATTTATTCAGTAAATATCTACTGAACCCCTACTATGTATCAGGCCACCATCTACCCCAAAGTGTTCACAACGTAATGGAAGAGACAGAGGTCAATTAAAATCATACAGATAATTATATCATTACACTGTGATAGAGGACACCAAGCAGGTGCATAAGACAACCAAGGCAGCATGTCTGTAACAGTAAGGACTGATCCACATACTCTTTCCTTTCCCTGTGCCATGCCCTCTGCCATGTTCTAGCCTTCTCCTGTTGGTCTGGTTCTGTTATTTTTTACTCCTGGTTAAACTACTTAAATCATTCAAATGTTTCTGTGGTCAGAGTGGGGGGGCTCAAAAATGAAGGGAAAAAATAATAAAACTAATGTTGCAAAATAGTACATAGAGTAAAATCCAATTTTTATAAAAAGTAATGTACTGATACACATACAGGAAGAAATCTGGAGCATTATCATTACCTGCATGGTGGGATTCACTAGATTTTTGCCCTCTATTGTGGAGCCTGAAGTGTAAACAATTTGGGGGGGGGGGTTCTTTGGGAAAAATAATACAAAATTAAAATTACAAAATATAAAAATTGCAAAAGTGGATACACGGCCTTTGAAGGAGCCCATGCAAGTGACAGACCTGAAGTTTAAGCTTTATTAGCTTCAGAGAAAATCCACCTCTGTTTATATTTGGGTTTTTTTGTTGTTGTTTTTAAGTAATCTCTACATCTGATGTGGATCTTGAACTTACAACCCCGAGATCAAGAGTGACACACTCTGGGGCACCTGGGTGGCTCAGATAGTTAAGCAACTGCCTTCAGCTCGGGTCGTGATCTCCAGGTCCTGGGACTGAGCTCCAGGTCCTGGGATCGAGCCCCACATCGGGCTCCCGGCTCACCGGGGAGTCTGCTTCTCCCTCTCCCTCTGTCTCTCCCCCTGCTCATGCTCTCTCTCTGTATCTCTCTGTCTCAAATGAATAAATAAAAAAAAAAAATCTTAAAAAAAAAAAAAAAGTGACACACTCGACCAACTGAGCCAGCCAGGCAAACTTATTTGATTTTTTAAAGTATGTATTACTATTTTAATTTTTTAAAAAACTAATAAAGGGCGCCTGGGTGGCTCAGTTGGTTAAGCGACTGCCTTCGGCTCAGGTCATGATCCTGGAGTCCCGGGATCGAGTCCCGCATCGGGCTCCCTGCTCAGCGGGGAGTCTGCTTCTCCCTCTGACCCTCCCCCCATCTCATGTGCTTTCTCTCTCATTCTCTCTGTCTCTCAAATAAATAAATAAAATCTTTAAAAAAAAAACTAATAAAGCCATATTTATGACACCTTTACCTGATCCTAACATCTCAACTACTGTATTATTTCTCCCCTCCATTTTGTGGCCCAATGTCTTAAAGGAGGAATCGATACCCTAACCAGCTGGTCATCTGCATGCCCCATTGAAACTGATCTCCTGAGTTATGCCCTTCAAACAAATCCACTTCCGGAGTGATGTGAGAGCACCACGTATGCAGAGCACATATGCAGAGCACCCTTGGCATTTCAAAGCATATCTCCACTGCAAAATCTCACTTACTCCTCAGAATTATCTGAAGTAAAAAGAAGGCAATGATTGTATGCCCAATTCTTCTCATCTTCCACCTTC
Organism: Callorhinus ursinus; assembly: GCF_003265705.2. Classification (NCBI taxonomy): domain Eukaryota; kingdom Metazoa; phylum Chordata; class Mammalia; order Carnivora; family Otariidae; genus Callorhinus; species Callorhinus ursinus. The sequence goes on along the minus strand of NW_027397080.1, from coordinate 6,857,928 downwards.
CCAACAGACTCTCCTGTTGAAATCTCTTCCTCCATCTTTCATCTCAACCATAATTCATTCACTGACTTCCTTCTCCTGCTCCCCACGCAAAGGCACTCTTGTCTTGCAGCCGGACTTCTCTAACTCAGTGAAGAAGAGCTAGCGGCAAGGTCACCAGAGGACAAAAACACAGACCAGGGGAATGGCCCTGTCTTATTTTTCTTTGCACCCTCAGGCATTGGCCCTGGGCCTGGCATCATTAACAGAATAGGGGTTGCCAGAGGGTGGGGGAATGGGGGGAAATGGGGACTTGTGTATCTAATGAGTGCGAAGATTCAGTTTGGGAAGACAAAAAAAGTTCCGGAGATAGATGGTAGTGAGAGTTTCACAACGTAATGTAGTTAATGCCACTGAGCTGTACACTTAAAAACGGTTAAAATGGTAAATTTTAAGTTATGTATATTTCTCACACACACACACACACACACACAAACTAAATAATGCGAAACTTTCAAAGTCATTGTGAAGCTTAGATCTAGTGTTTGTGTCACCAATATGTGCTTCACCAATGATATCTTATAATACTGATATTTTCAGCTTAGGTTAATGTATCTAAATTTCCTAAATGACCGCAAATAAAGTTTTTCACTGTAACTTTTTTAAAAAACATGATCTATGGCGCCAGATGACTGGGATTAGAACACAGCTCCACTACATATCATTGTAATGATGTGTACATCATTGTACACATCACAGTGTGTATACACAGTGTACATACAATATCATTGTATGTGACTTAGGTAAGTCACTTAAATTCTCTGAGCCTCAAATTACATTTTTTTTAAAATGTGGCAAAATACACATAATGTAAAATTTACCACCTTAACCATTTTACAGTGTACAATTCAGTGGCATTAAGTACACGTACAATGTTAGGCAACCATCACCACTGTCTCGTTCAGGAACTTTTTCATTGCCTCAGACAAAAACCCCATACCCATTAAGCAATCTCTCTGTGGCCACCTGCCTCCAGCCCATGGCCACCACTAATCTGTTTTCTGTCTCTATGGATTTACTTATTCTGGATATTTCATGAAAATGGAATCATACAATATGAGGCCTTTTCAGTCTGGCTTTGCTCGGTAGTAGTAAATCTTAAAGGTTCATCTGGGTTGTGGCCCTATATCAGGACTTCGTTCCGTTTTTTTTTTTTTTAAGTACGTGCCACACCCAAATATGAGGCTTGAACTCACTACCCCGAGATCAAGCATCTTGTGGGGGAGGTGGCAATGGGTGAAATAGGTGATGGGGATTAAGGACGGCACTTGTTGTGATGAGCACCAGGTGTTGTATGTAAGTGATGAATCACTAAATTCTACACCTGAAACTAACATTACACTGTATGTTAACTGGAATTGCATAAAAACTTGAAAAAGAAAAAAGTCACCTGCTCCACTGAGCCAGCCAGGCACCCCAGTATTTCATTCCTTTTTATGGCTAAATAATATTGCATCGTATAAATATATAAACCCATTTTTTAAAACATTTTATTTATTCACTTTAGAGATACATGGAGAGAAAGAGCAAGAGAGTAAGAGAGAGAGTACGAGCAGGGGGAGGAGCAGAGGGTCAGGGACAAGCAGATTCCATGCTGAGCACAGAGCCCCACACGGGGCTCGATCCCAGGACCCTGAGATCATGACCTAAGCCAAAACCAAGAGTCAGATGCTCAACCGACTGTGCCATCCAGGTGCCCCTATAAACACATTTTGTTTATCCATTCGTCTGTTGAAGGACATTTAGATTGTTTCCATCTTTGACTACTATGAATGGAGCTGCTATGAACATCCCTGTGCATTGTTTGAATTCCTGTTTTCACTTATTTGGGGTATATTCCTTAGAGTGGAATTGCTGAGCTATATAGTAATTCTACAATTTATTGGGAAACTCTCAGATTCCATTTTAAAATGGGGATAATTCAGAAAAGTAAAAAGAAATTGGGAAAATGATAGAACTTACCTTATAGCATTGTTGGAAAGATTGTTCAAGGCAATGCATGTAAAGCACTTAGAATAGCATCTCGCACATAGTAAACACTCCATAATTGTTAGTTATTATTCGCTATAGTTGGATGAGTGGGTGTGTGGATGGTTGGATGGAAGGATGGGAAGATGAAAGGGATGGGGCTAAGTGTAGGGCCTACTTTCACACTGCAAGTTACTGGGAATCAACAACTATTGAATTGATTTTTAAAAATAGTTCATTAGGCAGTTTCCACATTACAATAGATCATATTCAGTAAATTTAGGGAAGAAGAGAAATCCCCTTTTATGTTACTTTTCCCCAGCAACTTTTCTGAGAAGAAAGTTCCCTCCCCTACATCTACCACCCTCCCACTTGCCCAACCTCCCAGGGTCAGACACTAAGTCTGGAGACCTAACTATTTCATTAATTTTCCTTGAATGATGGTGATTATTTCTAGATGCACAACTTCTCATAATTGGCAAAACAATGTGGATGTAAGATCTGTAGCTTTTAACAGCAAATATTAAAGCATTTTAAAAATAAGTTCAGGGGCACCTGGGTGGCTCAGTGGGTTGAGCATGCGACTCTTGGTTTAGGCTCAAGTCATGATCTCACTGTTGTGAGATGGAGCCCCATGTCAGGCTCTGCACTCTGGGAAGAATCTGCTTTTCCTTCTCCCTCTGCTCCTCCGTCCCCCACCCCCACCCCCGCTTGCACTTTCTCTCTCTCTCTAAAATAAATAAATAAAATCTTTAAAAATGAATAATAGTTCAAGGGCACCTGGTTAGGTCAGTCAGTAGGGCATGCAACTTAATGTCAAGGTTGTAAGTTTGAGCCCCATGTTGGGTGTAGAGATTACTTTCAAAAAAGTAAAATAAAATGTTTAAATAAATAAATACAAATAAGTTCAGTTAGGGATGATTAACATTGTATTAATGAGCCCTACTGTAAATTCAAATACCATACATGATCACTTTATGAGGAAATGAAATTCTACATTGTTAATACAACTTTATAGCTAAAAAAGGAGCTAAAAAAAACCTAAGGATTACATTTCCTCAAAATTTTTTCTCTAGATTTCAAATTTTCTAGAAATTTTACAGAGGCAAGCCCAGCATTTTAGGCAGTTTAGAGAAATGTACTTCCTGTGCTGCAAAGATATCTGACCCATTCGGCTTCGCCAAGACTCACTGCAGGTCTGCTTTGTTCCTTGGCACACACAGCAAAGAGATCTGACCTGTAGTTCCAGCTACTTCAGATGCTAGCAACAGATGAAAATGTTGGTAGTAACTGCTGCATGTTGGTTTTAGCTCTCTTCTCAATGATGGTCACACTCTGACTTCGAGCCCTGTCTGTGTGCCCTGTTTCTTGGAGACAGCGGCCCCTCCTTGATTAAGCATCTCTCTGACATCTGCTGCTCAATGCTCACAGGTGTGCTCCCAGACTCTGGCATTCCTTGGCCCTCCCACTCCTGTTTTATCTTCTGCTCCCACACCTGAATTCCTGAACACAGTGCACCACCTTGGAAACATTCCTGATCAAACAATGGAAAAGATTATCCAAAAAAAAAGAGAAAGAAAGAAAAGGATTATCCATACTCATGAGGCTGTGGGAAATAGGTGCAGTCTTTTTGGAAGGCAATTGGGCAGTACCCAGAAAATATGAAAAGCATATACCTTTCAATGGAATCACCCTACTCCTAGGAATCTATCCTGCAAATGTATTTGAGCAAGTACACAAAGCTGTATTTCAAAGATGTTCAGTGCAGAACGACTTACAGTAGTGAAAAATTACAAAGAACCAGAATATACTTCAATAGGGTTGTTGTATTTTCTGACAGTTCTAATTCTTTTTTTTTTTTAAGATTTTATTTATTTATTTGATAGAGAGAGACACGGCGAGAGAGGGAACACAAGCAGGGGGAGTGGGAGAGGGAGAAGCAGCCTTCCCGCGGAGCAGGGAGCCCGATGCGGAGCCCGATCCCAGGACCCCGGGGTTAATGACCTGAGCCGAAGGCAGACGCTTAACGACTGAGCCACCCAGGCGCCCCCTGACAGTTCTAATTCTTAGGTAGTTCTTCCTTATACTGTGCTGAAATCTGCTCACCAGCACCTCTGCTCCTGGGTCCAAGGTTTTCCTCTCCAGGCTAATCTAAGGTTATACCGTTAATTTTGTCCTTGCATGGGTGTGGTCCAGATACTCCATAGGCTCTACACGTCAGAGTGGGGATAGTCTCTGGAAGCATACATCAGATTACCAGAATTTTTGAAGGCCCAATTAAATAAAGCAGGAATCTCAAAACAACTCAGCAATGATTACAACACATCATATAGTCTAACAGGTATAAAAGCATCTCAGCTATCAAATTATTCACTTGGTCACTCTCATCACGGTGTTACGTATGGAGTGAAATTATTTACTGCACTGACTGTGCTTTCTTACCCACTAAGCAAAGATCATCTGAGTTTCTTGGGCTTTCTTTCATGTTGGCTTGATGTTATGCCTCACCTCCTACCTTTTATCTTCAGCAGGTGGCGGTCAACAATTTGTTGAAATCCATCTCTCTTTCTCTGTCTCTCTGTCTCTCTCACACACACACATGCACACACACATACAGATCAAAACTGGGTGGCACTGCTATGGAAAGTTCTCATCCTACTAGTATGGAACAATGAGGGTAGATGGTTAAAAAGGATGTTGGGGCGCCTGGGTGGCTCAGTCGTCAAGCGTCTGCCTTCGGCTCAGGTCATAATCCCAAGGTGCTGGGATCGAGCCCCGCATCTGCATCGGGCTCCCTGCTCAGCAGGAGGCCTGCTTCTCCCTCTCCCACTCCCCCTGCCTGTGTTCTCTCTCTCGCTGTCTCTCTCTCTGTGAATAAATAAATAAAATCTTTAAAAAAAAATACTCCCCCTGTGAACCAAAAGCCAAAGACCTTCCCTTCATGGTTGGCAAGTTTCCTTTTTTATTTTTGTTTTTTTTCAAGTAGGCTCCACACCCGACATGGTGCTCAAATTCATAACCCTGAGATCAAGAGTCACATGCTTTACCAACTGAGCCAGTCAGACGCCCCGGGAAGTATTCTTAAGAGGAAAAGTGGAAAGAACGTCTCTACATCCTGACTTTATCTGGGATAAGCATTGCTCATGTTATGAATCATGAAGCCATTGTGTTGGCCAAGGATTAGAAAGGGTGGAGCTGTGCTCATTTACCCAGAACACTCTTCTGCTTTAAAGAAAAAAAAAATGTAGAAAAAGAGATTTCCATAAGGAGATTTACACGGGAGATCCTCGACAATGGCAAGGGATTTTTCCAAAGACCTTTCAGGAGCCTTAATATACCACATAGTGTCTCCCAAAATTATGTTATAAATTATAACCGGAAAGTTTTTAAGTGATTGCATTTCAGACCCTAAATAATTCTATAAATGCAGATGTAAACTTATTTATAAAATTTGTTGTGTGAGGAGTATTAATTAACTATGTTCAACACTTTGCACCCAAGGTCCCAAAGAAGAAAAGAAAATAGAACCTCGGTTAGTTAATTGTGCCTCTTCATCTTTAAGTAAAGTTTAACCTCTCTCTCGAAGAGCAGTTTCTGCACTGGCTGAAGCACTCATTAAAACAACTTCCCAAAGCCCTTTTCCTTGTATCTATGTGACACACATGGTAGATCGCTTGGTATCAGAGATCCTAGGCACCGCTGAACCTAACATTCCATGCCAAGTTTATCCAAAACTTCTATTTGTGGCCACAAAAAAACAAAAGTCAGTTTCTCAAGCTTCTTCACTTTCTTCTCATTTCTATTTCTAGCACTATCAAGTGATTTATTTTTAGGAGTCTTTTCTACTCCGCCAACAAGAAACAAAGATTTTAGTCACTGCATGCAGGTTACCTAGAGGCTGGAACTCATAGAGACGAGTGAAATCCCGTGAGATGTCCAAGTGGCATGGCAGGCCTGGCTCACTCACTAGGAAATGATTGGCTCCAGCAAAGTCATTCAATTCACATCCATTTACAAAGGGCCTTTGGGGGTAGCTAATGAAATGCAAAAACCGTAAGTGTTGAAGCTGCAAATGTCAAGGGCTCCCAGTGTCTTCTTTTGATAACACTTACATAGTGGCCATTTGTTAGGGTTCTTGGGGAATTCTACATCTCATGAATCCTGGCGGGCAGCAAGGACCACTTCCCGCTACGGAAGGTAAAAATCCCCAGTCCTCTCGGTTCCAGGTCCCTAGGCAGCTAAGTCTCGGGTCGTGACTTTGGCTTCACCAATCTGCCGCACTGGCTTAGGATTTTTGAGGCTGGAGCTTGAAGACTGGCTGAGTTCTTTACAGCGGTGCACTATTAAAGCAGCATATCCAGTGTGCACGCGGTTGGGGTCAGGGTGGCATCGGGCACCCAAGGCCAGCTGTATCTTCCAAGCAGGCTGCTGCACTGAGCACACAGCGGCAATGGGGCCTTCTTCACCTACCTGGCCCTGCGATGTGGTTTTGGTTTAGTTCTAGGTACCTGGTCTCCTTTTGTCTCAGCTTGTTTCCCAAACCTTGTTTCTGCAGCCTTCCAATGATTCTGTAACCTACCTGTGATACTGTGATATACTAAGGTATATCTATTTGGTCTTCCTCCCCAGTTCTGGCACAGCTCCTAAAACCCTTGGAACTTCCTGAGTGACAGGGGTGGGAGGAGCATCTTCTGTTATTCATATAAGCCCCTTTCTACCAGACCTGAGCTGGTGCTCCAAGGAAGCGACTCCCACAGGATGGGGGCTGGTTGCCTGAGGAAATAACCAGGTGATTAGAGGGTTGGAACTTTCAGCCCCACCTCCGGCAAGGGAAGAAGGGCTAGAAATTGAGTTTAATCAGCAATGGTCAATAGCCAATCACACCTATGTAATGGAACCTCCATGAAGACTCTAAACAGAAGAGTCAGAGAGCTTCCAGGTTGGTAAACACAGTGAGGCGCTGGGAGAATGAAACACCCGGAGAGCGCGTGGAACCTCTGCATCCTCTCCCATCCACCCTGCCCCATGCATCTCTTCCATTTGGCCGTTCTTGAGTTGTATCCTTCATATAAAAAACCAATAATAATAAGTAAAGCCCTCTCCTGAGTTCCGTGAGCTGTTCTAGCAAATTATTAAGCCCAAGGAGGGGGTCATAGAAACCCCAATTTATAGCCAGTTGATCAGAAGCCCAGACTCGCACCTGGCATCTGAAGTGGGGAGCAGTCAGAGGGCACTGAGCCCTTAACCAGGGGGGTAGTTGGTATCAGAATTGCTTGGCGTGAAAAACCCACATATCTGGCATCAGAAGTGTGAGTAGGAGTCGAGAAATTTTTCTTTCCCTACCCAATGTGTTTGCAATAAAACTCATTTACAGGAGTCATCAGCCAGAATCCGTTTCTGTCCCTTGCAGCCAAGAACCTAACTAATAACACCTGAATACCCAAGAAACTCTTCCAAACTCTACCTGGGGTCTTCCTGTTGCAAGTTAAACTCATTTCTTGTTCTGCATTAGGGAATCACAGTGTAAGGAGAGCACAGAACCAGGAGACCTGCTTTCTGGTCTAGACTCTGCCGCTTCCACGCTGTGTGAGCCAGGGCCGGTGGCTTCCACGCTCTGAGCCATGGTCTTCTACCTGCACAGGGAAATGGACACGCTGCACCAGACCAGGAGTTCCCCAAACAAGTTCTGCCTTAGAATCACCTTGAACGTTTGTTTTTTCAACATTTGTTTTTATACAGCTTCCTGGGCCCCACTCCTGAAAACACTAATTTAATAGATTTAGCAGATCTATGACAAGTGACGCAGTACCTTCGAGAACCACAAACTAAGGACTCCAGGGTCCACTCCTCTCACAAACTCTGGGCTCTTCCAGTGGAGAGCAGAGAGAGTTTTATTGCTGTACTCCTTCTGCCCAGAAAGTTCCTGGCACACAGGAGGTGTTTTGAGAAAATACTAGCATCTGCATAAAGGGTAAACAAACTCTCTGCAACTTTTCTGTAAATCTAAAATTATTCCAAAAGAAAAAAAGTTTATTTAAAAGAATACGGGAAGGAAGGAGAGGGGAATTCTATCCAGACCACATCAACCAAGAGTCTTATATCACTTTGTGTTGAAAAATGCCTTCCACCACGCTTTTCCTCTACACCCTACCCCCTCACCCCATATCATTCTGCCATCACTGAGCCATCAGAGGAGACCGGCAAAGCCACCATTCTGTAATGGCTACGAAAGGGCCTGTCACCTGACTTTGTGTTTGGCACTGTGAAGACCCAAGTTCTGTTCCCAGCATACCCCTTAATTTCACTGTGCCTCAGTTTCCTCGGCTGTAAAATAGACCCCCTTTCTCCCCTCAGTATCTTACAGAATTATTGTAAGAAGCAAATGAAATAATAAGAGTTGCCATAATTGTGAGCACTTACTAGGGGCGCTGGGTGGCTCAGTCGTTAAGTGTCTGCCTTTGGCTCAGGTCATGATCCCAGCGTCCTGGGATCGAGCCCCACATCGGGCTCCCTGCTTGGCGGGGAGTCTGCTTCTCCCTCTGCCCCTCCTCCTGCTCCTTCTCTCTCTCGCTTACTCTCTCTCTCTCTCAAATAAATAAATAAATAAATCTTTAAAAAAAAAAAATAGTGAGCACTTACTACATGCCAGATTCTATGCTAAGCACTTGATGAGCATTCTCTTCATTAATGTTCATAACCACCTTATAAAACAGGATAATAACAAAAAAATGAAAATAAAAAAATAAAATAAGATAATAACATCCCCATTGTATAGATAAGGAAACTCAGGCTTCCAAAGGAACTTGATCAAGATAATGCAGCCAGTGAGGGGAGGGCTGGGAGAGGAGCCCGGGGTGTCTCACTCCACAGACCTTGAGTGTTCCTCTGCCTTGTGATTTCTATGCACCATCCTTCCCTCTACCCTCATCTCCTGCTTCTTCCTCCAGCTGCCCAAACAGACCCGGACTAGAGCCCAGGAGTTTCCAAATAGGGGCTGTCGAAGTGGCAGGTCATCGGCCCAGAGTCTGGGGCTGGGAATCCCCAGCATTCCCACTGCTGCCCCAGGGAGTCGAGATGGACACAGGCACCCAGGAAAGGAAAAGGACTCGCCTCTCTGAGAACCCAAATGTCTAAGTCAGGCTCACCTTCCCTCCTTTACCTTACCCAGGAAAGCACGGGCAAGGCCACCCACCTTAGGACAACTCCTCTTTGGCAGAAGAGACTTTGGATCATTAGTTTGTGCAGCTTTCCTAGTTGCATTCACATGAGTAGGTTTCAAATATCTGAATTGTTTCTTTAAACAGCTGGCCCCACCCACTCGTTGGTACCAGGCGGGGCCCCTGCCAAGGCTGAGTCTAGCCTTCATGTGGCCTGGGAGCCCAGGAGGCTGGGCAGCAGGGCTGTGCTGGGTGTACCCAATTTTTGCCCAGCCGGGCCTGGTGGGGAGGCTTTTGGTGGTGTTGCTAGGCAACCTGGGTAATTGGAGAGGCCACACCACGGATTGGGCTTCTGGGCCGCAGAGATTAACAGCCTCCTTCATCACACTGCAAACCATCATTAAGCCCCGTTCCAGAGGCCTGCAGCAATCTCTGTGGTTGTAGCCTGAAAGAGTACTTTTTTAGCTACAGAAATTAAGAACCAGCTTTTCAATATTATGGGTTTGTGGCTGAGGTTGTTTTGTTTTTGCTACATCTCTGAGAATACACTTGGAATAAATAAGCGAACGATTTAAAAACAAACAAAAAATGCCTTCACAAACCCCCTTTTCCAAAAGTTTTTCTTATTCCTAAAGCAAAGCAAACTTGCACTCTCTGTGAGGGCAACTAAGGTAGAGACACTGCTTCCTGAGGTCTGTGCATGCCCACGACGTGTTAAAAGCTTCTTCCTTGGAATCCCACACAACTGGGGCTGTGGTTCAGGATGGGGGGGGCGGCAGGGCCTTGGTCCTGAGCAAGGCCTCTCAGCAGAATAATTTCTTTGCATCTCTCCCACTCAACAACAATCAAAATACCCCCCCTTCCCAGGCTCCAGCCACTTTCACTTATACTATTTCAATGGATCCTCCCTATGAGGATAACGTCATTACTAGCCCCATTCTACAGATGAACAACTAAAGCAAAAGAGGCACCCGTGATCATATACCTACCTAGTCACACCAAAGCTGAGACACAAACCCATTTTTCTGAAGCTAGATGGGCTCTCCACTATCCACACTGCTTCCCCCAGCACTACCTAAGATAGGCCATATAACTTTGTACCTTATTACAATCTAAGTAATAGTAATAACAATACACACAGGCATAGAGACACAAGAACTTCATCTGTGTCTCCTACTATCCTCCACACATCATCCTTGCTGACTGTGGTCAGGCTTCCAAACCTGCCTCATGTACACTAAGGAATATAGTCTGGAAGAATTCCCAGAGATGGACACCCTATTTAAGTCGGTTAACCAAGTCTACCAGAGTACGGAGCTGAAGGAAAACACTGACCCTCAGCCATCTCCACCTTCATTCGAGGAGCTGACTCTGTTTGACAGCATTTTGATACTACGCTGTCAGTCCCGTAAGTAAAGAGGCAGAATCATTGCTCTCATTAGATATTTGTAGTTATTCTTCAAAAGGGCTTTCACCGCCTCTTCTACAGTGTTTCTTGAATAGTGGTCCATCGATAGTGACCAACTGTGCGATTTTGCACAGGACTAGGGATTTCTTGGGATGTGGGACTTGAGGTGCTAAAATCAGGACAGTCCCAGGCAAACTGAGGACAGTCACCTCTCACAGACCCCCTACATCGGAATGATCTGAGAAGACTGTAAAAAAATATTGACGTCTGGGCTCATGAGCCCAGCTCATCCACCAATGGCATCAGAGCCTCTGGAGCTAGGGCCTGAATACTGGTATATTTTAATGTGTAGCCCAGACTAAAAACCCCTGGATTCAGAGGGTCTGGGCTGGGGTCTTGCCCAGGAATCTGCATGCCTTTTTGACAGCTCTTCAGGGGATTCGTATGCATACTGTGGTTTGATAAGCAATGAATTCTTATGTGATGTATGCATTCACTGGACAAGCACTCCCTGAACGTCTGCTATATGTTGGGCTCTGGAAACATAAGAAAAAAACAAACAAAAAAAACACCTCCTATTCCTAGGTTCTCCCTATCCGGTGAGGAATAAAGATCTATAAATTGTCCCAGCACAGTATACTGTGGTTTAGATTTATAAGTGACTCAGCACCATCAGGGTGATTATGGTTAATCAGTTCCCAGAAGCTTCGTGTGACAGATTAAAGATGGGAGTATATTATTTGCCATTCCTCCCACTAAGATGTGGGGTTCGTTTCTCCTGCCCTTGAATCTGGGCTAGCCCTGTGACAGATTTGGACCAGAATATGTGGCAGAAGTAGTACATCCCAAGGTCAGGCCCTAAGAAATCTGCAGCCCCACTCTTGCTCTTCTTGGAAGCCTAAGACCATTGGAAGGTTGACTACTGGGGCGCCTGCCTGGCTCAGTCAGTGGAGCATGCAACTCTTCATCTTGGGGTCATGAGTTCAAGCCCCACATTGGGCGTAGAGCTTACTTTAAAAAAATATATAAATAAATAATAATTAAAAAAGAAGGTTGGAGGGCATGTGATGTAATGAGCACTGGGTATTATATAAGACCGATGATCACTGACCTCTACCTCAGAAACTAATAACACATGATATGTTAATTAATTGAATTTAAATTAAAAAAATAAAGTTCTTGTGAAAGTCAAAAAAAAGAAATTGTGGAAATAAATAATTAATTAAAAAATTTAAAAAGGTTGATTACTCTGAAGCCACCATAAATAAAAAATTTAAAAATTTAAAACGTTGATTACTCTGAAGCCAACACCAAAAATGTAATGATGAAGCCCAATCTATTCGTATGGAGAGAGAGGTCATGCAGGAAAAGCATAGGGGTGCCAGACCTATGCATAAGTAAGGTCTTTTTTTTTTTTTTAAGATTTATTTATTTGAGAGAGAGAGAGAGAATGTATGCGTGTGGGAGTAGGGGGAGGGGCAGAGGGAGAGGAGAGACTCTCCAAGTAGACACAGGGCTCACTCTAAGGACCCTGACTGAGATCATGACCTGAGCTGAAACCAAGACTCTGACGCTCAACCAACTGAGCCACCCAGGCACCCCTAAGTGAAGCCTTCTTAGACCTTACAGCCCAGCTCATCCACCAAATGAAGACCGCCAAGTCGGTGACCCTGAGCCAACCAACACCACACAGAGCAGAACTGCTCAGCTGGACTCTGCCCAGATTCCAGAGCAACAGAATGGCATCCCGTACCATTCTGCCTTCCCATTGACATTGTTCATCTTGGTATCCCTCCGTAGAGTAGACCGCTGGTGTCCTACCTGAAATATTCTCCATCTCGGTTTCTACTCCTGCCCCCCTCCAAAACAAACAAACACAACCATAAATCAGAGTAGAGCAACTCTCTACTCAAAACCTCTCGATGGCTTTTCACTGTCTTCGAGAAAAATACAGGATCCTTACCAGGGCTGGTAAGGTCCTGCATGACCTAGCTCCTGCCTTCTTTGTGGAATTTTACCACTCTCCCCGCAACATCTCTGTTCTTTCTTTTATATACAAATATATGTATCTTTTTATTGAAGTATAGTTGACATACAATATTATGTCTCAGGTGTATAACATACGACTTGACAATTATATACATTACAAAATGCTCACCACAATAGGTGTAGTTACCATCTATCACCATACGACATTATTATAGTACTATTGACTATATTCCCTACGCTGTACTTTTCATCCCCATGATTTATTTTATAAGTGGAAGTTTAACCCCTCGATCCCCTTCACTTATTTCGCCTAACCCCTCACACTCTCTCTCCTCTGGCAACCATCAGTTTCTTCTCTGTATTTATGAGTCTGTTTCTGTTTTTGTTTGTTTGTTTATCCGTTTGCTTTGTTTCTTAGAGTCCCCATATAAGTGAAACCATATGGTAGTTGTCTTTCTGTCTGATTTATTTCACTTAGCATAATACCCTCTAGGTCCATCCGGGTTGTTACAAATGGCAAAATCTCATTCTATTTTATGGCAGAGTAGTATTCCATTATATATATCTCACATCTTCTTTACCCATTCATCTACTGATGGACACTTAGGCTGCTTCCATATCATGGCTATTGTAAATAATGCCACAATAAACATAGGGATGCATACATCTATTTGAATTAGTGTTTTTGTTTTCTTCAAGTAAATACCCAGAATTAGAATGACTGGATCATATGCTATTTTCATTTTTAATTTTTTAAGGAAGCTCCATATTGTTTTCCACAGTTCTTCTTCCTATCCCAAGAACACCCCAAGCTCTCTCCTGCCTCAGGGTCTTTGCACTTGCTGTTCCGTTGACCTAAACCTCTCTCCTCCACCCCTCCCACACACTCTAACATATATACACAAGGCTACATCCTTCATAACAAAGAGCACCTCCCTAGGAAGTCTCCCCGGACCCACCCCTCTGCCCACCCCGTATATTCTAGCACATTCCCTTGCTTATTTGCTCCCAGCACTTGTCACTATCTAAAAATATCAGATGTGTTTATTCGCTGTCTTTTCTACTAGAATATAAATTCCAGAAAAAGTAGAAAATGTGTAGTTTTTACTCCATTTGTAGGTGCTCAGTAAATGTTTGCTGAATAAAGCATCAAGAAATGAAGAAGGTAGGAAGTATGGAGTAATAGAAATCACAGCATCAGAAATGCCTCATCTTGTTTCACTTCTGCCTCTGCTTACCCGTGGACAAGCCACTTCATCTCACCTGATCAGGAGCCTCATCCCCAGCATGACACACATGGCCAGTGATGTGTATGAGCCATATGCCAGAAGTCTTCACATTGTTTTGCTCACGAATCCCCAATACATTCTTCTCTAAGATTTTATTTATTTATTTGACAGATAGAGACACAGCGAGAGAGGGAACACAAGCAGGGGGAGTGGGAGAAGGAGAAGCAGGCTTCCCATTGAGCAGGGAGCCCGATGTGGGGCTCGATCCCAGGACCCTGGGATCATGACCCGAGCCGAAGGCAGATGCCTAACGACTGTGCCACCCAGGCACCCCCCATTACATTTTGAAAAAGCTATGACCCTCGCACACATTGTATGATAATGAATAAAATCTTTTTCACAAGTTAAAATAGGTTCCAAGACAGAATTTTCTGGTATAGTCTTATTAGAAACATGCTTTAGATATGTTTTCATCTAAGCCTTGGAATTACAGATTTAGTTTGTTCAGTTTTTGGAAAATGTCTGCCACGTAATCCAATTGTCAAAGCCAGTGCTCACTGTCCAACCAATTAGCCAAAGCAGAATAATTTTCTGTCTGTAAGAAAAATCCACCTTCATTTTTTAAAATTTCTATAAATGAGTTTATCTATATCCCCATGACAACCAGTTCAGGTCCCAGTTAATTCTACAATACACAGATAAAGAGCTAAGGCACTTCAATTAAAGTAGATTAGGATAATGGTTAAGAGCACAAATTCTAGAGGGGAGGTTCTGGAGTTCAAGTCCTGATTCTGCCACTTAATAGCTCTGTGACCTTGGACAGCCTATTAAACCTCTGGTTGCTGGGGTGCCTGGCTGGCTGAGTCAGTAGAGTATGTGCTCTCAAATCTCAGGGTCATGAGTTTAAGACCCACACTGGGTGTACAGCTTACTTAAAAAATAATAATAAAATAAAATGAAAATAAATTCTAAGAGTCTGCAGTAAGGTACCACGCCTTCAGTTTATCTTATCTGATCTCTCAGGAACAAAGCATTCTCCAGTTGTCCTTCTGGTTTTTATAGCCCCGAGCAATGCACCATAGAAAGATTCAGGACAAATCTAGTAGAGCTAGAGAAGGGAAATAATGAAAGTAGAGTTAGGGACTCCTGGCTGGTTCAGCAGTGCAGCATGCAACTCGTAACCTCAGGGTCTTGAGTTCAAGCTGCACGTTGGGAATGAAGCCCACAAAGACAGAAAGAGAGAGAGTGAGGGAGGAAGGAAGGAAAGAAGGAAGGAAGGAAGGAAAGAGTTCACAAGGAGAACTTAAAAGAATACAGTCAGGGGGCGCCTGGGTGGCTCAGTTGGTTAAGCGACTGCCTTCGGCTCAGGTCATGATCCTGGAGTCCCGGGATCGAGTCCCGCATCGGGCTCCCTGCTCAGCGGGGAGTCTGCTTCTCCCTCTGACCCTCTGTCCTCTCGTGCTCTCTATCTCTCATTCTCTCTCTCTCAAATAAATAAATAAATAAAATGTTTAAAAAAAAAGAATTGTTTGACAATAAAACATTAAAAAAAAAAAGAATACAGTCAGGGGCGACTGGGTGGCTCAGTTGGTTTTAAGTGTCCGACTCTTGATTGCAGCTCAGGTCTTTTATTTTTTACAGATTTTACTTATTTATTTGACAGAGAGAGAGAGACAACGAGAGAGGGAACACAGCAGGGGGAGCGGGAGAGGGAGAAGCAGGCTTCCCGCCGAGCAGGGAGCCCGATGCGGGGCTCGATCCCAGGACTCTGGGATCACGACCCAAGCGGAAGGCAGACGCCCAATGACTGAGCCACCCAGGCGCCCCGCAGCTCAGGTCTTGATCTCAGGGTCATGAGTTCAAGTTCCACACTGAGCTCCATGCTGGCTGTGGAGCCTACTTAAAAATAATAATAATAAAATCTAAAAAAAAAAAATCTAGTCAGATTGCTTTCAGGAAGGAATACCTGTGGCATCTGAGGGCCTGGAAACTGATTCTCTGAAAGCTATGCACGTCCATATACCCCCAGTTCCATATTCAACGCAAACTCCCGGGGCACATTCTGAGCCCAACATAATTCCTGGTGCGCCCCCCCCCCCCCCCACCCCCTCTCCCCCCCTTTATTAAAAAAACACAAATCAGCAAGCAGAATACCCCCGAAATTGCTCCGGATAATTAAAAAGAAAAAAACTGTTAAAAAAAAAAAAAAAAAAAGAATAGATTAGCAGTCACCCAGCATACAGCTGAGGACAAAGCACAGTAGATCAGGACACACGGCAAGTTAGGAGGCCCTTCATGAACCATTATGAAGTCCTAAAAAGGAAGTCCTAACCCAGGTCCTAAAGAGGAAGGTTCCTTTCCTCAGACAGAGAGGAACCCTGTCAGACCTAGAGATCTTGGTGCCATTTCCCTGACCCCCATGCATCAGCCACATTTCTGAAATACAAGTCAGATGGTGTCCTCCTTTTGCTAAATCCCTTCAATGGTTACCCAATACACTTGGTGTAAAATCTAGTTTCCTTAACAAGGCTCACGGTCTGAGGCCTGCCTATTTGTCCTTCATTCTTCCACAGACACTCTACACTTAAGCCATACTGAGTCCCTAGCAATTCCAGCTCCAGCCCTCCACTAGGCCTTTTCATGAGCGTCTCTCTCGGCTAGAATAGCTTCCTTCTCCAATTTGTTCTCCTAGCGAACTTTTCTTTTTTTGTAAGATTTCATTTATTTATTTGAGAGAGCAAACGGGGAGGGGCAAGGGGAGAGGTAGAGAGAGAATCTCCAGAGACTCCATGCTAAGCATGGAGCCCAACAGAGGGCTCAATCCCACAGCCCTCAGATCATGACCTGAGCAGAAACCCAGAGCTGGACACTGAATCTGACTGAGCCACCCAGGCGCCCCTCTCCTGGTAAACTTCTAACAACCCCCTCAAGACTCTGTCCTAAACACCTCCTCTGCAAAGCCTTACAAGCATCTTCCATGAGCCTGCCATTGGCTAGGCCCTGGATCCAGTAGAGAACAAGGCAGATATGGTGGAATTAAAATGCCCCTCATAGTTCCCTCTGCTACCTCTGGTCCCGTCTAGGGTACCATGTCTTCTTTGTATTATCGCCTCCACAAGGCTGTGTGGGTCTTGAGGATAGGACTTCTGTTTCATTCATCTATGAATCCCTATGAGGGAGCCCACGGAATGCATAAAAAAATGTTTGTTGGACCCACTTGCTCACGAAGGATTCATCGAACAATCCTGTATTAGGGTCATACAAGGTGCTGGTTACACAACTGTGAACACACAGACATGGTCCCTTTCCTCTTGACCAACAGAGCACTTGATTGAATGAATGATGGGTGAATAGTGAATGAATTAATGAATCGGGAAGGAGTGTGCTCCTCCCCATGGGGATGAAGCAGCCCAGAGCAGGAGATATATAGGAAGTGAGAAGCTGGTTTCTAGGCAGTTGGGAGAATGATGATGTCCTTTTGTTCTTGCTGATACACAGGAACTGGAAAGACAGCGAGGAGTTGAACAAAGAGCATGGAGTCTAGGGTCTGACCTAGACTTGAACTCTGGATCCACTGCTTACTAGCCATGTGACCTTAGGCAATCCCTTAGCCTTAGCCTGTTTGTATCTCCATTTCCTCATCTGTAAAATGGGGATAATAATATCATAACAGGGTTATGATTCAATGATAATGCATTTAAAAGCCCTTAGCCTGAGGCCAGGCAGAGTTGGTTTTAGGAATTGGTACTTCCCATCCCTTGCTCAGTGTGAGTGCAAATTCAGAAACACCACAGGAGAGCCTCTCGGAACTTCATCTCCCTCCCCTGGACTCCTGGCCCTGGTCGGTTGTTCTTACCTCAGACCCACGATCCAGCCCCACCCCCACGCCTTCTGAGCCTCCTTCTCCCCTCTCCACTTCTCCCTTCCCTACTATTCTGGGTTTAACACCTTTGCCTAATTGCTTTCAAGACCAGGGGCGGTCTTTTTTTTTTTTTTTTTTTTCAAGATTTTATTTATTTTTTTGAGAGGGAGAGAATGAGAGATAGAGAGCATGAGAGGAAAGAGGGTCAGAGGGAGAAGCAGACTCCCTGCCGAGCAGGGAGCCCGATGAGGGACTCGATCCCGGGACTCCAGGATCATGACCTGAGCCGAAGGCAGTCGCTTAACCAACTGAGCCACCCAGGCGCCCAGGGGAGGTCTTAAGATCTCCCTTCCCTACTATTCTGGGTTTACACCTTTGCCTAATTGCTTTCAAGACCAGGGGCGGTCTTATAGATCTTTACAAGCCTATAGAGCGGGGGAGGTGGCGGGATGAGGGGCGCGGCAGGACGGGCTGAAGAAGAAGGGAAAGAGTAAGAGCACTGGTGTTTATTGAAGATGACATGCATCCCTCATATCATCTTCACAGCAACTCCATTTTACAGATGAGGAAACCGGGGCTCAGGAAGTGAACAGGACAGGTGGGACAGTTGTCCAAGTGTCCGGACAACTCCAAGATAATCTTTCCCTAGGCCACACGGCCCACCAGCTTATAATTATTAAATATGTGTGAAATAAAGGTCAGTTTCCCTATTCCCAGGAAGAGCAGAGATTGTGTGCCCCCTCCCCCAGAGTGAGGAATAAACAAGTGAATAATAAACGAATGAGTGAAATCTCTGATACCCGTACCAGGAAGGAAGAAACAACTCTGAGGGAGGGGCCTACCAGGAAGAAGCCGAGAGAATGTCTTCCCTGGCTGTGGTCTCCAGTGCGGGGCAGGGGAGAGGTCGGCCAACACAGGAGGGCTAGGAACTGGCTCAGCTGGGGGGGGGGGGGGGGAAAGTTGGGGGACAAAGGTAGGGAGGGGTTTTGGTTATCGTGGAAAATGGGATGAAGGGCGAGAAGGCCAGTGATTGACCAGGGCTGGGAAGGAGAACGGCATTACCTGGTCCCCCCACCATGTCCCTGGGGGAGAAGCCAGAGACAGCCCGCCACTCCTGACTCAGCTTGCTACTTTTATTTTTTTTTAACGCTTATTTATTTATTTATTTATTTACGTAATCTCTACACCCAACCTAGGGCTCGAACTCACGATCCCCCAGATCAAGAGTCCCATGCTCCTTCGACTGAGCCAGCCAGACGCCCCTCAACATGCTACTTTTAAAATGTTGCAGGATCCCAAGCGGCCATCCTGAAGACTAGTCCGGAAGGGAGGTTGCCAGGAGCGACCCAGGACCGGCTGCTTCCCGCTCGAGCCCCGAGCCTCTGGCTTTTCTACCCGGGGGCGCTTCCTGCCCCGCCCCCTTCTCCCCAGGGAGGGCCGCCCTCGGCGGGTCCCAGCTCCCGCCGCTTACCTCGCGAGGCCCTTGTCGTCCCAGCCGGGACAGGCTGCCCACCGCGCTCCAGGCTTTCTGCGCCGAGGGGCTGCTTCTGTCGCCCTGAAGTTCCCGCCCTGCCAGGAACTCTTCCGTCCTTCCCCAAACTAAAATCGTCCCAACAGGTTCCCAGGCGCCCGGCCCAGGGGGAGGGAGCCTGATGAAATCCCCTCCCCGCCTTGACACCCGGCCTGGGCCGGGCGAGGCAGCTCTGCAGTCTCACTCCTGGGCTGGCCCAGGATGAATGAGTCCTCCCCTCCGCCTGCCTGGGTCTGAGCCAGGGAGCCTGGGACAGTCTCTGATCTTTCTTTCTCTGTGGCCCCGGCGCTGAACTCCATTCTTCCTCCAAGTCCTACCTTCCTCCCTACGTCTGAGTCTTCTTCCTTCCCGGCTCAGCGCCCTGGGGAAAGATCTCAGCAGGGCGGTCTCTGTCACTCTGCCTTTGTTGGTGCTGGGGTGGGAAGCCAGATGTGGCACTGGACACCAGAGTGGAGTGACTTGGTGACCCTCGGCAGAGATTTAGTCACAAGCCCCCTGGGTTCTATCACATGGGTTCTACCTTGGCCCCTCGTGAAATAGGTTTACCAGCTTCTGATTATTAATTCAAAGCATTTTGAGAATAATTCCCATTGCACTAGGCCCTGGGGAGGGTTGATATGCCCTTAAGTACTTTTTGTAAATTAATAATGCTCATTTAGGATTTGTACATCAGTTGCTTGTGAACCTTGTTAATGTGAATCAGTACCTACAAAATCTCAGTTATGGGACTTTTTTTTTTTTAGATTTTATGTATTTATTTGAGAGAGAGAGCATGAGCAGGAGGGAGAAGCAGACTCTCTACTGTGCAGGGAGCCCAGTGCAGGTCTTGATCCCAGGACTCTGGGATCATGGCCTGAGCCAAAGGCAGACACTTAACCGACTGAGCCACCCAGGCGCCCATGAGATTTTCTTTTTTTTAAGATTTTATTTTTAAGTAATCTTAAAATTTTAAGCCCCTGACATGGGGCTCAAACCCACAGCCTTGACATCAAGGGTTGCATGCTCTACCAACTGAGCCAGCCTGGTGCCCCTTGGTTCTGAGATATGAAGCTCATGCTTCTAGCTTGCAAAATTCAGAGCCTTCCCCTGAACTTGGTGAATTCACCAAGATCATGCCCCTTTGGGGCCATTGAATCGGTCTTTTTTTTTTTTTTTAAGATTTTATTTACTTATTTGAGAGAGAGAGAATGAGTGTGGGGAGAGGACAAGTAGACTCCCTGCTGAGCAGGGAGCCCAACACAAGCTTGATTCCAGGACCCTGAGATCATGACCTGAGCTGAAGTCAGATGCTTAACCAACTGAGCCACTCAGGTGCCCCTTCCCAATCGAATCAGTCTTTGCAATGCTACCTCCCCGCCCCAGCACCATCCCTTCCCACCCAACCACCATCACTTGGCCTAGGGGATCTTGTCCCATTTGGATGTTCCATTTGAAATTTCTACAAATGCTTGTGTGGCTTTTTTCTCCAGCAGCTCTTAACTGCTCAGGCAAAGAAGGTGGTAGGACTGACTCAGGTTTGAGTGCTACAGAAAGACAACCAAATATCCTGCCAGCTCAGCGCAGCATCTGTGACCAACATTGGTCACAGTGATAGGACCAGAGAAGGACATTTAACTGGGGTTTGGGGGGGGATTAATTTCCCTTTCCTAAAAATTTGCGTTAGGGGCAGAAAGACTCTACTCTGTCTCTGCCCGTAGCTGAAATGAAAAGCAGTAAATCTGGAAGCTACAGAGAGTTCCTCGTGTCGAGGGAGATGCAGAGTAAACTAACCTCCCTGCCCTCTGAGCTTACCGCATCGTTGGGCGGGAGGGGCGGGGGGGGGGGGTCTTTCCCTCCTGTGTGTCTCCTTTACTAGTCTTTCCCTCCTGTGTGTCTCCTTTACTACTCATATACAACACTTCACTTCTGACACTTCTGGTCACATGTGTGGACGGTTTTCCCCACCAAGCAATTCTCTGAGATACCATCTGGATGTCCTACAATTTAACTCAATTCTCGCACTGCCTACCTGGGGATAGCATTGGATCCCACAGATTAAGGGATCAGTCCCACAAGCCTGTCCCCCACTTCAGATGCCCAGTAGTAAGTACCTGGGTTACCCACAACATCTGTATGACATGGCTGAAATCAGAGGTTCCCATACCCCTCTCCTCTGGTTTGATTAATTTAGTAGAGTGGCTCACTCAGGGAAATACTTACCATTACCAGTTTATTAAAGTTTATGATAAAGGATACAAATGAATAGCCAGATGAAAAGATAACATTGGGTGAAGTCTGGCAGAGTCTCAAGCACAGGAGCTCTGTCCCCATGGAAACAGAAGGGGTGCATACCCCCCCCAATTCATGGATGGTTCACAGACCTGGATGCTCTCTGAACACCATACTATCGGGATTTTATGGAGGCTTCCTCACATAGGCATGATCAATTACTAACTCCATTTCTAACCCCCTCCTCTCTCTATAGAAATGGGAGGGGCAGGGCTGAAAATTCCAAGCTTCAAATTGAGGCTCAGTCTTTCTGGTGACCAGCCCCATCCAGGAGCCATCCAGGAGCCCACCCAGAGCCACCTCCCTAGAACAAAAGATGCTCCTAGTGCTCTTATCACTTAGGAATTTACAAGGGTTTTAGGAGCTCTGTGCCAGGAACTTAGGAGAGACCAGTACCTATTTTTTTTTATTATCTCACACGCATCATAACACCTACCACAAAGTATTTAAATTATCGGTATGTGTCTTTCTCTTTCCCCACTAAAGGGCATGCCCTGAGTTTATGAATTCTTCAAGAGCAGTAACCCATTCTGTTTCATCTTTGTGTCCATGCAATGACACCAAAGTCTGACACAAAAGTGTGAAACAATAATTGTTTGTTGAACTTTTGAACTCAGAAGCATCAACAGTTCCCATCTTTAGCAGGTGAAGTCTCCCTCAGCCACCAGCAGGTGTCAGGACATATCTCTGTAGCTTCTGGCCACCAAGCTTCTTGTCTGAATTGTGATTTGTAGTGGGTGGTAAAACTACAGATGAGTCCCTAGAGGTGTGCAGTCTATGGAATAGTTCAAGGCCCCAGCATGTTAGGCCATGCAACAGGAAGCAATATAATCGAGGCTGCATAAAGTTCCTCATTATATTCTTCCAGATTCCCTGGAGTATGTTTCCCAAATGCTGAATTCTAATAAATTCTGATAAACTGCAAATGTGAATATCCCAATAAGGTAGCTTTCCTTCTGGGATTTAGCATTATATGTCTAAAATATATGAAACATGAATTTTTAAAAGGAATTCTGTTTATGAAAAAAGACATATTAACCATTCACAGAAAACCCAGTACAGCAGACCTAAAAACACTAGATAAAATGTAAAAAAAAAAAAAATCCTTTTCAATTCATGACTAACCTTGGCTGATATCTCAGGGATTCCCAGGAGAAAACAGGAATAAACTAAGGTTAAATGAACAAATCTATTTAAAGAAGACACACCCCAAAATTAAGAAAGTAGGAAAGGTTGAGAGTTTTTATTATTGAAATATAATTGACATATAACGTTATATAAGTTTAAAGTATAAAAAAGATTTTTTTAAAAATTTTAAAGGTTTTATTTTATTTTTTTAAAGATTTTCATTTATTTATTTATTTGACAGAGAGAGACACAGCGGGAGAGGGAACACAAGCAGGGGGAGTGGCAGAGGGAGAAGCAGGCTTCCCACCAAGCAGGGAGCTCAATGTGGGACTGGATCCCAGGACCCTGGGACCATGACCTGAGCAGAAGGCAGACGCTTAACAACTGAGTCACCAGGTGCCCCTAAAGGTTTTATTTTTAAGTAATCTCTACACCCAACATGGGGCTTGAACTCACAACCCCAAGATCAAGAGTGCCATGCTCCACCGACTGAGCCAGCCAGGCGCTCCCAAAAGATTTTTTTTAAGCATGTAAAAATATGGTCAAACTAACCAAAAGAAAGCTGGTATAGTTATATTAATATCACAAAAAAATAGAATTTAAGTTAACAAATTTATCAGAGATAAAGAGGGTTACTATAAGTTGAAAAGAATTGTTACTTTTGGGCGCCTGTGTAGCTCAGTCACTTAAACGTCTGCCTTCGGCTCAGGTCATGATCTCGGGGTAAAGGGATCGAGTCCCGCATCAGAACCCCTGCTCGGTGGGGAGTCTGCTTCTCCTTCTACCCCTACCCCCTGCTTGTGATCTCTCTCTCACACACTCTCTCTCTCTCTCAAATAAATAAATAAAATCTTTGAAAAAGAATTGTTACTTCTTCCACATCAGGAAATTAGGAAATTGGGAAGCTACTGTCCCAACTATTGGCTCCAAGAACACATCCCTTTAGCCAAGATCTGAGAGAAAAGAAGCCAGCGTCAGAGCTGTTGGTTCCAGAACCACGACATCCTAAATCCTCACATGATGCCTCATTTCTCCCCCAGAGAAACTCAGTTCCAGATTCAAGCCCCCTAGAGTATATCTGACTGGGGAACTTAAAACACATCCAGAGACCAAGCTCCAAGAAGGTCGTGGAAGTGCAGTTTTAACTTCCCAGCCTCTGCAACATAGGCAAGCTGGATAGTGGGGCTTAGTGCAGACATTGATCATGCTATCTACCCCATCTGTCTCAGATACTACGCATTCCCTTTTATTCAGTCTCTGAAGGATACTTTTTTTTAAATTATTTTAATAGGTAATGCATTCACGTGGTAAAAAAAAATTCAAACCTCATCACCAGGAGACAATGAAAAGCAAATCTCTTACCTGCCTTTATCCTCCAAACCCATCCCCCTTTCCTCCCAGAAATCCCCGTTGATTTTTATCAGCTTCCTATTTATCATTCCAATGATAATCTGTGTGTATGTGTATATATAACCCTCCCTTTTGGTTTTACATATATGGGGCATAAAATGCACACTGTTTTTCTCCAGTCTACTTTTTTTGCTTATTTCATTTTTTTAATTGAAGTATACTTGACATATAATACTATATTAGTTTCAGGTGCAAAACATAGTGATTCAACATATGCATTATGGGATGTTTACCATGATAAGTATAGTTGCCATACAAAATTATTACAATCTTATTGACTATATTCCCTATGTCATACTTCATATCCCTGTGATGTATTTATTTCATAACTGGAAGTTTGTACCTCTTAATCCCCTTTACTTATTTCCCCCAACCTCCCACCTTCCCCTGCTCAGGCAACCACCAGTTTCTTCTTTGTATTTATGAGTCTGTTTCTGTTTTGTTTGTTCATTTGCTTTGCCTTTGTAGATTCCACATATAGGTGAAATCATATGGTATTTGTCTTTGTCTGACTTATCTTATTTAGCATAGTACCCTCTAGGTCCATCCATGATGTCAAAAAACGGCAAGATTTCATAACTCTTTTTTATAGCTGAGTAATATTCCAGTGTATCTATATATACCCCATCTTCTTTATCCATTCATCTGTGGATGGACACTTGAGTTGCTTCCATATCTTGGCAATTGTAAACAATGGTTTCATAAACATAGGGATGCATATATCTTTTTGAATTAGTGTTTTTGTTTTCTTGGTAAATACCCAGTAGTGGAATTGCTGGATTGTATGGTGTTTCTATTTTCAATTTTTTTGAGGAACCTCCTTACTGTCTTCTTTTTTTTTAGTATTTTATTTATTTGAGAGAGAAAAAGCATGAGAGAGCACAAGCAGGGAGGAGGGGCAGAGGGAGAGGGAGAAGTAGGCTCTCTGTAGGACTCGATCCCAGGACCCTGGGATCATGACCTGAGCCAAAGACAGACGCTTAACCGACTGAGCCACCCAGGCGCCCCAAACTTCCATACTGTCCTCTATAGTGGCTACGCCAGTTTGCATTCCCACCCACAGTACACGAGGCTTTCCTTTTCTTTTTCCAATACTTTTTCCCCCAATCTACTTTTAATAGCTGATGAGAGAGAAGAGTCCTAGAGAACCCAACACCAGATAAGGACAGTCTGATAACAATGAGAAGCCCATTTCTTTTTCACGCAAACTTTGTTTTTAAAAAACTTTTTGGGGGGGATGTGTGGGTGACTCAGTTGGTTAAGCATCCAACTCTTGGTTTCAGTTCAGGTCATGAACTCAGGGTCTTGGGATGGAGCCCCACATCAAGCTCCACTCCCTCTCCCTCTGCTGCCCCCCCCGCCCCGCTCGTACACTCTCTCTCTAAAATAAATAAATAAATAAATAAATATTTTTAAAAATCTTTCATTTATTTCTTATAAAATATTGCAAAATATTTAAGTGCCACAAAAACAAAAACAGTAAAAAATGAAAGTCTCCCTAAAGTCCATTTCCAAAAAGTAACTAATGTAAATAGCCTGCATATCTATGTATCCATCTCCATCTCTCTGTCTGTCTGTCTGTCTGTCTATCCCTGTGTGTATATATGTGTATAGTTTCTATAGCTTTGAATACCTTCTTCTACATTTTTCCACGTTCTTCACTGGCCAGACTGTTGGGTCTGAATTTGCCTCACAGTTCTGTTAGATGCTAAGACTACAGCTACCACCTTAATTAATCCCTTAAATCTTCTGTCTCTACTGAAACTCCTCAAAGTAAACAAAGAAGCCTGATCTAACTGTGTACTTGCTGCTTCTTGGTGGTAGACTCTTAAAATTCAAGCTCCTAGATTCCCTCTTGGATTCTGCCAAAATTCTCTAAGCAATTCCTGCAATTGATTCTGCATATATTCCCTAATGCAGCAGAATCTTGTATTCAGACTCCCCTTAGACTCCTCTCTCCTGATCACAGACCTGTGATCTTCCTGGGAAATGGAATGGGAATCTAACCCAAGACAGGTTAATCAGCATTTTCCCTGAGATTCTTCAAAGCAAAATTGGGAGGAAGATGCTCTTTTCCTTTCTGGAGGAAAAAAAAATGTGACTGTGTGAGTCTGGAATTGCTGGAGGCCACAGATCTACTACCTTCATGGTGAAGTTGGATTTATCTTCCATGGCAATTTTATCATGTATTTTTTTAACAGGGGAGAGGGGCAGAGGGAGAAGCAGACTCCAGCTGAGCAGGGAGTCTGACAGGGGGCTTGATTCCAGGACCCCGAGATCATCACCCCAGCCAAAGGCAGACGCTTAACCAACTGAGCCACCAAAGCGCCCCACAATTTTATCATGTATTAATAAATTTTTCTAAAATTTATAAATTTTTCTATCAATAAATTTTTATTAATAAATTAATAATTTTTCTAAATTTCTAAGCTTGCTCAGATACAATTGACATAATAGAGGCAAAGGCCAGTCAATTTTTTTTAAATGTTAGTTCTACGTCCAACATGGGGCTCAAACTCACAACCCTGAGTCATGTTCTACCGTCTGAGCCAGCAAGGCACCCCCAGTCAAGTTCTTTATTATTATACAACAGGTAATATTCACTCTCTTGCCATATTCAGAGGTTCTGGGGATTAGGAAGTAGATATCTTTGGGGGGTATTATTTAGCCTACCACATAGGTTAGTAATGGGACATACCTTGTTGGGCTATTTTAAGCGTTAACTGAGTTAAATCACATAAAATTTGTACATATGTAGCTCTCACTGAATGTTGGCTCTTGTTTTTACTATTATTTGTTTCTGTAATGTACCTTATTGTTTTTTTAGCCATCTCATGTCTGAACACCCTTCTTATTTTGAGAAATAGTCCCATTTATGGGTCTCAGTGGGAGGGAAAAGCCCAACTTGTATTACAGAAGTTTGAAGGAAGACAAGTATTTGCCTTCCCTATCCCCTATCATCCAGGCCATGGGCCAATAACCAACGTTTGGCCAATAAGATGCTCATGACTGGGACACTGGAGTCTTGTAAAGACTCGATTTGAGATTATTAAGGACTGCAGCAATGGTGTCAAGAGTCTGGAAGCAAACTAATAATACATTATATGTTAATAAATTGAATTTAAATTTTTTTTAAAGATTTTATTTATTCATTTGACAGAGAGAGACAACGAGAGAGGGAACACAAGCAGGGGGAGTGGGAAAGGGAGAAGCAGGCTTCCCGCGGAGCAGGGAGCCCAATGCGGGGCTCGATCCCAGGACTCTGGGATCATGACCTGAGCCGAAGGCAGACGCTTAACGACTGAGCCACCCAGGCGCCCCTGAATCTAAATTTAAAAAAAAAAGAGTCTGGAAGCAACAAATGTCCAGTGATGAGAGAAATGACCAATGTTATCTAGGCTTTTTTTCCTTTTTTTTTTTTTTTTTGGTAGATTAATGGCTTTCTGTTCCTTTTCCAAGCCTGGTTCTCCTGTTTTCCCTTCTTTTCTATAAGCTATGTAATATCCTTCTGATACATTCATTTTCTTCCTAAATTAGCCACTTTTGGCTTCTATTGTTGCAACTGACAACCCTGATTAACATCTATGGGAGTTCTAGTGGTCTGCTGTTTGTGACAGTTAATTAACCATGACTATTAGACTTCCTGACGATATGCCCCCCGAAGGTGAGACACTGAAAACTTGATTAGAACTATTTCATGAAATCAAAAATGTAAGAAAAAGACCATTGATTATGTTACCTACAGCAAGACAGGGAAAACATGGTTTACATTTCCCAGATCAGAGCAAATTTTGAAATTCAGAACAATCATGAAATGTGGCAGGAAGACTTTCTGCCTGTATCCAGCACTCTGAAACTGTTCAACACCTGGTTCAAAGAGATACTAACTTTTAACAAATGGTGCAAACACAACTGTATATCCAAATGCAAAAAAATGAAGTTGGACCCTTAGCTCACGTGATACACAAAAATGAACTCAAAATGGATCATAGACTTAAATATAAGAACTAAAATTATAAAACTCCTGGAAGAAAAATAGGAGTAAAATCTTTGTGACCTTGGACTAAGCAATGATTTCCTAGATGAGACATCGAAAGCACAACTGACAAAAGAAAAAACAGATAAGTTGGGCTAACCTCAAAATTTAAATGTTTGTGCTGCACACAATACCACCAAAAAGGCAAAATGAGAGAAAATATTTGCAAGATGGGAGGAAAATATTTGCAAAATCATATGTCTGATAAGGGACTTGTCCAGAATATATAAAGAACTCTTAGAACTCAATAATTAAAAAGACATAAAGCTCAATCAAAAATTGAGCAAAGAATTTGAATAGGTATTTCTCCAAAGAATATATACAAATGACCAATAAGCACATGAAAATATGTTCAACATCATTCATCATTGGTCATTAGACAAATGCAAATCAAAACCACAATGACTTACCCACATGATATCAGCCTGACCTCTAGGGAGGCAAAAGAAGAAAGGACATTGAGCTCAATCAATGACTGATGGCCAACCAATGGCCCCATGATTTAATCAGTTATGCTTATATAATGAAGCTCCAGTAAAAACTCTGGACTCTGAAGCTTGGTAGAGCTTCCCGGCTGGCAAACATTGATGTGCCAGGAGGTGATATGCCCTGATTTCACAGGTAGAGGGCATGGGAGCTCTGCATCTGAGGCCCTCCCAAATTCTGTGGCTCTTCTTTGGCTGGTCCTGACTTGTATTGTTTATAATAAAACTACAATTGTAAGTATAGAACTTTCCTGAGTCGAACCATGAGAGACTATGGACTTTGGGAAACAAACTGAGAGTTTCAGAGGGGAGGTGGTTGGGGGGATGGGTTAACCCAGTGATGGGTATTAAGGAGGGCATGTATTGCATGGAGCACTGGGTGTTATATGCAAACAATGAATCATGGAACACTACATCAAAAACTAATGATGTAATGTGTGGTGACTAACATAACATAATAAAAGAAAAAAAAAGAAAAAGAACTTTCCTGAGTTATGTGAGTCACTCTACCAAATTTTCAAACCAGAGTGGGGAACTCTCAACTTTTTAGCCAGTTGGCATAAATGGGGGTGGCCTGGGGATGGCTGAAGCTTGGATGGCTTCTGAAGTGAAGTTAGTTTTGTTGGGGACCATGCCTTTTTTTTTTTTTTAAAGATTTTATTTGACAGAGAGAGACACAATGAGAGAGGGAACACAAGCAGGGGGAGTGGGAGAGGGAAAAGCAGGCTTCCCTCAGAGCAGGGAGCCTGATGCAGGGCTCGATCCCAGGACCCTGGGATCATGACCTGAGCCGAAGGCAGACACTTAACAACTGAGCCACCCAGGCGCCCCAGGGACCATGCCTTTTAATGATGGGTTCTGTGCTAACTCCTGGTGGTTGGTGTGAAAATTTTACTATAGTACACTAGTTGGTGTCAGAATATCACCTTATATGGCAAAAGATGTAACTAAATTAAGGTTATCTGATCCACCTGGATAATCCAAATTCAATCACAGGTATCCTTGCAAGAGGGAGACAGGAGAGATTGGTCACAGGCAGAAGAAGAAATGGCGATGTGACCACAGAGGCAGAGAGTAGGATGATGTAGCCACAAGCTGAGAAATGCTGGCAGCCACCAGAAGCTGGAGGACGCAACGAACAGATTCTACCCTGGAGTGTTTAGATGGAGAAGAGCCTGGCCAATGTCTTGATTCTTTTTTTTTTTTTTTTTTTGAGATTTTATTTATTTGAGAGAGAGTGAGAGAAAGAGAGAAAGCACAAGCAGGGGGAGCGGCAAAGGGAGAGGGAGAAGCAGACTCCCCGTTGAGCAGGGAGCTTGATGTGGGACTCAATCCCAGGACCCCAAGATCATGACCTGAGCTGAAGGCAGACACTTAACCAGCTGAGCCACCCAGATGCCCTTAATGTCTTGATTCTTGATTTTGGCCCAGTGAAACTGATTTCAGGCATCTCACCTCTAGAATTATGTGAGAGTAAATTCCTGTTGTCTGAAGTCACCAAGTTTGTAGCAATTTGTGCTAGCAGCCATAGGAAACTAATATATCTCATTTACAGATAAAGCCAAGGCCCAGAAACGTTCCCAAAATCCTGCAACAAAGACAAATTCACATTCAGGCTATCTGGCCCCAGAGCCTATGCTCCCAGTGGCTACACTGTCATGCAACTATCAGAAAGAAGATTCTCACAGCTCACCATCTTGCTGTGGTGGCCACATTCTCTTCTGCACAACCCTGGAGGTCTGCTCCTTGCTCCCCCACTCAGTATTGATTTTTGCATTAACTTCCTTTAGGCTAAAGGAAACAAAAGCATCCCCAGCTTACCACAGGAAATGGGAATTTGGTGGAAAGAATCACAGATAAGGGCGCCTGGGTCATCAGTTGGTTAAGCGTCTGCCTCTGCCTTCGGCTCAGGTCATGATCCCAGGGTCATGGGACTGAGTCCCACATCAGGCTCAGTGGGGAGCCTGCTTCTCCCTCTCCCTGCTGCTTGCCCTGCTTTGTGCAACTGAACCCTGCCCCTTTGCCATCTAGAATACAGTAACAGCTCTAGTGCACAAAGGCAACGCCAGTGAGCACTCGCCTCCCCCACCCACAGGAGGTCATCTATTGCTTCCTACCCTCCATTCTCTGGACACAGTTCATCTCTGTCCTTGCCCCTGTTTCTTCCTGCTGCTTCTACTGATGGCTTCTGTCCCTGCTCCCCTTCCATCTCCTGCTGGATTTCTTCCTTCTCCTAGATGCTACGACCTTATGGCTTCTGCTTAGAGCTTTTTCCTTCTGTATCTCAACTACTGTTTCACGAATAGTCAAATGCCACAAAAAGGAATATGGTGAGGTTGGTCAAGCACTATCTGATCTGGTGCCCTTCTTGGTCAGAGGTCTTTCTAGACCACTTTATAATGATTCAATATATTTAATATATTTATAATGATTCTTGATTTTGGCCCAGTGAAACTGATTTCAGAAATCTGACCTCTTAATATTCGATGTATTCAAAAACAGTTATGTAATGGTTTTTCATTTTGAAAATGTTGATATTTGCAATATGCTGGAAATACTATCCTTTGCAGCATTTATCTTAGAATGAAAAAATATTTCCTTATTTTTAGAAGATTTTATTTCTTTATTTGAGAGAGAGACAGAGAGAGCAGAAGCAGGGGGAGGGGCAGAGGGAGAGGGACAAGCAGTGGGGCTCAATCCCAGGACCCTGAGATCACAACCTGAGCCGAAGTCAGATGCTTAACTGACTGAGCCACCCAGGCGCCCCAAAATGAAAAAATTTAAATGTCAACTAAAACATATGCACAAGAGCACGCAATTTTTCAAAACTGTTTTAAAGAATATGCAAGCAAAACAGTTGGTTCAATGCCCAGCATCTTTGTTGGGGTCCCACAGCAAATAAGGGGAAGAAAAGTTGTGGGTTGAAAAGTAAAAGTAGCTGAATACAAGTGCCCCCATTGAAAGATACTTTCTGACTTTATTAAGAAGAGATGTGCTGGGCGCCTGGGTGGCTCAGTTGGTTAAGCGACTGCCTTCGGCTCAGGTCATGATCCTGGAGTCCCGGGATCGAGTCCCACATCGGGCTCCCCGCTCAGTGGGGAGTCTGCTTCTCCCTCTGACCCTCTTCCCTCTCGTGCTCTCTATCTCTCATTCTCTCTCTCTCAAATAAATAAATAAAATCTAAAAAAAAAAAAAAAAAGAAGAGATGTGCTTAGCAGTTGAGAGGCATTATCTCAGTTAATTCAGGTGATTGACCTGTGATGTAGGCTCATTTTACAGGTGAGCAAGCTGGGTTCAAGAGGTTGTGACTGGCCTAGACGAACACAAAGTGGTCAATAACCAAGCTGGAATTTGAACCCACATCTGCCTGATCCCCAGATCTGTGTGGGGTTTTTTTGTTTGTTTGTTTTAAGATTTTTTATTTATTTGAGAGAGAGAGCAAGGGAGAGAGAGCACAAGCAGGGGGAGCTACAGAGGGAAAAGGAGAAGCAGGCTCCCTGCTGCACAGACCCTGAGATCATGACTTGAACTGAAGGCAGATGCTTAGCCGACTGAGCCATCCAGGTGCCCCTCCCCATTCCCCAGATCTGTGTTTAACCACATCATTCTGCTATTTGCGGGAGAGAAGAGAGGCCTCTGCTACATCCCATGTCTACCAACGGCAGCCAGCAGCAGTGGTCCGGCAGAGAGGAGACTTAGGGTCAGCTCAGAGAGGGATGGCGAGAAGACCCAAAGCAGTGTGGTACCTGTTGCTAATACAGCCTCTGTACCCCAACAAAGGAAGCAGGGTGTCTTCTGGTGGTCTAAGAAAATTCACCATTTCTGGGCGCCTGGGTGGCTCAGTTGGTTAAGCGACTGCCTTCAGCTCAGGTCATGATCCTGGAGTCCCGGGATCGAGTCCCACATCGGGCTCCCAGCTCAGCGGGGAGTCTGCTTCTCCCTTTGACCCTCTTCCCTCTCGTGCTCTCTATCTCTCATTCTCTCTCTCTCTCAAATAAATAAAATCTTTTAAAAAATTATAAAAAAATAAAAAATATATACAGAAAAGGGGTGCTTGGGTCGCTCAGTCAGTTAAGCATCCAACTCTTGATTTGAGCTCAGGTCATGATCTCAGGGTTGTAGGATAGAGGCCCACATTGGGCTCTACGCTCAGTATGGAGACTGGTTGAGATTCTCTCTTCCCCTCTGCCCCTGTCCCTCCCCCACACTTGTGCACACGTGCTCTCGCTCTCTCTCTGTCAAAATAAATAAATAAAATCTTTAAAAAAAATAAAACTGTATAATGTGATAGTATATATATACATTTTGAAATGATCACCACCAAGGTAATTAATACATTCATCGCTTCACATAGTCACCATTGTGTGTGGTGAGAATCTACTCTTCTAGAAAACTTCAAGTATATTACTATAATCACCATGTTGTACATTAGAACCCCTCCTACATTTTCTTCTAAGATTTTTACTTTTATTTTATGTTTACATTTAATTGTAAATATTTAAGCCATCTGTTGAAATTGCATAAGATAGGGATCAGATTATTTTCTTCCAGGGGTGCCTGGGTGGCTCAGTTGGTTAAGCTTCCAACTCTTGATTTAAATTGGGGTCATGATCTCAGGGTCGTGAGATTGAGCCCCCAAGTTGGGCTTTGCGCTGGACATGGAGCCTGCTTGGGGCTGTCTCCCTTTGCCTCTCCCCAACCCCCCTACCCCCACTCATGCTCTCTCTCGCAAAAAAAAAATTATTTTCTTCCATATACAGAACCAGTTCAACAGCATCATTTACTAAAAGGAACCATGTTTTCCCTCTGTGACAAATGAGGCCACATTGTCACATGCTGCACTATCTAATACACTAAGATCTAGTTTTAGAACTGGTCCTATGCCAACATTATATTACTTTGATTACAGCAGTTTTATGAATATTCTGACATCTAGTTAAGCAAGTAGTCCCCCTTCACTATACTTCATTTTTATACTTTCTTTGGTTATTCTAGGGCTTATATTCTTCCATATGGATTTAAGATTATTTTAACAATTCAATTCAACATATTTCCAAAAAAAAAAAAAAAACTGCCTGTCAGGAGTCTAACTGAATTGCATTAAATATAAATAATTAAAAAAAATTTTATAACGTTGTTACCCAAGAACAAATAACTCTTTTTTTGGTCTAGCTCCAATTTTATGGTCTTCAATAACATTTCACCATATTCTTCATATATGACCTGTGACTTTGTTCAACTTATCCTTAGGTGTTTTTTTCTTTTTTTTTTTATTGTGACAGAATACACATAACATAAAATTTACCATCCTAATATAACAGCATATGTTAATGACACTGGATTTTTAAAAAATTAAAAATTAAAAAACAAAAATTATCATCTTAACCATTTTTTAAGTTTATTTATTTATTTTAGTAATCTCTACACCCCATATAGGGCTCAAACTCATGACCCCTAGATCAAGAGTCGCACACTCTGCCGATTGAGCCAGCCTCATCTTAACCATTTTTAAGTACATGGTTCAATGTCATTAAGTACATTTACATGGCTGTACAGCCGTCACCACCATCCAGCTCCATAACTATTTGCATCTTCTAAAACTGAAGCTCTATACCTATTAAACAATAACTCCCCAATCTCTCCTCCCCACCACCCCTGACAACCACCTTTACACGTACTGTCTTTATGACCTTGACTTCTCTAAGTACTTCATAGAAGTGGAATCATACAGTATTTGCCTTTTTGTGACTGGTTTATTTCACTTCGCATAATATCCTCAAAGTTCATCCGTGTTGTAACATATTGCGGAATTTCCTTCCTTTTTAAAAACATTTTTCTTGGGGGACCTGAGTGGCTCACTCGGTTAAGCATCTGCTTTCAGCTCAGGTCATGATCCCAGGGTCCTGGGATCAAGCCCCTGCATCGGGCTCCCTGCTCAGTGGGGAGCCCGTTTCTCCCGCTCCCTCTGCTGCTCCCCCTGCTTGTGCTCTCTCTCTCTGTCAAATAAATAAATAAAATCTTCAAAAACTTTTTGTTTTTTTTTTACTTTTTTAGAATTTCCTTCCTTTTTAAGGCTGAAATATTTCACTGTTTGTATATACCACATTTTGCTTATCCATTCATCAGTCAGTGGATACTTGGGTTGCTTCTATGTTTTGGCTATTGTGAATAATGCTGCTACAAACATGGGTGTATAAATATCTCTTCAAGACCCTGTTTTCAACTCTTGAATATACCCAGAAGTGGAATTGCTGGATCATATGGTAATTCCATTTTTAACTTTGTGAGCAACCACCATACTATTTTCTTCAGTGGCTGTTATTTTACATTCACATCAACAGTGCACAAGGGTTCCAATTTTTCTACATCCTCCCCAACATTTGATATTTTGTTTTTTTTATTAGCTGCCCTACTGTGTATGAGGTGGTATCACTATAGTTTTCATTTGCATTTCCCTAATGATTAGTGATGTTGAGCATCTTTTCTTGTGATTACTGGCCATTCAGATATCTTCTTTGGAGAAATGTTTATTCCAGTCCTTTGCCCATTTTTAAATCTGATTTTTTTGTTCTTGTTGAGTTTTAGAAATTCTCTCTATATTCTGGATATTAATCCCTTATCAGATAAATGATTTGCCAATATTTTCTCCTGTTTTGTGAGTTGCTTTTTTACTCTGTGGACAGTGTTTTTTGATGCACACAAATTTTTAAATTTTTCATGTAATCCTTTTTTTCTGTTATCAGTGCCTTTGGTGTCATATCCAAGAAGTCATTGCCAAATCCAAGGTTGTGAAGTTTTTGTCCTGTGTTTTCTTCTAAGAATTTTATTATTTTATGTCTTATATTTAGGTCATGGATCCATTTTGAGTTAATTTTTATATATGGTGTTAGTTAAAGTTCCACTCTTTTGCATGTGAATGCCCAGTTTTCCCAGCACCATTTATTGAAAAGATTGTTCTTTCTTTGTTGAGTGGTCTTGGCCCCCTTTCCAAAAATCATTTGACCATATATGTGATGGTTTATTTCTGGGCTCTCTAGTCTATTCTGTTGGTCTATATGCTTGTTTTTATGCCAATACCATACTGATCTGATTATTGTAATGCTGTAGGGATATAAGTAATGTAGTAATGTAAGTAGAAGTACAGGGACGCCTGGGTGGCTCAGCCGTTAAGCATCTGCCTTGGGCTCGGGTCACAATCCCAGGGTCCTGGGAACGAGCCCCGCATCGGGCTCCCTGCTCGGCGGGAAGCCTGCTTCTCCCTCTCCCACTCCCCCTGCTTGTGTTCCTGCTCTCACTGTGTCTCTCTGTCAAATAAATAAAATCTTAAAAAAAAAAAATAAGTAAAAGTATAAGTCTTCCAGTTTTGTTTTGTTTTTAATTTTAATTTATTTTTTTAATATTTTATTTATTTATTTGACAGAGAGAGAGAGTGAGAAAGCACAAGCAGGGGGAGCTACAGACAGAGGAAGAAGCAGACAACCCGCTAAGCAGGGAGCCGGATGTGGGTCTCCAACCCAGGACCCTGGGATCATGACCTAAGCCCAAGGCAGACGCTTAACTGACTTAGCCACCCAGGTGCCCCTGTTCTTTTTTTTCTTTTTAAGATATTTTCTTTATTTATTTATTTTCGGGAGAGAGAGAAGCCCAAGTAGACTCCAGGCTATGCCTGGAGCCCAACACAGGGCTGTGTCCCCTGACCCCGAGATCACAACCCAAGCCCAAACCAAGAGTTGGACCCAGGCACCCCTGTTCTTCTTTTTAAGATTGTTTTGGCTGGGGTGCCTGGGTGGCTCAGTTGGTTAAGCAACTGCCTTCGGCTCAGGTCATGATCCTGGAGTCCGGGGATCGAGTCCCACATTGGGCTCCCTGCTCAGCAGGGAGTCTGCTTCTCCCTCTGACCCTCTTCCCTCTCGTGCTCTCTCTATCTCATTCTCTCTCTCAAATAAATAAATAAAATCTTTAAAAAAAAAGATTGTTTTGGCTATTCTGGCCCCTTTAGATTCCATCTGAATTTTAGGATGGGTTTTTCTATCTCAGCAAAAAATGTCATTGGGATTTTGATAAAATTGCATTTAAACTGTAGGTTGCTTCTGGTAGTATTGACATTTTAACAATATTAAGTCTTCCAATCTATGAACATGGGACATGTTTCCATTTATTTATGTCTTCCTTAATTTCTTTCAGCAATGTTTTATTTTGCATTGTACAAGTCTTTCATCTCTTTGGTTAAGTTAATCCCTAACTATTCTTTTAAAGACTTTTTTTAAAGATTTATTTATTTATTTGAGAGAGAGAGAAAGAGAGCATGCATGGGGGGAGGGGCCGAGGGGGGGAGAGAGAGAGAGAGGGAGAGAATCTCAATCAGACTTCCCTCTGATTGCAGCCCAATGCGAGGCTTGATCTCATGACCCTGAGATCATGACCTGAGCCAAAATCAAGAGTTGAATGCTTAACTGACAGCCACCCAGGCACCCCAATCCCAAATTATTTTATTTTTGGTGCTATGTAAATGGAATTGTTTTCATAATTTCCTTTTCAGAATCCTCACTGTCCATGTATAGCAAATAATTTTTGTGTGTTGACTTCATATACTGCTACTTAGCTGAATTCATTTATTAGTTCTAACAGCTTTTTTGTGGGGTCTTTAGGGTTTTCTACATATAAGATCATATAATCAGGGGCACCTGGGTGGCTCAGTTGTTAAGGGTCTGCCTTCGGCTCGGGTCGTGATCCCAAGGTCCTGGGATCAAGCCCCCATTGGGCTCCCTGCTCTGTGGGAAGCCTGCTTCTCCCTCTCCCACTCGCCCTGCTTGTGTTCCCTCTCTCACTGTGTCTCTCTTTGTCAAATAAATAAAATCTTTAAAAACAACAAAAAAAAGATCATCTCATCAGCGAACAGAAATAATTTTACCTCTTCCTTTTGATTTTGAATGCCATTTATTTCTTTGTTTATTTATTTATTTATTTATCTATCTTACAGAAGTAGTAAAATTGAGCATCTTTGCCTGGTGCTTGAGCTTAGAGGAAAAATTTTATTCTTCCACCGTTGGGTATGATGTTTGCTGTGGGTTTGTCATATGTGCTTTTTATTATGTTGCGGTAATTTTGTTGAGTATTGTTACCAGCAAAGGAAGTTGAATTTCATCAATGCTTTTCCTCCATCAGTTGAGATGGTTATTTGGGTTTATTTCTTTCATTTTGTTGCTTTGGTGTGTTACATTGATCAATTTTCATATGTTGAATAATTCTTGCATTTCAGGAATAAAACCCACTTGCTCATGGGTCCTTTAATATGCTGCCGAATTCTTTTTGCTAGTATTTGGCTGAAAATTTTTGCATCAATGTTCATAAGAGATTTGGTCTGTTCCTACATATTTTATAATGTTATTGAGAATAAAATTTTTCTATTTCCATTTGTAGTTGTTTACTTCTTTTTTTTTAAGGTTTTATTTTCAAGTGATGTCTACATCCAGTGTGGGGTTTGAACCCACAATCCTGAGATCCAGAGTCACACTCCACCCAAGAGAGCCAGGCGTCCCATGTAGTTGTTTAACTTAAGTATAGAAAAAAATTATTGGGGGGCGCCTGGGTGGCTCAGTCGTTAAGCGTCTGCCTTCTGCCCAGGTCATGATCCCAGGGTCCTGGGATTGAGCGGTCCTGGGATCGAGCCCCGCATTGGGCTCCCTGCTCGGTAGGAAGCCTGCTTCTCCCTCTCCCACTCCCCCCTGCTTGTGTTCCCTCTCTTGCTGTATCTCTATCAAATAAATAAAAAATCTTTAAAAAAAAAAAAAAGAAAGAAAAATTATTGGGACGCCTGGGTGGCTCAGTCGATTAAGTGTCTGCCTTCAGCTCAGGTCATGATCCCAGGGTCCTGGGATCAAGTCCTGCATTGAGCTCCTTGCTTGGCAAGGAGCCTGCTTCCCCCTGCCTGACGCTCCCTCTGCCTGCAGTTACCTCTGCTTGTGCTCTCTCTTTCTCTCTCTCTGACAAATAAATAAAATATTTTAAGAAAAGAAAAGTTATTGTTTTTTAGTGGCTTTTTTTTTTAATTTTAGAGAGAGAGAGCAAGCATGAGCAGGGGAGAGGGTCAGAGGGAGAGGGAGAGCGAGAATCTTAAGCATGCTCCGTGCTCAGTACAAAGCCCAATGTGGGGCTTGATCTCATGACCCTGAGATCAAGACCTGAGCCGAAATCAAGAGTTGGACACTTAACTGACAGAGCCACCCAGGTGCCCCCACACTATTGTTTTTTTAAAAAATATTTACCTTGGGGCCGCCTGGGTGTTTCAGTAGGCTGAATGTCCAACTCTTGATTTTGGCTCTGGTCGTGATCTCAGGGATGTGAGATCAAGCCCCATGTCAGGCTCTGTGCTGAGAGTGGAACCTGCTTGGGATTCTCTCTCTTTGTCTCCTCCCCCCCCCACCCCCGCTTATGCTCTCTCTCTCAAAATAAAATACATTTAAATAAAAATTAAAAAATATATTTACCTTGTAGCCACCTGCCTTATCAAGTTCTCTTATTAATTCTAGTAGTTTTTTTGTCATTGTTGATATCAGCATAATTAATACCTCTTCTTTTTTTAAGATTTTATTTATTTATTCATGAGAGCCAGAGAGAGAGAGAGGCAGAGGCAGAGGAAGAAGCAGACTCCCCACTGATCAGGGAGTCCGAGGTGGCACTCAATCCCAGGACCCCGGGATCATGACCTGAGCCGAAGGCAGACGCTTAACGACTGAGCCACTCAGGTGACCCTAAATGGTTGTTCTTTATCTCTTTCGTGGTGAAAGCTATATTACAGTTTTCCTATTTTTAAGTTAATTTGTATAATCTATAATTTCATTGGAAATTAACTATTTCTGTTAACTTTTGAAATGTTTGCCATCAAGTTAGTTGCAAGTAATATTCTAAATTTTCATCTATGTGTATGATTGTCCCCTTTCTCATTCCTAATATTTTGTCTTTCTTTTCCTTAGTAAAACCTTTAAGTTTACAGATTTTATTATCCTTTAAACAAAAAGCTTTCACTTTATTCATCCTTTTTTTAAAGGATTTTATTTATTTGTTTATTTATTTATATTTTATTTTTTTATGTTTTTAAGATTTTATTTATTTGAGAGAGAGAATGAGAGACAGAGCACATGAGAGGGAGGAGGGTCAGAGGGAGAAGCAGACTCCCCGCCGAGCAGGGAGCCCGACGTGGGACTTGATCCCTGGACTCCAGGATCATGACCTGAGCCAAAGGCAGTCACTTAACCGACTGAGCCACCCAGGCGCCCTGTTTACCTAATTTCTTAAGATGAATTGTAAGCTCATGTATTTTTTCAGTATTTCATTTTCAATAATGAAGGCACTAAGCTATAAAATTTGCCCTGACTACAGAAGGAACTGTTTGCTGTGTATATGTTTTAATCTGAAATGTTCTCTTTTTTATTGCTTTCTAGTTTACAATTTCAATTTTTATTTCCTCTTTGATTTCAATGTTATCTAGGAATATGCTTATTAATTTCCAGGCATTCAAAGATTTACCTATCACCTTTTTCCTTTTTTTTTTTAAGATTTTTATTTATTTGACAGAGAGAGACACAGCGAGAGAGGGAACACAAGCAGGGGGAGTGGGAGAGGGAGAAGCAGGCTTCCCGCTGAGCAGGGAGCCCGATGCATGGCTCGATCCCAGGACCCTGGGATTATGACCTGGGCGGAAGGCAGACGCTTAACGACTGAGCCACCCAGGCACCCCCTATCACCTTTTTCTTAATTTATTTTTTTTTAGTGCTCTCTACACCCAGTGTGGGGCTCGAACTCATGACCCCGAGATCAAGAGTTGCATGTTCTATTGACTGAGCTAACCAGGTGCCTCCCCTTCACCTTTTTATTATGTATTTCTAATTTTATTGGATTATAATTAAAGTGTACTCAATAAATTTGTTTTTGAAAAAAATACATTTATGTTTTCTTTGTGACACAAGTATATGGTCTAATTTTGTAAATGATTCATGTGCATATTAAAAAAAGGATATTCTCCATTCAGTGGATGTTAGAATGCATAAATGACTATTAAGCCAAATTTGTTTAGGGGTGCCTGGGTGGCTCAGTTGGTTAACCATCAGACTTTGGCTCAGGTCATGATCTCAGGTTCCTGGGATCCAGTCCCATGTTGGGCTCCCTGCTCAGTTCCTTTATGTTCTTGCCTATTATTCAGTACGAAATCTATTTAATCACAATATGATTGTATTTCTATCAAGTTCTCTTTGCCTTTCTAATATATATATATTTTTTATTTTTATTATTTGTTTTTAGGTAGGCTCTACGCCCAATGTGGGCTTTGAACTCATGACCCAGTGATCAAGAGTTGCCTGCTCTACCCACTGAGCCAGCCAGGAGCTCTTTAGTAGTTTTTGCTTTGTATATTTAGCTGCCATGTTGTTTAGTTTATAATTATTAAAACTTCTTAAATTATGCTTTCTATTATTGTATCATATTATCCCACGGAGTTCTTTTTCT
The DNA here is from genome assembly GCF_003265705.2 of Callorhinus ursinus. Classification (NCBI taxonomy): domain Eukaryota; kingdom Metazoa; phylum Chordata; class Mammalia; order Carnivora; family Otariidae; genus Callorhinus; species Callorhinus ursinus. The sequence continues at coordinate 6,816,920 of NW_027397080.1, read as the reverse complement.
TTAGATTCCTACTGATATTAACATTGCCACTTCTGCCTTCCTTTTACTTAGTATTCGCTGGATTTGCCTTGCCCACTCCTTATTTTCAACTTTCCTTTATCACTGCATTTTTCTTTTAAGATTTATTTATTTATTTTATCTCTCTCGCTCTCACTCTCTCCAAATGGATGAATAAAATCTTTAAAAGGGGGGGGCACCTGGGTGGCTTAGTTGGTTAAGCATCTGCCTTCAGCTCAGGTCATGATGTCAGGGTCATCAGATGGAGCCCCATGTTGGCCTCTCCACGCAGCAATGGGTCTGCTTCTCCCTCTCCCTCTGCCTCTGTGATCTCTCTTGCTCTCACACTCTCTCAAATAAATACATAAATAAAATCTAAGATGTATTTATTTGAGGGAGAGAAAGAAAGAGAAAGACTGGAGGGGGGGAGAGTGGGGAGGGGAGTGAGGAGCGAGGGAGAGGGAAAATCTCAAGCAGACTTCACCCTGAGTGTGGAGCCCTGTGTGGGGCTCGATCTCAGGACCCTGAGATCACAACCTGAACTGAAACCAAGAGTCAGACACTTAACCAACTATGCCACCCAGGCACCCCTTTATCACTGCATTTTAAATCTGTTTCTTATACACAGTACATAGTTGGGTTCATTTTTTTTTTTTTAAGATTTTATTCATCCATTTGAGAGAGAGAGAGAGAGAGCACAAGCATGGGGGAGAGGCAGAGAGAGAGGGAGTAGCAGGCTCCCAGCTGAGCAGGGAGTCCTACACAGGGCTTGGTCCCAGGACCCTGGGATCATGACCTGAGCCAAAAGCAGATGCTTAACCCACTGAGCCACCCAGAAGTCCCTAGTTGGGTTCATTTTTATCTCAGTCTGACAATCTGTCTTTCAGTGGGATAGTTCTGTTTATTTACATTTAATGGCAATTGATAGCACTCAGTTCTGTCAATTGAGACTATGTTTATTTATTTTACTTTGCTGATTCCACTGGTTTTATCAAATTACCATTTGCTCCCCCTTTTTCTTGTTAATTTTTGAGTTCTACCATACTTTCCTATTTTCATTTACGATTTCTTCTCCTTTCCCTGTGCTTATTATTGCACACATATTTTTCTATTGTCATATAAAAAAACACCAACTATTTGCCTTATAGAGATGCTTTCTTCCCCCACTTCTTCCTTCCCTTCCCTCAACAAGATATGATCTTTAGAATGCTTTTATTTCTCCATTCTCCACTCACATGAAACCTTTGGATGGATTTTACCACTTCTCTCCTGACTCCCACCCCAATTCCTAGGTCTTGCTCAGATAATTTGGTACTCTTTGTTTCAGGCTATTATTAGAATTTCCTGGGGCTCCTGGCTGGCTCAATTGGTAGAGCATGTGACTCTTGATCTTGGGGTTGTGAGTTTGAGCCCCACGTTGGGGTGTAGAGATTACTTAAAAATAAACAAAATTTAAAAGAGAAGAATTCCCTTTGCAGTATGTTTCTTAAATCTCAAGATTTTTTTGCCTTTATATTATAAAGTTCCTGATAGTTTATTAATATCTAATAGGTAAATATTACATATTTCCAGGTAGTCTATTAGTATTCAATGGATAGCCAATGGATATTGATAGACTATCCGAAAATTAAAACATTTTTAAAAATGGCTAAGAATTTCTACCCTAGACAATCCCAGGTCCCCCATAACTTCAGTTACCATTTTTACACTAATGATTCTAGTTTTTTCCCCAACCCAGACTTCTGAATTCCAGACCCACAGATTTTCACACATGCTCCCCACTTGGAAAGACCCACATGATGCTTTAAAGGGACCTCTAACTCAACATGCACAAAACTACGCATAACTTCCTCCCCAGTCTGGTCCTTACTTGATAAAAACTTTCTTGGAAAATGGCACTGGGGAAGAGTCATACCTGACTCCTTCATCTCTCTCACCTCCATACCTAATCCTCACCAAGTTCTGTTCACTTTATCTTTTGTTTGTTTTTTAAAATTTTATTATTTTCTAAAGTTAACATCTTTTTCAGTAACCTCTACACCCAATGGGACTTGAACTCACAACCCGAAGATCAAGAGTCACATGCTCTTCCAACTGAGCCAGCCAGGCGCCAGTGTTCACTTTATCTTCTAAACTTTGCTTGTGTCAGGGTGCCTGGGTGGCTCAGTTCGTTAAGCGACTGCCTTCCGCTCGGGTCATGATCCCGGAATCCTGGGATCAAGTCCCACATCGGGCTCCCCGGCTCAGCAGGGAGCCTGCTTCTCCCTCTGACCCTCTCCCCTCTCATGCTGTTTCTCTCTCTCTCTAATAAATAAATAAAGTCTTAAAAAAAAAAAGTTAAACTTCGCTTGTGTCAGTCTGCTTCTCTCCATAGCTTGGAGATCATTGGTGACTTTACCTGTTTTAGTGGAATGGGAGGGGCAGAAATTAGACTGATGTGGGTTGATGCTTGGTGGGTAGGAAGCATGTAAAAGGAAACATCAAATATAGACAACTCCTTTGAAAACTTTAGGCAAAGAATCTGGAAGATTTTGGAAGATGGTATCCCTCTTTCCTTTCATTGCCATCCCCAGCTTTAGCCCAGCCATGCCCCTGGGTCAGAGAACTGCTGGTACCAGTAAACAGAGCATGGGAGGCCTACCGCAGAGCTTTCACAGGATGAACTAGCAGAGAAACACCCGCAGGTGGGGATATGAAAGACTGTGTGTGCTGGGAGGTGGGAAGTTCCTTGTAATATTATAAAACTAATACAACAAGGCATGCATCTGGACAGATATAATAACCTCTACTGATTTCCATCCACCCCTGCTCTCCTCCAACCAGTTCTCCACACAGCAGCTAGGGATCTTTTCAAATGTAAATCTAATCATACTTAAGCTCTTTTGTTCTCACCTTAACCCTGGAACTGCCTTCCCACTGCTCTTAAGATAAAAGTAGGGGCGACTGGGTGGCTCAGTTGGTTGAGCATCCTCTTGATTTCAGCCCAGGTCATGATCTCGGGATCTTGAGATCAAGCCCTAGGTTGGGCTCTGTGCTTGGTGTGGAGCCTGCTTAGGATTCTCCCTCTGCCCTGCTCCTGCACTCTCTCCAAAAAAATAAAAATTAAAAAACAAACAAACAAACAAAAAGTTTATCTTTAAAACAAAAAAAGACAATAAAGGTAAAAAAAATCTCTTGGCAGCCAACAGGGCATTAAATGGTGAGGCTCTTGCCTTCCTCATCAGTTTTTCCTCCCTGACTCTCTTCATTCCTGCTTTGTACCACAGCCACTGGAGACTTCCTTTGATTCTTCAAACACATTATGGTCTTTTTTATAACAAGATACTGGATATGCTGTTCCCTCGGACTGAAATGTTCCCAATCTGTCTTTGCTTAGTTAACTCCTAGCTCAAATGTCACTTCTTCAGGGAAGTCTTCATTACTCTCCAAGAGTGGTTAAGATGCCTGTTGTGCTCTCTCATAATAGTCTGTCCTTTTCCTTCATAGTCCTTGTCAGTTTGTGATTATATATTTGTCGTCGAGATGATTTGATTGTCTGCCATCTCTAACAGACTGGAAGCTCTAGAAGGACAGGAACCATGTCTCTTTTCGTACCACAGTAACCTTAACCATGATAGCATAGTGCCTGGTAATTAGTAATGTGTATGTATGTGTGTGCATGTGTATGATTGGTCAAGTGTCTGAAAATGCAGAGCAATGCAGGCCTGTACTGTGGTGACCCCATAAGGAGACACCACACCGAGTGGCTGTCAGAGCAGCCCATCTGTTTCCCTCAAGGATATCTCTCTGGTTGGGCCATTGTCAACTGCAACTTCTAACAGGATATACCACCTACTTGGTTGGTTTCTGAATCATCTGAATCCACCCTTATTCAGCAATGTGGACTATCAACTCTCAGGGACAGAGAGAACAACCTCAAAATAATTACCATTTATGCATTTGACCAATATTTATTCTATGCCTACCCCCACTGTATTCAAGCACTGTGCTGGGATGGGGAAACACAGATGAATGAGGCCTGGTTATTATTCTCAAGGAATTTATAGTTTTGATGCACAGTCAAATATGTAAACAAATTATAGCTTCCTGTTTTAAAACACTAATATTACAAGGCACGCTCAAAGTTTTAAAGGATCATAGGGAAGAGACTGATTATCAAAGCACTTAGCAAAACCCTAGCTAGAAAAAGTGCTGTTAATGATGACCCAGGGGACACACTTTTCAAACATTCTAAGTTCTAACTTTGGACCACTTTAGACCACAGAAAACAATTTACACATTAGACAAGCCCCTTAAAAAATAGTCATCATTAGGTTGCTTTTATGTCTTTGGCTTTTATTGAGCATAACAAGAAATATCTATATGAATTTAGCTTTTGCATTTGTTGTTCAAATCTTCTTGATTGCTTTGTTATATCATCCACTGGTTCCTGATAAAGTCACATGAGCAATTACCTTTAGAATTAGCATTTTTAGCCATGGGAAAAAATGTATGGTCTGTCTTCTTTGATGCACTAATTCCTTTTATTTTTTATTTTTTTTTAAGATTTTATTTATTTATTTATTTGAGAGAGAGAGAATGAGAGAGCACAAGAGAGGGGGAGGGTCAGAGGGAGAAGCAGACTCCCCTCTGAGCAGGGAGCCCGATGCGGGACTCGATCCAGGGACTCCAGGATCATGACCTGAGCCGAAGGCAGTCACTTAACCAACTGAGCCACCCAGGCGCCCCTAATTCCTTTTAGATACTGTCTACTATTAAAAAAAAAAGATGCCAGGCACCTGGGTAGCTGGGTCAGTTGGGTGTCTGCCTTTGGCTCAGGTCGTTAACCCCAGGGTTCTGGGATGGAGTCCTGTGTGGGGCTCTCTGCTCAGCAGGGAGCCTGCTTCTCCCTCTACCTCTGCCTGCTGCTCTGCCTACTTGTGTTCTCTTTCTGTCAAATAAATCTTTTTTTAAAAAAAGGATGCCATATACTATGTTTTAATTTTTGACCTGGCAACCAGGAAGCTCAGAATTGTTTCAAATTCAGTCACAGACATATTTAACTTTAGGATAATTCTGATATCTTTTTAGTTTGGCCCTAATGTTCTATTTCTAGCTTTCTAGCCTATTGTAAACCTTCCTTATGTCCTAATGAAAAAGAGATGGGATAAAATAAATTTGACATCGGTATATTTAGTCATCTTAGAATTATTTCTGTTATTTGTCAAAGATAAATACAGGGGTGCCTGGATGGCTCAGTTGGTTAAGCAGCTGCCTTCGGCTCGGGTGGTGGTCCTGGGGTCCTGGGATCCAGCCCCATGTCGGGCTCCCTGTTCAATGGGGATACAGCTTGTCCCTCTCCCTCTGCCTCTTGTGCATTCTCTCTCTCTCTCTCTCCCTTTCTCTCTCTGTATCTCAAATAAAGAAATGAAATCTTAAAAAAAAAAAAGATAAATTCAAAAAAACTTGACCTGTGCTTGGATCTTTATAAAATCTGGAGAAACTAGGGAAGATCCAGAGAAAAGCAACAGAAAAGGGACAAAGAATGGGACTGAGGTAGTATGACCATATTTTCCAACTCAACTATTGGGGCACACTGATCTGGGATATGGCCTATTAGAGTATCTGAAACTTGCACTGTACTGGAAACCCCCAGAGCTATGCTGAAGCAGACAAATCCCAAGAGGAATGGCCATTATTCAACGTATATGAATAGTTACAGAAAGGTTTTAACCTTTTTTGGATCACAGATTCTTTGGTGGTCAGTTGAAAGCATTTGACCCGTTTCCCAGTAATACATAAGCACATACAGTTTCTGAAAGTGGAACCCTCCTGTTATCTATGTATCTTTCCAGAATTTATCAAAAGCATTTTACATCTGTCCCTGCCGTAAAGAATTCTCATAGACCCAAGGAAGCACTGAGCTGCCAGGTCAGAGGCAGAGACTGGCAAATCAGTTACCTGCTTAAGTCCTTAACACTCTGACACCATTCCAGGGTGATTTAAGCCAGTGGGTTGTTTTTAACTACTGTGAGGAGCAGACCCCTTTGATGAGCTGCTTAAGATATGGGTCATCTTTCCCAAGATAGATAAACACAATTTTGCACACAATTTCATGGGGTTGGTGGACTTCCTAAAGTCCATACTCAGATCTCAGGTTTACGCTTAAGTGAAGACTTCCCTGGACTCGGGAATGCCCTTGAAGACCTTTTAGAATGCCCTTCTCTTCCACTACGGGGACTAGAGCGGCCTAGATAGGAGGTTTGCCGGACCCAGAGACACCCGACCCCCGCGCCCGCTCAACCGGCCTCTCTGAGCTCACCCCTCCCCCACGCCCCTGCCGCGCAGGTGCGAAAACCTAAGGGGCCACCCCGGCGCGAAGGCTCGAGGAACTGGGGGGACGCGGGGTGGGGGTGGGGGATGATGGGACCCCGGGAGGGGCGGAGGCGGGGGTGGGGGCCTTCCCGACGTTGCCTGGAGACCAAGCTCTCCGCCCAGACTGTTCCATTTCCTCAGCGGGGGGCGTCGCGGACCGGAACGTGGCTGACCGGCCTCCCAGAGCGGCCCTCTTCCGGCTTCTCCCCCTCTGCCGGGCGGTGGCCAGGGCCCGTGACGTCACAGGAGGCGGGGCCAGAGCCGCTGCCGGGTGCTGGAGGCGCCATTGGAGCCGGCTAGGCTTGCGAGCTCCGCTGAGGAGCCGGAGGTTGGGCCGCAGCTACCTCGGCGTTCGCTCCTGGTCCCTGGCCCCTCAGCGGCATGGCGTGCGGGGCGACGTTGAAGCGGCCCATGGAGTTCGAGGCGGCGCTGCTGAGCCCTGGTTCCCCGAAGCGGCGGCGCTGCGCCCCTCTGCCCGGCCCCACTCAGGGCCTCAGGCCCCCGGACGCCGAGCCGCCGCCGCTTCTCCAGACGCAGACCCCACCGCCGACTCTGCAGCAGCCCGCCCCGCCCGGCAGCGAGCGGCGCCTTCCAACACCGGGTAACCTATGCTGCGGGCCTGGCAGGAAGCCAGGCCCAGGCATTTGGGGGGGTGGGGGTGGGGCGGCTGTGGGCGCTAGGCTATTTCACCCACAGACCCCTTCTTTGCCCTGAGAAACGGGAACTGGGATGCCACTGGGCCTTGTCGCTTCCGGGGATGGGAGATATCCGGGAGGGATGGTGGGGCCCCAGTGTCCGTTTTCGGTTTTCCTGGAGCTGGAGAGACTGGAGGGGTGGGCAGCAAGAGGAAGATGAGAATATCCCTGGTCGCTCGGGGCCCTTCCCGTGCACGAAGCCCCTCCTGCCTCCGCTGCCCGGGCCTGCACAGAGCCGCCCAGCAGATCCAGTGGGCCATGGAAAATGGGATTCTACTCACGAACCCGGCCTTGAAGGTGGGGGTTGGGGGCGGGTTCATGGGGCCTGAGTGTGTGCTGTTCACTGTACTGTAGCTTGGAGGGAGACCTGATTTCCAGAAGTCTTTAGGGACCAGAGGCCGTCGCAGAAGTCATAGAATCCGATTTCAACCTATTTCCAAGGGACTGGCCATGTTTTATTGTATGGCTATTGTCTTGTACCATATATAGCTTGAAATCGGTAGGTCGTTAGCTAGAATTTGAGAATCCTTAAACCTACAGAGGTTCCAGAAGCAGGAATTCATCTATCCATAACAGAGATTCTTTCAGTAAGGATTACACATTGGTCGAGGAAAGGGGAGAGCTAGTGTGACTGTAAAGTTAGGACAACCCCCCCCCCAACCATTGTGCAGGAATAGAGGGGAAAGTGCATCACAATTAATACGCAGTTTTAAAGGGCTCCTGGAAATGGGGGAGGGTCCTCAAAACGACTTCGGCGAGTTATTTCTTTTTGTTTTTCTATTCCTCAAGCGTTAAGTGAAACCTTAGGACTGCCTTAAAATTCTTTTCCTCATCCCTTTTCAGTTACCGGTGCCTTTGGGCTTTATTTCCTCTTTCCTCTGCATATCCATAATGCAGATTTCAGGCCCTGATACTGTCTTGCACAGAGATTCCTGCAGTTGCTAGCCAGGCTCTCCCACTCTCTCATGTTCACCTCTTCTTTATTCTGGCATTCAAAGGACTTATCAGCTATAACCATATGTTTTACTTAGTCTTTTACACATTTTTCCCCCAAACTATGCTTTTGCTGCTCTTTCTCCAGACCCACCTGGGTGTGCCTGTTATCCTTGCCTTCCATCATGATGTTTTCCCCTTGTATTTGCTAATCCAAATACAGTCATTTCTGCAAGTCTCCCATCCATTACCCTGCTCCATAAGGAACTCTGTTCTACTTTAAATTCCCTGACCACTTAATGTTGCAAAGCCTTATGTACTGAATGAGATAATGTTTGCAAAACTTTTTTGTAAAGAGCCCTTCAAAAGCAGGGGACAGGGGCGCCTGGATGGCCCAGTCAGTTAAGCATCAGTGTCTTGATCCCAGGGTCCTGAGTTCAAGCCCCATGTTGAGCTCCATGCTGGGCATGGAGCCTATTTAGAAAAAAAAGAAAAGAAAAACGGGACAAAATGCCCACTTGAAGTGCTATCTTTTCTTCTGTTCCTACAGATACCAAGGATAGTCATACAATCTTTCTGGATCTCTCTTCTGCAAAATAGAATTAATACTTGCCCTATCTATTTTGATTGATTTTATGCATATGTTTTATTTCTTCCAACAATATCCTCTAGACTAATTTTGTTGTAGTTCACATTACAGCAAATGTTTAATAAATGATTGTTGAATGTATTTGGAAGCCTCAGTATTGCAGAGTGCAGTAATGGGAGTCCCTATTTTAAACTTTAATTTTCGCATAGATCATGCAGACTACCTTCTTGGTCATTTATATTAAAATATTTTACTTAAAATACTCATTTGTAAAGATTGATCAGTTAAACTCCTTAATGCTTATTGGAATATGGTTCTGTCAAGAAAGAAACATAAAGTATGAATGATTATATAATGCTTTGGCTTAAGTGAAAACAGTGTCCTCTGGATTAAAAAGGAGGAATGGGGGAGGACATGTTAGTTGCTTTACAAATAGAAAGAATAAAGCTAACTAAAAGAAAAGTGAGTTTAAAAATCAGTGACTTCATTTTATAACATAATTGTTATCTCAAAGGTTATGAAGTTCTCTCAGAAATGGTCAAGAAACTATGTTTTTACTTCACTTTAAAAAAAAGATATGTCCTCGCACTTTTTATGGAAAAGGCATATAAAATTAAGCCTTTTATTGCTTAAAAAGAGCTAAGTTGATAGCAGGCTTAGGAGGGTGTTGCTGACCTGAGGGAGATGTTTGTAAACATGAGTGAGTCCAGGTGCAAAGCGATTAATTGATCATGACTTGTGGCTTGGTGAGTAACATCCAGATTGAGGTAGCATTTTAGCTAGGTCTTGAATGACGGTGAAGGAAGAAAGATAGCCACATTTTAAGCAAAGGAAAACTGCTTGAGCAAAGCCGTGAAAATGCACAAATTAAGGAAAAGATTATGTAATGTAACTGGGCTATAATGGGAGATGGAACTGGAAACAATCTGGGGCCAAGTCTTGGAAGACATGGAACGCCATGTTGAAGAGTTTAAATTTTTTTTTAAGATTTTATTTATTTGGGAGAGCACAAGCTGAGGAGAGGCAGAGGGAGAGGGAGAAGCAGACTCCCTGCTGAGCACGGAGTCCAATGCAGGGCTCAGTTCCAGGACTCTGGGATCATGGCCTGAGCAGAAGGCAGACACTTAACTCACTGAGCCACTGAGCCACCCAGGCGCCCCGAAGAGTTTGAAATTTGGAAGAAAAAAAAAAGTTTGAATTTTGGTCTGTAACAGCTAGGAACCATTGTAGAATTTTGAGGATAGGCTTAGTCTGATGTAACCCAGAAGCACAATGTCAAATAATAATGGGATGCAAAGATTAAAGTTATCATCCACTGTTAAAAAAGAAATTTGCGTTTTGTTTTTTTTTAAGTGGCCTTCTTGGAGAGAAAATCACATGTACTTCCTTTTTTTTCTACTGTGCATGCCATGTTTAGATTCTTGGACTTGCTTGTCCTTTAACCAGCCTAAAAGTTGTATCTTTCCATTTGTTCACTTCGCCATACAGGAGGCAGTTAGAGGTTTATCAAAGACCTTCTGTTCTCATGAGCATTGTCCTCATACTTGTCCTTTCTTGTTTCAAGTCGTTGCAGTTCCTTGCATCCTTGTATTGAATCTGGCAGGTATATGCTTAGTGAATAATACATTTTATTTAAAGATGAAGCAAAGACTTCATAAATTCAGCGATCTTAAAATATGAACTTCATAGCATTTTTAAGGGAAAGCCTCGCTAATCGATTACTACATTGTTTGTGTGTTTAGGCTGAGTGTTAGCAAATTTAGTTAGGTGTGAGATACTGAGTTTGTGTTAGTTCCTAGGCTGTACTGTCACTTGTTTTCAAAGCTTCATTGGTTAGGCAGTTAACATTTATATTGAAGAAGTACACTAAAGATCCTGAATGATTTTCCAAGGTCATAGTCACACAGCTAGGAAGAAGCAAAATGGTATTATTAACACTCAGCCCCATTAAAAAAATACAATTATAGCAAAGTATACATTAGAATAATGTGAGGGGGTGGTAATACGATGTTCTGGGTTTTATTTTTGATAAGGAGGCTTTATTATCTGGAAAGTAGATACATATTCTACCACAAAAATGAAAAACTTGAAAACCACATCCTTTCAGACTGTGTTGTCTCTAGGAATGTACTTCAAAGTGAATTTGTGTGTCCTGGACTCCCTTCAATAGCTTTAGCAAATTTGGTTTATGATTACTTTGACTCAGAATAGTAATCTGAGTCCCATCAAGTATTGGCTCTCAGTAGGATCAGAAAGTTCTTTTCTAAGCCCTGATCATCGGTTCCAAGCAATAAATCTCAGGTTTCCCCATGGTCTGTGTCCAGGAGGTGACCATATTGTGGTTTCTGCTGTCCTCTACCCCAAAGATCTTGAGTCCCAAATGGGACAAGAGCTTCATTTTTAGAAGGCCTTAGGTGGTAAGAGAATCACCCCAGTACACTAGTTTGTAAAATTGTGCAGCTTAACATAGATCAAAACTAGCTCCTTATTAGGTGAAGGATGAGTTTTTTGTTTTGCTGTAAGTTGTACTAGTTAATCCTAAAGCAAACTGTAGTCTTCACTGTCACAGGAAAACAAGCAACGGGAACTATCTGGAGGGTTTATGCTAAAATAGCTGCTTTTCCATGCATTGTTGAAATAGCAATAAGAAGGAATACTTTCCGGGGTTATATGAGGAGTGCTTTATTCAGAATAAACATTTTTCTTGCTAATATTAATAACATGAGGGAAGGGACAAGAAGTTTGAAGAAATGGCACAATAAAGTGAATGCTCAAATGTGTTTCTTTTTTTATTAGAACAAATTTTTCAGAACATCAAACAAGAATATAGTCGTTATCAGAGGTGGAGACATTTAGAAGTTGTTCTTAATCAGAGTGAAGCTTGTACTTCGGAAAGTCAGCCTCATTCCTCAGCACTCACAGCACCTAGTTCTCCAGGTAAGCAAACATTGGTGTGGACAGACCAACCATTTAAGAGTTTGTAAATGGTACACTTGTGATGAACCTTGGGTGTTGTATGTAAGTGATGAATCACTAAATTCTACTCCTGAAACTAATATTACATTGTATGTTAACTAATTGGAATTTAAATAAAAACTTGGAAAAGGAAAAAGAGTTTGTAAATGGTTCTTCAAATGATGGTTTCCTAATCCAGAATTGATTTCATCTAAAGTAATAAAATTGGTAAAATGTATGCATTATATCACTACTTGTAAATACTTTTCAAACCATAGAGTCATGAAATTGGGAAAAAACCTTAGGTTGATGTGATTTGGCTTCCATCCACCCAGTGTAGAAGTACCCTGTAACTGCAGTGTCTAATATCTTAGCCATTAGATTAGCCACATGTGGCATTTTAAGTTAATTAAAATTTAATGAAATTTTAACATCTAGTTTCTTGGATGCAGTAGCCACATTGCAAGTGCTTAGTAGCCACATGTAGTTCTTGTATTAGCACAACTATGGGAATTTCCATCATTGCACACATTTGTGTGACAGCAGTGCTCTATAACATTGACAGGTGGGCAGAGAGGATGTGCTCAAAAATAGAATCTCAGGGTTGGAGAGAATCTTCATGGTCACATAGTTCAGCCACCAGTCTTGCCTGCCATATCCCTGCAAATAGTCAAGAGGCCAGTGTGTAAAGATTTCCATTGGTGGTGAACTCTGTCCTTTAACTGTAAAGGAGTTTATTTTCTTACAAACTATTCTACTTTTTAGTAGTTCTGAAAGTTAGAAATTACCTTGATTAAAAATTGTCTCCTTACAGAACATCAGATTGTCTTGGCCAGGAGCTAGGATAGAAGGGAATGGGGAGAAACTGCTTAATAGTAAGGGGTGTTACTTTGGAGTGATGGAAATACTTTGAAATTAGATAAATGTGGTTGTACAAAATTGTGGGTATACTAAATGACACCAAATTGTTCATCTTAAAATGATTCGTTTTATGTGAATTTCACCTCAAGTAATTTTTTTTTTTAAGATTTTATTTATTGAGGGGTGCCTGGGTGCCTCAGTCGGTTAAGCATCTGCCTTCATCTCAGGTCATGGTCCCGTGGTCTTGGGATCGAGCCCCACATCGGGCTCCCCGCTCAGCAGGGAGTCTGCTTCTCTCTCTCCCTCTGCCTGCCGCTCCCCCTGCTTGTGCTCTCTCTCTGACAAATAAATAAATAAAAATCTTAAAAAAAAAAGATTTTATTTATTGAGAGAGTGAGTGAGAGCATAAGCTGGCGGGGGTGGGGGGGTGGAGGCAGAGGGAGAGGGAGAAGCAGACTCCCCACTGAGCAGGGAGCTGGATGTGGGGCCTGATCCCAGGACCATGACCCAAGCCAAAGGCAGATGCCCAACTGACTGAGCCACCCAGGCGCCTCTCACCTCAAATCATTTAAAAAAATTTTTTATGGGGGTGCCTGGGTGGCTCAGTTGGTTAAGTGACTGCCTTCGGCTCAGGTCATGATCCTGGAGTCCCGGGATCGAGTCCCACATCGGGCTCCCTGCTCAGCAGGGAGTCTGCTTCTCCCTCTGACCTTGTTCCCTCTCGTGCTCTCTATCTCTCATTCTCTCTGTCAAATAAATAAATAAAGTCTTTAAAAAAAAAAAATTTTTTTATGACCCAAAGGTCTTGGTTCTAGAATAGCACCTTTTTAGTTGTTCTTGCGTGTTCATGAGTGATAGTCTTTTCAGTGGTAATAGTTAGCAAGGCTCTCCTTAATATTCTGAGATTTTAGTATTAGATTTTTGAAGTAATGGAATATGTTATGGGTGCAGAGAAACAATACAGTGATGACTGGGTGGAACTTTAGGTTTCATTTGTAAAGAAGAAATTTTGGTTTAGGTTAAAAATGACTTCTTTCAGAGTGCTAAATGGTTTACAGATTAATTGGGCTGAAGAAATGGAATCTAGGCTTGAGCTTTGAGGAACAACTCAGAACTGGGCTACCAAAGGAGCTGCCACTTTTCTCATGATCAGGAAGCCGACTTCCATGTTTTCTGGCATTCCAGTGAATATTTTGGTTTCTAACTACTATCTTAACGAATATTTCACTCTTTTCCTAGATTTGGAAGGGATGAAGGATGAGATATGTACTGCCTAATTATCTTCTTCATTCATAGTGACTTTGCTAACAGTTTGTTATATAGGGCAAGTTACTTGGTCTCCTAAGCATCAGATTTCTAACCACTTCTTATCAGAACCACCTGTGGAAGTTAAAAGATGGCCAGGCCCTAACCTAGAATTAAGTCAGAATGTGTATCATGTTTTGTGAATTCTACAGATAATTATGCACCTCAGTTAAACATAGGTCTAGATAATCGCCAAGGATTTGAGTAGCTCTGTGAATCTACTTTCTCTAATCCAGACTAGGGGCTTTATATCAACTTACTTTTTGTTCTTGTTCTTTACCAAATGAGCATTGAGTTATGGGCTCACATTGTTACGGCATCGGAACTGTTTTTCTGTATGCAGATCAGCTAGCACACCTGGATACACATTGTTCCTCCTACTTTTCAGTTTACCTTTGGGCTGACTGTAAAACTAATGGCAGAAGCACAGATTCTGTGAAATATTCCATGTAGAGTTGTGAAGAATACTATTTTTCTGAACAGTTTTTGTATCCCAGGAGTGCTTACATAAAGTTATTAATTCTGAACCTTAGAACTATAATGTATTATTTAAAGTGGATTTGTCTTGGGGTGCCTGGCTGGCTAATTAGGTAGAAACATGTGACTCTTAATCTCGAGGCTGTGAGTTTGAGCCCCACGTTGGGTGTAGAGATTACTTAAAATCTTTAAAAAAAAAAAAAAACAGAACAAAACTAGATTTGTCTTTTGGCCAGGTTCCTCCTGGATGAAGAAGGACCAGCCCACCTTTACCCTCCGACAAGTTGGAATAATATGTGAGCGTCTCTTAAAAGACTATGAAGATAAAATTCGGGAGGAGTATGAGCAAATTCTCAATACCAAACTAGCAGGTAGGCTGAGGCAGTGGCTGTGCCATTGTTAATAGGGTTCGGTAAATAAGAAGGTTCAGTAAAAAGGTAACTTAGAAAAAGAGCAGGCCTTCATGTAAGAAAGTTTAATGAGTTGTGAATAGTAAGTTTCTCTCTGGTGATTCTAAACATTATACATTTATACACTTTATGGGAAGGACTTTTCATTTACATTTCTGAAACAAGATAAGCCAAGCTTTTCTTTTGACATTTTTCCATATGAATAAAAGCAGTGAGTAGTTTATTTGGGCTAACCTCCCAACTGGTGGTTGGGAGTGGAGTATAGTCAGCACGGATCAGGATTCCTGGTAGCAGTCACTTTGTGGATTTGGGAAATCTGGCATTCTGTAATTCGGATGTACATTAGTTTGGAAAGCACAGCTCAGGTTTGAACAAAGGGAGTTGACAGTGATGTCAACAAGTAGAGCCTTTTATGAAAGGAAGAGATCTGAATCAGGAATAGAAAGTAGTGCCCATTTAGGGAAAGGGGACAATGTTGGGATGAGAGAGGTTTTAGACAACAACTTCTTCCTGTAACAGTATTATTTCCTAATCTGGTGACCCACACCACATGGTTCCTCAGAATGTTAGAAAGTCTGCTTTAAATGAGAACTGTTGGTTTAACAACAGCTAAATGGGTTTGTTTATAGTCAAACTTCTTTGATCCTTTAATATACTAATAATATGTATTAAGACAAGAAGCTCCAGTATACCATTTCCCCTCTCCTACCTCCATCCCCAAAATTGTTCACTTGGCTCTAAGTCACTTCTCTGTTCATGGATGTTGGGCTACCTTCTTTTTTACTGAGTTTCTCTTTAGAAGGTAGTACTGGGGACTGTTTACAGTTAGGTAGTATGAAATTTTCTCCGCTTTCTAGCCATCCCACTTCTTTCACTCAACATGTCTGTTGAGATTTATAGCAAGGATAGAATGCAGAAAAGAGATTCAGGCTTCATGTCTTAGAGAGTTCCTAAAATTTGTTGATTTGTAGTCCTGAGCCAGTCTGTCTGTCTTGAGAAGCCTTTAGTAGGGGATGGAGTTACAGCAGGGGCAAGATTAGGAAAATGTGATATAGATGATCAGTGACCAAATCTAGGAGCCTAGGGATTTGGCTCTGGGATCTAAAAGTAAGTAACAGATCCCAGAGCAGCTATTAAAAGGAGGGTCTGAGAGTGGATAATTTAAAATGGGAAGCTAGATGTGATCCTGACACTTGATTCTTAAAAAACTGAGGGAGAGTTCTGGGGATAGTATATACTGTCTTTCCCCCTTCCAGAACAATATGAATCTTTTGTGAAATTCACACATGATCAGATTATGCGACGATATGGGACAAGGCCAACAAGCTGTAAGTATTGTCAAGTTTTTCTTTGAATTTTCCAACTTCCAGGAGCAAGATGTTGACACTGAATACCTTGTCTCCTGAGAGCAAAACACCCCTGTGAAGTAAAATAATAGCTAACATTAAAAAAAAGCATGTCCAGCATTGTGCTAAGCCCATTAAATCCTCATGAAGTTATTTAATCTACAGTAACCCTGTAAGGGAGGAACTGTTGTTAAGCCCCATTTTACAGGTAAGGATGGCACTTAAAGAGGTTAAATAATTTGTCCAAGCTCATAAAGGAAGTAGTTCATCCAGGACTGAAACCTAGATAGTCTGACTGCAGTACCAATTTGTTTGTTACCTGGCTTTTCCTCCAGAAAGGTAGTTTCAATTAGTAATTTATGAGAGTTAATTCCTTAAGCTAGCTTATCAAGTGTGTGGTCACAATTTCTTAATTCTGGACATCTTGGAACTACTTACTAGTTACTCAAAACATAAAGTAATATATAGCTGTATATCTAAACTGAAGCTGAGTCAGGTGTCTTAAATTCTGGAAAACTTAGGACATTTTAAGTGCTGATTTACATTCTCCATGTTTATCACATTTCCCATTGGTTAATATTTTTAAAAAGCATGACACTATATTTTTATTATTCTTAAACTTTTTTTCCCCCCCCCCAATTTATAGATGTGTCCTGAAGCTTTCTTGCATATCTGGGTACCAGGTTTGACCTCAAGAGATGGCTGCTGTACACTTTTTGCAACTGGTTTGATATCACATTTCAGCTCCAACTTTGCATCCTGAGAATACTTAAACGTTTCTGCAGGTCCATTTTATACAACTTGAAAGACCTTAAAACTTTCTGGTTGCCACAAGCATATCTTTCTTTTCTGCTCATCCAATAAACAGCTGTGCCCTACTGTGATAGATTTTCCAAACAAAAATACCTGGAGCAGCAGTTTAGCAAAATATGCCCTCAGTGGCACTCAACAAATGGAGTTTCCCCAAGCACAGTTCTGTAAGAAGTGTGTGTGAGAGTGTGTGTGTATGTGTGTGTGTGTGTGTGTGTGTGTATTTTAAGTTATTATTTGTATTGTGCAAATTTTTTTGATCTTGGGGATTCTGGCTGTGAATTTGATGCACGACAATTATGGTTAAAAACATTTGCTTGGTCTACAGAAGATCATTAATGTTTTGTGACCATATAAGTTGTAACGGTGGATTGTTTTATGTTGTAGGTATTATTGTTAAATACAGGGACTGTTTCCAGGCACAGAATATGAATCATAAGTTAGGATGGACATTAGGTGTGATTATGATGACATAGCAAAGGTCTGTGGTCCTAGGTCTACAAATGCGTGGTGAGGAATTAGGACAAACTGGAGACGGGCCGTTTGACACATGGACTCTGCCTAGCCGTGTTGAAAAATACTTTGACTCCAAGCCTTAAAATACCCATGTGGAGTCTGTGCTCACCTCATTCACACAGAGAGCTCCCTGGACACTGAACCTCTAAAAAGAAAAAGTCTCCCTGGAGCAGGAGCATCAGGGTTTGCTTGGGAGCACAACACAGGTGAGCGTGGGGCTGGGTCAGCCCCTGGTGGCACTGCTATTTGGGAGGAGCCACTTTGCCTTTGTATCGGTTATTAAAAACAGAATTTGGATCCTTGTGGTCAGGCTCCCCCAAATTCTTTTTAAGAAGTGACCATGTTCAACTGCTTGAGCTTTGTTTTGGCAACCCCCCTGCCCAAAGTTGCTTACAGACTGTTCTTCACCTTGTTTCCAAGGCTGTGGAACAGAAAGTAGCCTCTGTTTTGAGGAGGTGGAAGTTAAGTATACATTTATTTTTTACTGTGACTTGTTCAGGACCACATTTTACAAAATGCCTTGTTTCCTTTATTATTGTTTCTGGAAAGGAAAGTTCTATTAAAATTGTTTTAGTTTGAATATAGAATAGTTTTATTAATTAGGGCTTATTTTGAAAAATTCTGAGTTTAATTCAAGTGTATGCCAGTACCTTCCAAAGTAAGGTAATATTCAGAGACAGTTGTTCTGATCAGATGGCTTAGAGAAATTCTGGAATATTCATATTCGAAGATTCCTTATTAATGAATGTCTTTGACTTAAATCTAACCAAAAACTGCAACATTATTCTTTGTACATTTTCATTATATAGTGTTAACAAGCTTAGTTGCAAACAAATAAAATACTTAAGCTATTTGTTTACCTTGCCTTCTTAATACTGTGATAATGTTTATTAATTCAAATAATTTATGTGAGGCTGCTATAACCATTTCCCCAGTAAAACATTACATTTAAGATTTATAGACTTTTTTAAAAGCCCATCAGTGATCTTTAAATAATTAAAGAATTATTTTACTTAATATTTGAAGGGCAGTTTGTTTCATCTTTTCCTTTTCCAGGGTAGTCACTTGTTCCTGGAAGAGGAGCTAGCCGTGGCTGTCATGGGAGTGGCCTTACAGTGGGATAGTCACACCAAAACAAAGGAAGGACAGCTGAGGGGGCCATCAGAAGTCCTGAAGGATGGATCAGGAATGGGGAACGCTGCTGCACTGATGTCTTGTTATAGAATCAGTGTGATGTGGGGCAAATGTCAGCCCCGTTCCTACTGTACGGCTTCTGGCTGGGAGGTAGAGTAGGTTTCTATAAAGGGAAATGATAGACACTCTCTTACTGCACCCAGTGTTGTTAGGCTGTTATGATATGGTTGCCCTTTGGGGCTGTAGGATAAGTAAGACCACACATACCACCATGGCTGGGTTTTGGAATCTCCTCAAAAGGGACTAGACAAGTTTGTCTAGTGTTTTATCCAGAGAAGAGACAGTTCCTAGGACAGAAAATGGGGACCTATAATGTAGGCCTTAGACTAACAAAAAAAGTTTTTCCTTAGACTTGATTTCTAGAGCTTGAACTTAAGGGCATTCCCAGGTAGGGAAGTGTCTTTGTCCCATGGAGGTAGGTCAAAGCCCAGGGAGGAAGTCAACCTACAGAAATGTGTAAGGATAGGCCAGGACCTGTGGTCTCAGAACAGCTGTATCTACCACCCTGGTTATAGTTTTTTGTTTTAATAATAGTTAATCCTCTTTTGGTAAAACCTTAAGCTTAAGAGGAATGAAAGGAGTAGGTATTCATGCTTAGGTCAGAGGAGTATAGGGGAGATCAAAGTTCCTGAGGCAGATAATTGTTAAGAGCTCCCCAAGGAGAAGAACATCAGGGAATACAAGAATTTGGGCCAGCCTCACACATGGTGAAGCTTCTCTGCCTGCCAGGGAGGATGGGTTGGCTGTGTAGTAAAGGAATGGCCTTTGGATGTGTGTAGCCCTAGAGTTTAGATTGCTGCGTGAGCCTTGCCAAGCTACTGAAATTTGTGAGCCATAGTTTTCTTGTCTGTAAAATGAGGGTTAATTGTATGTACATCACTGGGTTTTGTTTTCAAATGCGAGATTAAGTTAAATAGCCCATGTAAAGAAAGTAGCACAGCCTGAGACATAAAATATGCATTTGACACTGTTATATAGCAGGTTTCTTTACAGTGGTCTTCATTAGATCTGAAGACCAAAACGTTCCTTTCTGCAGCAGCAATTCTCAACTTTCCAGTATGAATAGCCCTTTGTTAACATCAAAATCTCACGTTCTCTAATTAGAATTTGTACTTTTAAGTGTTTGACTAAGAAAACAATAAAAGATGAATGACCAATGAATTCAGTAATGCCTTTCAGTGAATCTGTATTTTGTTACTATAGCAGGGGTCAGCAAACTAAGGCCTGGTTTTGTAAATAAAGTTATATTGAAACACTGCCACACCTGTTTGTTTGCGTCTGTGGCTGCTTTCACAGTTGGCAACTCCAGAAACAGGTAGTATGGGCCACGGAGTTGAAAATACTCTGGCCCCTCACACTAAAGTTTGTGGGCCTTGGTCCTGTAGCACTGATACACATTTGAAAAGCTCACAGACAAGGCAAACTCGGTCCATCATGGATTGGTGGACAAGAACCTTAATTTGTTTCTAGGGGAGTTACACCTCAGGTGTGTCATGATAAAAAAACATCCTGTGCTTACAAATGAAAACCGACTGTCAAAGTGAATATCGTACAGAAAAAGCCAATGAAGTTTTCAGAGCAATGATTCTCAAGGATGGGGACAAGGGGGCGCCTGGGTGGCTCAGTCGTTAGGCGTCTGCCTTGGGCTCAGGTCATGATTCCCAGGGTCCTGGGATCGAGTCCCGCGTCAGGCTCCCTGCTCTGTGGGAAGTCTGCTTCTCCCCCACTCTCCCAGCTTGTGGTTCCCTCTCGGTCAAATAAATAAATCTTAAAAAAAAAAAAAAAAGGATGGGGACAGGGAACATGCTATTGGGGGGTGGATCATTAGAATGACTTATTTTTGGCATATTTAATTTTGGAAATTTTAGATACAAAAGTGGGTGTAAGGATTTTATGTTTATCAGAAGATCGTTTGTTAAGTATTGTTATTAAGGAACAGTGACTTGACTGCTTGCCTGGGTGGTTATTTCCTTAAAAATGGCTTCAGAGAGTGCTGTAGTCCACAGCTACAGTTAAACTGGTCCTTGAATAATGTTGATACTTTCAGGAAGAAAGAAGCAAGTTTACCTAGGGAAAAATGTCCAGCTACTTAACCCCAAATGATACTTTCAAATAAGTAGCACTTCATTGTGAAGATGATTTGTTTAAAATTTAAGCACCTAAAGTCTTCATGGGTCGCGTTTTCACTGACTGTGGCTTATAGTGTCTTGTCTCATTATGTGCGAGGTTATCTGTGAGCTGGATACTATATTTGAACAATTATAGGAGTAAACAGGACACGAATGAGGCATCTACCTCTAGAAGGATTTCTTGTTGCCTGTGCTGGGGATATTACTATACCTTAATTCAGATTGAAGGCTGGAGGTTCCCTAGATCTTCCAGATGGCACACAACCAGGTCTCAAGTCTGTGTGAAGACTAGTTGTGTTTTACCCTTATCTTAAAAGTGTAATACTTAGGAATCCCAGCTTAAGGAGCCTGTGATGGGGGTTCCCCTTTAGCTGGCCTTAGGTTTTGGTTTTTGTCCCCTTCGGTCCATGAGGCTTCTGAAAAGTACGCTGCAGGCATCCAAGGGCTTCCAGATTGGCATATGCCTTAACAGCACAGCTTTGAGTTCTAGGCTCTGGGTTCTCAAGATTTTGGCTCAGTAATTCCTTATTACCTAGTTAGCTTTTTATGCTTTTAAGAAAATTTTATATTTCAACTACTTCTTAGTTGACTTTAGCAATAGGCTGATTTCAAACTTCCCCATGCTCGATATCTAGAGGTGCAAGTTCCTATGTGTATTTGGCCTCATCAGAGCTTTGGTGAAGGTGCTTAACCTGGTGTGGTACCCAACATGCCTTCATGTTAGTGAGAGGTAAGTAGGGAAATTCGTATTTATATTGGATTTGAGTGTTTTTCCAATTTGGCAAGCATTACTGGTGTCTTCTGAGTTATTTGCAGAGGACAGCTATTTGAGTTTTTAAAGCCTGACAAGTTTTTTGTTTTTTTTTTTTGTTAAGCCTGACAAGTTTTTTTTAAACATTATTATTTTGGGGGGGGTGCGGGGGAGAGAAGCTCTAGCAGACTCCCTGCTGAGCTGGAGCTTGACACAAGGCTGGATCTCAACACTGAGATCATGACCTGAGCTGAAATCAAGAGTCAGAGGCTTAACCAACTGAGCCACCCAGGTGCCCCTAGCCTGACAAGTTTTATAAGTAGCCCTAGTCCATCTTATATCCTCAGTACCTGACTTGGAATTAACATACATAAATATACTTAGGCATTTGGATCTTGACCCCTGAGAAGGAGGCTCAGTCTAGCAAGGAACATAAGCAGGTTAGGTAAAAGTTGCTGAGTGTTGCATGAATGGAACAGATAATGGCCTAAGGAAAAGAAGAGTTGGTTCTTAGTAGCAGTGGTGACTAGGAAGTTTTCATTTGGGGAGGCAGAGTTGGAGCAAGGTTTCAAAGGATGAATAAGACTCAGGCAACAGTAGGAATTGGTGGGGCACCTGGGTGGCTCAATCGGTTAAGTGTCTGCCTTTGGCTCAGGTCCTGATTCCAGGGTCCTGGGATTGAGCCCTGAGTCAGGCTCCCTGCTCAGCAGGGAGTCTGTTTCTTCCTCTCCCCCATTTGAGCTCCCTGGCCCACGCTCTCTTTCAAATAAAATCTTAAAAAAAAAAAAAAGGAATTGGGAGCTTGAAATGAGCAAAGGCTGGGTGGTGGAAAATCGTGGTGTATAGTGAGGACATTCTTATTTAGCCAGAGTAGGAAATCTTGTAGATCCTGGGAAGAGAGCTTGAAGCTCGGTAGTAGGGACTAGATAATGAAGGGTTTGACTACTAGGCATTTAGCTATTAATCGGTGGAAATCTGGAGAGTTTGGGGGAAACTAATTCAGGGGTAAGTACAAGACAAGGGGAAATACCAAACTAGACAACAGGTTGACCAGTTAAGGAGCCTCTTTTTTGTCCCATTAGAGATAACAAAGGCCTGTACATTGATTGGGAAGGATGATTTAAACATGGCTCTGGCTTTGCCTGGCGAAGATCCTTGAAGGATCTCTCGGGGCTCATTTTCCCCCTTCACATAGACACACTTTGAAAGATCCTTTTTCTTTTGGTTTGGCTTGTCTTTGCCCTTCACTTAACTAATCTAGCCCAGTTCCACAGCTGCTGCTGCTGTTGAGTTTTGTATGCATAGATTCTCCCAGATAAAATAATTTTAAGCCTTCTATAGGTTGTCTCTCTGTAGCCAGGGTTAAGAGAGATGCAGTCCTTGCCCTAGAAAAGCTCACAGACTATGGGCAGAAATGGATAAAACTTGCTTTGGTAAGTATTCTGTGCATCTGGACAGAGAGACCAGGGTGTTTCCTGGGAGGACTACTCAGCTGCCCTGGCAGGTTCCCCCCAGGTAGTTTAATCACCCTGATCTGTACTCAGGAAGGCTGAATCACTAATACAGCTATATTGGTCCATAAAACCAGACTCCAGTGTGTTATTTTTTTCAATTTTAAGTAGGTTCTATGCCCAACGAGGGGCTTGAACTCATGACCCTGAGATTAAGAATCCCATGTTCTACTAAACCAGCCAGGCACCCCTCCAGTGCGTAAATTTATGATGAGAAATAGGTCAGGTGCAGTAGACTACCCCATTGGCCTTAACAGTGTGTTTTCTTCATATGATCATACCACTTCAGAAACCTAATTAAAGTCAGAATGAGGGGAGTTAATTCTAGGGATGGAATGTTTACCAGCATCAAATTACCCCTACCACCATGAACCTGGCACAGGTTCCCACTTCACTTATGCTTCTTTAGTTTCTGGTCCTGTTGCATCTTCAACTTGGTATCTTCTCCAACTTGGTGGGCACATTCTTTTCTAGTTTAAACAATCACTCCGGCTTCCAGTATATTCCAGGCGTTTGCACCCATTTTTTTTTTTAATTTTATAGTAATCTCTATATCCAACATGGGGATCGAACTCAGGACCCCCATCAAGAATTACATGCTCCTTGGGGCACCTGGGTGGCTCAGTCGTTAAGCGTCTGCCTTTGGCTCAGGTCATGATCCCAGGGTCCTGGGATCGAGTCCCGCATCAGGCTCCCTGCTCAGCGGGAAGCCTGCTTCTCCCTCTCCCACTCCCCCTGCTTGTGTTCCCCCTCTTGCTGTGTCTCTCGCTGTCAAATAAATAAAATCTTAAAAAAAAAGATTCACATGCTCCACCGACTGAGCCAGCCAGGCGCCTTGGCCTTGGCCCCGTTACTCTCTCTTTAAGATTACTTTGCTTGTTGGTTTTTTCCTATCTATCCTATAGCTGGGGGCTTGGAGGTGAGGGCGGGGTAAGTTTCCAAACTGTCTTCCCCAAATGCGCTAGGACCCTCAGGCTACCCGGTTGTTTGCTCAACTCTACCAGTGGTATGATACAGGCCTGAAAAGTTCCCCATGTGCTAAACTATAAAGACGGCCTCTCTGCCGAAGGGTAGTGTTAAAGCTTTTCTCGGGTTATAACTGAGTAAGGTGTGTAAACATGAGGGAATCTTTAAGGTCAAGGACAGAAGTCCCGTGAATGAAGACCAAGGGAGTTTCTAGAAGGCCTGAGACCTCTGTGCTCACACAGAGACGGAGACTAGTTTTCAAGGGGGTGGGATTGGGGGGCTTGGATTAGGTCACCAGGCCATCCTCACGCGCTGAAGCTGAGAGCAAGGCTCTGCTTGCTTAGAACAAATCGCGTAGGACGCCTAGTCGAATTCCACTCGGTCTCCGCGCCACGGCTTCCCCAACACAAATGGAAGAACATGACAGCTGGGGCTTGCTTCTGCGCCTAAAGTTCTTTGAGGTCGTTGTAAAACCACACTTCCCTGAAGCAGAGAATCTGCAAAGCAAGGTAAAGGGAAGGTAAACGAAGGGTTTAAGAAGGCAGAGGCATAGTACCCCTAAAGTCGGGAACCACGTCACTTTTAACATAAGCCGCAAGAATCCAAGAGGGCGCGCGTGCTCACTATAGCAACGGCGCAGACTCAGTTCTGGCGTGAGAGTTCTGGGAGTTGTAGTTTTCCAGTATTTGCCATAGAGGAAGACCCGTCACCCGACATCCTCTCACACCGTGCGGGCACGGGATGTCTGCACGGTGCAGTGCAGGGGGCCGGCGTGTCAATAGTGACCAGCATCTGTAATAGAAGTCTACAAGGCTGGCGGGACTTCAAGAAAGGCCTAGTGAATGCCTGAGGAATTTGGGAAGCTTTCACCAGAAAACGCTCCATATAAATAATCTGGACGGATTAGGCATTCGCCTGGGAGACAGTAGGAAGGTGGCAGCGAGCGGGTTGGGACCATTCCAGGCAGAAGAAACTATTCCTACGAAGTTTGGAAGAGCAATTCTAGATGGCCGAGAACACGAGGAGGCTGAGTAAGCAATTATATCCGAGGATTTTGAAATGGGAAGAAATCAGATCATGAGGGGTCTTGAATGTCAAACCAAATAATTTGAACCTTTTCTTGAATACACTGACACCTGACACACAACCCAAGCAGTATAACCCCCTCCTTTGTGTTCTCCCTTGTTTTGTTCATATTTGTTTTATCACTTGCTACACCATTCAGTGTCTTAGTCCAAAGAGCTCAATAAGGGCCATGGCATATGGTAAGAGCTCAGGAAGTATTTTGTTTTGGTTTGTTTTGGTTTGGTTTGTCTTAGGAAGTGTTTTTTGAATGATCAGTTTTGAGTTTTAGAAAAGCAACTGGCAGCAATAAAGAGAATGGGTAAAATGGGAGCAAGGTTGGATGTAAAAAGCCATTGGAATAAATTGCTTTCCCTATCTTCAGATTTCCCTCTATCCAAGGGTTGAAATCTGGCACATCAAAATACATTTCCAATGTGGGTTTTGTTTGGCCAGCACTTGAGAAAAAATTAGTTGCCCTGCATTTTAAAAGTGGTAGGTTTCACATTTAAATAATAACAAAAGATTTCTGGCTTCTCTTGAAAAACTTTAGGAGATTTGACAATTTGGGGGCCCTGATTTTCTCAACAGCTATAGGATGCAGCTGAGTAGCTGCCACTGCCTTCAGAGAGGACATACCCTCTCCAGTTTGTCACATTCCACACGACTCCTTCCATCAGTGAAACTGATGCCAAATACCAGCTGCCATTTATTATGGTGCTTGTTTTTATTTCCTTATAGTGAACTCTGTTTGGCTTTGGAGGCATTTGAGTCACCCATCTTTGTACTAACCTATCCTGCCTGGTATCTGAGGATTGATACAATGAGATTAGTATTTTAGAAACATTATTCAGTGAAAAACATTTTAAAATGAGGAGCTGAGAGGCCAAAGGGAAGAAATGAATTAGAAACCTCTTGAAGGAATATTTGAGAGAACTTGGCCAGTAATTAAAGATTGGATGAAAGATGAGGAAAGGGCAAACTACAACTTTAGAGTTTCCTGCCTGAACGACTGGGAAGATGATATCACCAACTTAAGAAAGTGGAAGAAGTGGGAAGGGAGTTAGCAATCAGTATCTTGCTACCTCTACTATTTTGTGGGCAAGAGCCATGAATTACCAATTCCATAATCTTCCAGTACTCTGCTGGACATGCATTAGGTGTTCAGGAAATCCTAGCTGAATTGAAACTCTGATCCCAGTTGGGAGGTATGTATCTGATGGGCTGGGGGGAGCAGAGGGAGAATTGGAAATCTTAAAAGAAACCAATTAAGCTATGGGACCTTAGGAATTCTCTCCAGAGTTGGTGATCCTAGGGCTTGGAGGCAGTTCACCCATTCTGGGGGAAAACTTTGCAAAAGTCCTAAAGCAGAGCAAGAATTTGACACACAGCAATGGAGATGGGGTTGAAATGGTGTCCTTCCAGGGGAAAGGGGAAAAAAATCAGAGACTGGCTGGCAGGACTTTTCCAAGAATACAATGGAACAGCAAACTCTTGGATGGGGAAGATTAGGCAGAGGATTTTGGACAATGAGGCTGGGAAGGTTGGAAGACTTGACTTTTCTAAACGTTTCTGAGAGTACATTATTTATTTTTATGTTTTTTTAAGATTTTATTTATTTATTTGACAGAGAGAGACACAGCGAGAGAGGGAACACAAGCAGAGGGGGTGGGAGAGGGCGAAGCAGGCTTCCCGCAGAGCAGGGAGCCCGATGTGGGGCTGGATCCCAGGACCCTGGGATCATGACCTGAGCCGAAGGCAGACACTTAACGACTGAGCCACCCAGGCGCCCCAGATGTACATCATTTAAAAGGAGAATAAATTTTCAGCCCAAACCCCAAATAAATATATTTTTTAAAGATTTTATTTATTTATTTGACAGAGACACAGCAAGAGAGGGAACACAAGCAGGGGGAGTGGGAGAGGGAGAAGCAGGTCTCCTGCGGAGCAGGGAGCCCGATGCAGGGCTCGATCCCAGCACCCCGGGACCATGACCTGAGCCGAAGGCAGACGCCGAACGACTGAGCCACCAAATAATATATATAATAATAAATATTTTTATAAGTTACTTATATGTACAACTATAGTAATGTTACATACTTCATAAACATTTACACCAGGAAATAGAAATTAAAGGGGCACCTGGCTGCCTCAGTAGCTGGAGCATTCCAACTCTCGATCTCAGGGTCTTGAGTTCGAGTCCTATGTTGGGTACAGAGTTTACTTAGGAAAAATTTTTAAAAATAGAAATTAAAAAAGATTAGATAAAAAATGTAAGTATTTGAGTATTTTCTTTCCTCACACCCGGTGTATATCACACACGCCACTTCGGAGGCCCTGCTGTAGTCAAAGGGAGCCACTGGATGTTCTCAAACAGAGGAGCGGCATGGTCTCTGTTGACTTTCTGGAATCTGCAAACTTTAGAAGCTGAGATATCAAAGAACTGTGATTGCCTTGGAGAGGTTTCCACGTGCCAGGAACCGCCTCGGTGTTTTACATTTATCTCATTTAATCCCCAAAGCAACCCTACGCTGTAGGTACTTAAGATGAGAAAACTGATAAACCTCATTGGCTACGATACTGCCACTGCGCAAAGCTGAGAAAACTGAGGCATAGTGAGGTTAAGACACTTTCTCAGGATCACACCGAAGTGGCGGAGCCAGAATTTGAACCCACCCAGCGTAGGTCCACACCCCATAAGTTTATCACTACTGGCAGGGGTGGAGGTAGGGAAGGCACTACTTTTTTTCTTGTGGCTTGGGTCAAGCCCCTCACCAATCCGAGCTGTCGTGAGAGTGCTAGGAACAATGCGAGCAGACAGCAGTAACGCACGGCGGGGCTCGTCTAACGCAATCGTCTAGAAGTCAGTTTCTTTCCAAGTCCATACCTTCAGCGGCTGATGCCGACGACTGCGCCGGCGCAGAATGAAGGGCTGGGTTTCTATGGTTTCCGGGCGCGACGGCAGAGGGAAGGTCGGGTTTCGCTGTCGCGCTGCAAACGTCGCACTGCGGGCGTCCTTTGCTGCAGGCTTCTGCGTCGCTCGCAGATCGCCCGGTGGCGGCGGCCAGCAAGGAGACGAGGCCTCCGCGGCGCGACGGTAGGGGCTGCGTTTGTCCGCGGGCAGTTTAGCCTAAGGAGCTTCCTTCCGAGATTTCTTTAACGAATTTTCTCTTGCTTTCCTGGGTGTCCGTTCTTCCAGGCCCGAACTCCGGGCATGTTTTCTGCGTTCCCAGGCCCCTGCGCCCACAGCCAATGTCACTGAAGCCTGTAGACCGCACCTTTCTCGGCTCTCTGTCGAGGTTAACTTAGCTTTTTGCCTCACTAATGCTTTGGCCTTCTATTTCTTAACCTGAGGTCCACCCACCTTATCCCGGCTTTCAAGGCGCTGAGTGATTGCGGCCCTGCCAACCTCCAGTTCCTTTCGTTCTTCATCCCGACATGCACTCTGCGCTCCAGCCACGTCTGGGTGCTTGGTGTCCCGCAGACAGACCCAGTACCTCTGGCTGTAACTCGGTCTGTGCTTTACTGGAATACCCTGCCCACTGACTTTCACTTGGCAAACTCAACCCATCTTAAAGGCATTTTCAGGTCTCCTGGGCAGAGCTGGTGCTTATTCCTTCGAGCTATACATACCGTCTTGTCCATTGGGTTCCCAGTTCCTTGTATGTCTGTCTCCATTCTAGTGTTTACGTTGTAGCTGCTGCTTCCCCCCTCCCCCATTCCAGTGCCTGGAACGTTATTAATCAGTAAACGAAAGAATGGGTAGAAAAATATAAAAATTAAGTTCACCTGTAAGTCTGCCACTCATAAATGACTGACATTTTTTGTGCTTCCTTCCAGTCTTTTGCAATTTTTCTTTGACATTGTAGACCCTTTTTTTTTTCATTTAACATTAAAATATAGGTACCATGTATAAAGTACCATGTCTATTATCTGTTTTTCCTAACGTCTATCATATGCTACTAGGCGGGTACTGGAATTATCCATTTCCCTACTGCACACTTGAAATTCTTTTTCTTTCCCCCCTAAAAATTACTGAGGCCTGACCTGGTCCCTGCCCTCACAGCACTCATTGTTCAATAAGGGAGACATTCAAGTTAATAATCCATTACAGGGGCGTGCAAAGTACTCCTATGGGAAGTTGAGATGCTGTGTGAACACAGAGGAGGGACACCAGATTCAGGATGGCTTCACAGGAGAAGTGTCATCTGAGTTGAGACAAATAGGAAAATATAAAGAAATGTTTTTGTGCTTGTGCTTTTTTTTCTTTTCAGTTATTTCTTCAGATTTGTCTCAAAGAATTGGGATTATTGAGGCAAAATATAAACACTGACTTTTGATTAAAATGACCTTATCAATACAGAGATGATTTTTATGCATTGTTTTTTGTTCTGGTGGGTTGGGTTTTTTTTTTTTTTCCGGGTTTTGTGAAAACACAGATACTGCTAATCTACCATAAACTAGAGGAACCTTTCAAATGAAATAATTTAATGAGAATATATTGGGAGAATAGCATAAAATATCTTTCTAGAGGGATACTTATAATTAACTATCTCATTTTCCTTAGAAATTTCTCATTTGATTGCACTTTTATGGCATTATTTCTTTTTTTATCTTCCATTTCAGCCATGCCTTTCTTTGATGTGCAGAAAAGGCTGGGCCTTAACTTAGATCATTGGATGACAATCCAAAGTGCTGAGCAGCCTCACAAGATTCCAGGTCGATGCCATGCTTTTGAAAAAGAATGGATAGAATGTGCGCATGGAATCGGTGGTACCCGTGCAGAGAAAGAGTGCAAGATAGAATTTGATGATTTCGTAGAATGTCTGCTTCGGCAGAAAACGGTGAGGAGTGATGGAGACGGGAGCTGAGCTATTTCCTTGTTTCTTTGGGGCTGCTTTTAAGTGTTCTTAATTGGTCATTGGTAATGGTTTGTTCAACGCAAATTGGCAAAACTTTTGTGGTGAAACACTTTCTCTACATAGGTAGCATGTCACGGAAGTTAAATGCCTTCAGATCTGAGGAGGGTCTGTTGTTCCTCAGTGTTCTTCCTCATCTTCTGACATATTTTCCTCAGCTTTGTACCCTGCCACCAGATTAGAAATCATATGTGTGTGTATTCCCATTTGCAGTAGGCCATAAAGCAGAAGTTACCAACCAGCTTTGGATGTTTGTCCTTGAACATCTCTGGGTGAAAATGTTCCAGATTCATTGAACCCTCATTGGAGAAGAGGTTAAAACCTTGCCAATCTCTTACAGTGAACCTGGTATAACAAACTCTGGATTAATTTCTACTCTAGGGAAGATGGAGGAGTTAATGAGATTGCTTTAGGTGAGCCTGACCAAAGGGCAGGGGAAAAAGGATGTTAACAGCGTGATGTCTGCCTCCTCAAGAGTTGAATGAGTTGCATAACATATGGGCTGTATTCTCCCTTAGAGAAGAAATCTTTCTGTGTGGGCTGTTATTTTGCCTGTTCTCTGCTCCAGATATAACAAATAGAAATGTTTTTATTACTCCCAACTCCTTGGAGTTCAGGAAGGCAATTTAGATTTTTAGTTAAATTTATCACAGTTATTTGTATCAAAATTTTTAAATTTCCTATCTTTTAACATCTGCTATTGGCATTTGGGTAAAGTGAAACCAAACTTGGAAGGAATTAGAGAGTATCAGGTAATAATTGTGTATTGATCTCTGCAGAAATATTGGTCATTAAGTGAGTAATATTGTAGTATTACGGAGGGTCAGTAAGTGGGCCATAGTTAGCCGCCTACCCGCTATTTAGTTCACAATATGTCTTATTTTTAAGATTTTTTATTTACTCATTTGAGAGAGAGAGAGAGCAAGCAAGAGCATGAGCGGCGGGGAGGGGCAGAGGGAGAAGCAGGCTCCCTGCCGAGCAGGGAGCCCAATGCAGGGCTTGATCCCAGGACCCTGGGATCATGACCTGAGCTGAAGGCAGACATCTAACCAACTGAGCCACTCAGGCCCCCCTAGTTCACAATATGTCTTAACTTGTCCTCTTGTGGGCCCCAGTTACTCATTACTGAGATTAAGACTACTCTTCATGGAAAATTTACACCAAAAGGAGGCAGCAGTGTGGTGAGGTAGAGAGAACATTGGATTGGGAGTTAGGAGGGCTGGTTTTGTTGTTGGTTTTGTTTGGTTTTGTTTTTTAAGATTTCATTTTTAAGTAATCTCCACCCAACATGGGGCTCAAACCCACAACCTGGAGATCAAGAGCCACACACTCCACTGACTGAGCCAGCCAGGTGCACCTTGGCAGAGAACTGGGTTTTGAGGCTGGTTCTGCCACTGCTGGTTTTGTGACCTTCGGCAAGTCACTTCCCTTTTTGGTCTCGGTTTCCTTATCTGGAGATATCCAGGAGTTGCTCTCAAGTCACTTCCTCTTCCTGTGAATTTGTAAATAGTCTGTTACTGTTTTAGAGGTCACCCTGAATGACTAGATACTTAGCCCTAGGCAAAGAAGCTAGTGAATCAGGGAATTAGAATCAAACACTGTTCTAAGTTCTTAGCTTGTAGTCGTGGATTTATTTCACACAATAATCCTGGGAGATGCCTTACCAGAACTTTTCTACTATACAATTAAAAACTTGGGGCAAGACAAAAAAAAAAAAAATCAAGGCCATTGTCTAAGGTCATATTGCTAGTAGAACTGGGATTTGAACCTGGCAGTGCAGGCAGAGCCTGTGCTTCTACCTACAACACTAAGAGGGGATTGTTACACCTCAGAGACAGACTTGACATTAGGTGTTGTAATAGCTCAGTCATGACGAGTTCTCTGTTGGGAGATTCTTCATTTTTATTTTTTTGGGGGGGATAGATTCTTTAAGAGAAATGTTTAAGCAGTATTTTATATTAACAATACTGGAATTTTAAAAAAATGCAATCTTTTGAAAATGGCTAATGTTTCTATCGTTATTTAGAACACCTAGAGGTTTTTCTACTGAAGTTATATCCTGACTGATTCTTTAAGATTAATGGGATCTTTTACTAAATATACTAACCCTTCATGCCTTTTTGAAAACTTACTCACCAAAAAAAATTATTGAAGCACCTATTATGTCAGGAGCTATTGTAGGTGCTAGGAATATACAGTAAGAAAACAGGAAAAAGTCCCTACCCTAACAGAGCTTATATGTGGGATAAGGGGTGTCAAAATTAACAAACAAGTTAAAAAAAATAGTGTGTTAGGTGTTGGTAAGTGCAGCAGGGAAAATAAAGATAGAAAGCACTGCGTGTGGGAGCTAAGTGGATGCTCTTTTTTTTCTCTCTTTTAAATAGAGTGGTCAGAGAAGAGCTCAGCCCTAGAAGATGTTTGAGCAGAGACTTAAAGTGAGCCATGTGGATGTGATGGAAGAATGTTCTGGTTAGAGGAAGAGCAAGTGCAAAGGTCCCTGAGCTAGAGCAGAGAGAATGAGGGAAAATATTAAGACATAAAGTCAGAGGGGAAGAAAAACAAGACGTAAAGTCAGAGGTAGGCCTAGTAAGTCGTCATAAGGAAGGATTCAGCTTTTTTTCTCAGATGGGAAGCCATTGGGTTTTGGGCAGAGGAATAATGCAGTCAGGATTAGGGGGTGTATTTTCTGGGTCACAGAATCCATGTGAATTACAGCTTTCCTACAATCTTG
Organism: Callorhinus ursinus; assembly: GCF_003265705.2. NCBI lineage: Eukaryota > Metazoa > Chordata > Mammalia > Carnivora > Otariidae > Callorhinus > Callorhinus ursinus. The sequence goes on along the minus strand of NW_027397080.1, from coordinate 6,784,409 downwards.
TATAGCATGGCTTTCGTTGGTTGGGAAACAACCAGTGTCCTACCGGGAGGAAGAGGCAGAACTCGGCTCAGTAGTGACTAGCAGCTGAGCACATACCAGGTCTTTATTTTGGTGTGGTGAGGAGAAGCCTCACATGGGCCTTTCTGCTTCCTTCATACCTACTGAACAGTCACCAGCAGCAGTGCCAGGTTCACAGAGAAGTCAGGAGTGTTTCAGCTGTGAGGTGATCATCTTTAAATACTGTAAATATTTAAGTATGCCTCTTAAAGGTTTTTGATCTCTGTTACTGTTTGTTTGTTTTTTTAAGATTTTATTTATTTATCTGACAGAGACACAGCGAGAGAGGGAACACAAGCAGGGGGAGTGGGAGAGGGAGAAGCAGGCTTCCCGCCGAGCAGGGAGCCCAATGTGGGGCTCGATCCCAGGACCCTGGGATCAGGAACTGAGCTGAAGGCAGACGCTTAACGACTGAGCCACCCAGGCGCCCCTCTTTTACTGTTTTTGTAAATACCTATATTCCTGTATATAACGGGAACATTTTAGTTATTATTTTTAAAGGAGGTATTATTGTACATACCAGAAATTCATTAAAAGCTTGGGAAGTGATTTCAAGTTACTTCTTTAAAGAAGGATTTCGTCTCAGAGGACCTCTGGGATGAATAGCTTCTATAGTTTAAAAATGAAACCAATTTTCATTCTGTTTCTCTAGCCCTCAAGTTTATGGTACATATTTCCCCCTAGTTTAAATACTTCTTTCCTTTGACAGATGAAACGTCTGAGTGCCATCAGGAGGCAGCGAGATAAACTAATAAAGGAAGGAAAGTACACACCTCCACCTCACCACTTGGGCAAGGAGGATCCTAGGCCCTGAGCAGAGCTGCTGCTGATGGCTGGAGGCTGATTTTCATGTTCTCTCCTCTCCACTGGAAAGTTCATTTACTGAAAACCTCTTTGTGAAAGTGTCTAAAAATAAAGGATTGCTCTATCCTATTTATTCTATTTTCTCTTGGATCATACTTTTCTATAATGAGATTGTAATTTTTTTTTTAAATTTGGAAAAATGCTTTTACCTATGCCTTAAAAATTAGCAGGTAGGTAATAATAAGTATCATTTAATGACACTTACTATGTATAAGGTACTTTAAATACATTAACTTGTTCAAGAAGTTGCAGTATTCTTTACTGCTGTCATTCTGGTTTATTCCCCATAAAACACAGACTTGGGCTGGGGGGCAGTAGAGAGAGTGGTGATGTATGTTCAGATAATTTTGTTTTTATTTAATTAATTTATTTTCAGATAATTTTTTTTTAAGATTTTATTTATTTGACAGGCAAGACACAGCGAGAGAGGGGACCTAAGCAGGGGGAGTGGGAGAGGGAGAAGCAGGCTTCCCGCGGAGCAGGGAGCCCGATGTGGGGCTCGACCCCAGGACCCTGGGATCATGACCTGAGCTGAAGACAGACGTTTAATGACTGAGCCACCCAGGTGCCCCTATTTTCAGATAATTTTGAAGCAATCCCATAGTTTCAATTCACTATCTTAAATCAGTGGCATATTAGTACCTCTAATTGACGTATTTAGGAATGTTTTGTTTGTTTTTTTAAGATTTTATTCATTTATTTGTTAGAGAGAACACAAGCAGGGGGAATGGCCGGCAGAGGGAGAAGCAGGCGCCCCACTGAGCAAGGAGCCCTATGTGGGACTTGATCCCAGGATACTGGGATTATGACCTGAGCTGAAGGCAGATGCTTAACTGACTGAGCCACCCAGGTGTCCCTAGGAATGTTTGTTTTTTTTTTTAAGATTTTATTTATTTATTTGAGACAGAACACGAGCAGTGGGGCAGAGGGGAGGGATAAGCAGACTCCCTGCCAAGCAGAGAACTCAATGCAGAACTCAATTCCAGGTGCCCCTAGAAATGGTTTTTAAAAGAAAAATCCAGTTGTAGAAGGGAGGTATGAACCTTAAAAATGTAAGTGTTAGGGGGCGCCTGGGTGGCTCAGTCGTTAAGTGTCTGCCTTCGGCTCAGGTCCTGATTGGGATCAAGCCCCGCATCGGGCTCCCTGCTCAGCGGGAAGCCTGCTTCTCCCGCTCCCCCTCCTTATGTTCCTGCTCTCCCTATCTCTCTCTCTCTCTCTGTCAAATAAATAAATAAAATCTAAAAAAAAATATAAGTGTTAATACAATTAAGACCTCAGATCTTTTAGAATTCTTTCCAACTTTGTGTGTGTGTGGTAAAATATACATAACACAAAGTTTACCATCTCAACCACTTTTTCCCATTAACCCCTTTTAAGTATACAGGTCATTGATATTAAGTATATTCACATTGTTGTACAACCATCACCACCATCCATCTGGAGAACACTTTTCATCTTGCAAAACTGAAGCTCTTTAATGCCCCCTACAGTAACGCCCTACTCTTCCTTCCCCCCCCAGCCCCTGGCAACCCCTATTCTACTTTCTATTAGAGATTTTGGTTATTCTACTTCACGTAAGTGGAATCACATAGTATTTGTCTTTTTGTGACTGGTTTATTTCACTTAGCATACTATTCTCAAGGTTCACCCAATAGCATATTGCAGAATTTCTTTCCTTTTTAAGGCTGAATAATATTCCATTGTGTGTATACCACATTTTGCTTATCTATTTATCTGTTGGTGAACACAGTTGCTTTCATGTTTTAGCTTTTGTGAATAATGCTGCTATGAATATGGGTGTACAGATAATCTCTTTAAGACCCTGTTTTCAATTTTTATGAATATATATACCCAGAAGTGTAATTGCTGGATTACAAGGTAATTTTATTTTTAATAGTTTGAGGAACTGCCATATTTTCCATAGTGGCTGCATCATTTTTTACATTCCCACCAACAGCACACAAGTGTTCCAGTCTCCATATCCTCACCAACACTTGTTATTTTCTGGGTTTCTTTTTTTGTTAGTAGCTATCTAATAGACATGAGGTGGTATCTCATTGTAGTTTTTGGGTTTTTTTTTAAGATTTTATTTGAGAGAGAGCACAAGTGGGGGTGGGTGGGAGAGGCAGAGGGAGAAGCGGACACCCCACTGAGCAGGGGACCCAACACGGGGCCAGATTCCAGGACCCTGGGATCATGACCTCAGCCAAAGGCAGATGAGTCACTGACTGAGCTACCCAGGTGCCCCTCATTGTAGTTTTGATTTTGCATTTTGTAGTGATTAGCGATGTTGAATCTTTTCATGGGCTTATTGGTCATTTATGTATCTTCTTTGGATAAATGTCTATTCAGGTCCTTTGCCCATTTTTTAATTGAGTCTTTTTTTGAGTTTTAGAAGTTCTCTGTATATTTGGGATATTGATTCCTTATCAGATATGTGATTTGCAAATATTTTCAGTTTGTAAGTTTACTCTGCTGATAATGTCTTTTGATGCACCAAGTTTTAAATTTTTCACAAAGCCTAATTTGTTTTTCTTTGTTGCTTTCGATGTCCTATCCAAGTAATCATTTCAAATCCAGTGCTGGGAATCTTTCCCCCTGTTTTCTTTTCAATTTTATAGTTTTAGGTCTTATATTTAGGTCCTGGATCCATTTTGAGTTAATTTTTGTATATGGTGTTACATAAGTGTCCAACTTCATTCTTTTGCTTGTGATATCCAGATTTTCCAGCATTTGTTGGAGACTCTTTTCCCTAGTGAATGATCTTGACACCCTTGTCAGAAGTCATTTGGTTATATGTGCAAGGGTTTATTTCTGGATTCTGCTCATTTCTGTCCATATCTGTCTTTCTGCCACTACCACACTGTTTTGATTACTGTTGCCTTTTAATAAGTTTTTAAGATCAGGAGGAGTGAGTCTTCAGCTTTGTTCTTGTTTTTCAGGATTGTTTTGGCTCTTCAGGGTCCCTTGAGATTCTGTATGAATTTTAGGATGGGTTTTTCTATTTTGCAAAACATACTGGGATTTTGATAGGGCTTGTATTAAATCCGTAGCTTGCTTTGGGTAATATTGACAACAACAATAAATCTTTCAATCCATGAACATAGGATGTCTTTCTGTGTTTATGTCTTCTTTAGTTTCTTTTAGCAGTATTTCATAATTTCCATTGTATAAGTCTTTTACCTCCTTGGTTAAGTTAATTCCTAAGTTTGGTGGGTTTTGTTTTTTCAATACATGCAGCTGTCAATTTTTAAATTTTTTTTAAAGTTCATTTTTTAGTAATCTCTACACCCAATGTGTAGAGCTAACAACCCTGGGATCAAGAGTCTCATGCTCTACCAGTTGAGCCAGCCAGTGCCCCTGGGGTTTTTTTTTTAATGCTACTTTAAGTGGAATTGGTATTGTAATCTCCTTTTTGTATTGTTCATTATTAGTCTTGCAGCATTTTGAGTTAAAAATAATCAGCTGTAGGGCTTGAATATAAGATTCTCCTCAAAAGAGAAAGTATATTGCACTGTAGTCTGAAAAGTGGAAGGAAGGGATTTGGCGTTTGAGCAAGATCCTGCTTATTCTTTGTGTGATAGGGCAAATCTTTATCCAAGCAGCATTTTCTTTTCTTTTCTTTTTTTTTTTTAAGATTTTATTTATTTATTTGACAGAGAGAGACACAGCGAGATAGGGAACACAAGCAGGGGGAGTGGGAGAGGGAGAAGCAGGCTCCCCGCGGAGCAGGGAGACCAACGTGGGGCTTGATCCTAGGATCCTGGGATCATTACCTGAGCCGAAGGCAGACGCTTAACAACTAAGCCACCCAGGTGCCCCCAAGCAGCATTTTCTTTTTTTTTTTATTTTTTATTGTTATGTTAATCACCATACATTACATCATTAGTTCTTGATGTAGTGTTTCATGATTCGTTGTTTGTGCATAACACCCAGTGCTCCACGCAGAACGTGCCCTCTTTAATACCCATCACCAGGCTAACCCATCCCCCCACCCTCCTCCCCTCTAGAACCCTCAGTTTGTTTTTCAGAGTCCATCGTCTCTCATGGTTCGTCTCCCCCTCCGACTTACTCCTCTTCATTCTTCCCCTCCTGCTATCTTCTTTTTCTTTTTTCTTAACATATGTTGCATTATTTGTTTCAGAAGTACAGACCTGTGATTCATCAGTCTTGCACAATTCACAGCGCTCACCATAGCACATACCCTCCCCAATGTCTATCACCCAGCCACCCCATCCCTCCCACCCCCCACCACTCCAGCAGCCCTCAGTTTGTTTCCTGAGATTAAGAATTCCTCATATTAATGAGGTCATATGATACATGTCTTTCTCTGATTGACTTATTTCACTCAGCATAACACCCTCCAGTTCCATCCACGTCGTTGCAAATGGCAAGATCTCATTCCTTTTGATGGCTGCATGATATTCCATAGTGTATATATACCACATCTTCTTTATCCATTCATCTGTCGATGGACATCTTGGCTCTTTCCACAGTTTGGCTATTGTGGACATGGCTGCTATAAACATTGGGGTGCACGTACCCCTTCAGATCCCTACATTTGTATCTTTGGGGTAAATACCCAGTAGTGCAATTCAAGCATCATTTTCTTAAACTACTCACTAATCAGTCACAATGGAGAAACAATCTCGAGTCCTTCCAGCAAGATCCCATGCCGTGTGTGTCTGTCCTGTGTTAGGTGGTTTCATTGTGCTCTGTGCACACAAGCTTTTCTGAGTTTTTTAAGTCCAAAATGGGATTCCATGCATATACACTTTTGGAAAATCGGAGGCCGATTGGAAATGCCAGAGAAGAAAGCAGATTATTAATCAAGGCTTAAAGTGGATGCCTGCCCTTTCATTCAAAGATTGGTTTTATTTCTGAGCTCTTGGTTGTAGAATGAAAGGAAACCAAATTCCATTAGATTGTATTTACCTGAAAGTAAAAAATGAGTGGCAGAGAATACTTAATTGTGTTTGTTGGAAAGCATTGCCTTCATGTCTACAGAATATAAAAGCTTTCATTTCTATCAAATACCCATAAATAGCTTTTGGACAAGCAACCTCGCCTTTGGCCTTGTATGTTTGGTCAAATTTCTGTTTGTTTGGTATTGCTTTTTTGAGAACTTTTTTTTTTTTTTTAATGAACTGATGAAAGCAAGGAGCCAGCTCCGAGACTCCTGTTCTTTAAGCAGTTTGAGTAAGAACAAATAGGACTGTATCTTTTTTTAATTAAGAGTTTGTTTGTTTGTTTGTTTGAGAGAGCAAGCACGACAGGGACCGAGGGAGAGGGACAAGCAGACTCCCCACTGGGAGCTGGGCAGACACCGGCTCCATCCCAGGACCCTGGGATCATGACCTGAGCCGAAGTCGGACACTGAACCAGCGGTTGAGCCACCCAGGTGTCCCAGGACTGTGTCTTTTTGGTCAACTAGGTTGGTGCGGAACTGAGTTTGGGAGGCAGGAGGGACAAAGCTGTGAGGTTCTTTGCAATTGATGATTAAACAGAGGGCAAGTTACTTGCTCCCTCAAAACAGCATTATTTGTTGTCCTTGCCCCTTCCTTTCCTGCACTTTGGTAAGTGGGACTCAAAACCCCTTTGGCCTATGCCTTTTTTTTTTTAAGATTTTATTTATTTACTTGACAGAGAGAGAGAGAGACAGCGAGAGAGGGAACACAAGCAGCGGGAGTGGGAGAGGGAGAAGCAGGCTTCCCACTGAGCAGGGAGCCCGATGTGGGGCTCGATCCCAGGACCCTGGGACCATGACGCGAGCCGAAGGCAGACACTTAACGACTGAGCCACCCAGGCGCCCCTGGCTATGCTTTTTGACCCTGAGTGCTGCAACTCAGCACACAGGGGAAACCACTGAGTGCTTTGGCAACTATGTTTTTCACTTAATTTTTTTGAATAGGTAACTGATGTGGTTCAGAATTCAAAAGGTATAAAACATATATAATGAAAAATCTTGCCCAGTCATATAGTACCCCTACCCAAAGGCAACCAGTATTTTGAGTATCCTAGAGATACTCTGCCTATACACAAACACACACACATTTTCTTTGCCCTTTTTTAAACAAATGGTAACAAATTATGCACATCATTTCTGCATTTTGCTTTCTTCCCTTAACTGTATTTTCAAGAATGTTCCAAATCAGGCACATGACCCAATTGGAGCCAATGAATGAGACTTGCTTAGAATCCTAGAAGAGAGGAATGATGTTTCCTCTGGATTCAGTGCAGAGGAAGTTTAAGTTCTATAGGTGCTGTAGACATGTTTTATTCATTTGATTAAGCAACCCTCTTACTAACTGGAGAAATACAAAGGTATATATTCAGTAGATGAAAAGGAACAGTCATTCAGAAAAACTGCTGTCTGGTAACATGAGCTTCTTCGGCAACTTTTATAAAACTAGTCCTGTCCTTTGACTTTGAAGTTGTATGAGCCAATAAATTCCCTTTTCCCTAAACCAATGCCAGTTGGATTTTTGTCACTTGGCAATAAAAAGAGGCCCCACTGAATAGCAAATACATCAAAGTTGCCTCATTTTACATCTTAGGAAACAGGCTTAGAAGAGTGAAGTAACTTAGGTAGTATCAAACATCTAAGAATTAGAAGCAGAATTTTTTAAGTTATTTGAGAGAGAGCGAGTGAGCGAGAGAGCACAGGCAAGGGGAGGGGCAGAGGGAGTGGGAGAGGCATACTCCCCACTGAGCAGGAAGCCCGATACAGGGCTCTGACCCCAGGACCCCAGGATCATGACCTGAGGCGAAGGCAGATGCTTAACCAACTGAGCCACCCAGGTGCCCTAGAAGTAAAATTTGAATCTAAATCTAAATTCCACTTCTAGATTATCTTTTGCTAATGTGATAAGAAAAAATAATTCAAAGTTTTCCATTTGCTAATAAAAAATGGTATATGCAAGGAAGCCTTGAACTGAACTCCAGAAAAATATATATAGGTGACAGAACTGGTCAGCTTCCAGTCTGGGGAGCAGGTGGTGGGCTCCTGGTGTGGGTATGGGTAGAGAGATATTGCAGGGTTAAGGGGAAATCAGCTGGATCTAAGATGACTCTTTGCAAGGGGAAGACGCCTTGGGACCTGGAAGAACCTCAGACACAACAAAGTGCCTGATTTCAACAATTCAGCCTTCACTCCTGCTGCCTTCCCCTACATATAAATAATGTAGCTGTGTACATTCTTGGTGGTGATTACATTTTGGGATCCTGTCAGAGTTGACTCCAAAGGTGAATCAAGAATATCTAGAAGAGCAGCCAACTCAAATTCTTCCCAGCTCAAATTCTGACTGTATCAAAAAGACAACATCTAGGAAGGTTGGGAGTTGGGTTAATCACAGGTGAAATCAATTTAAAGCTGCAACTCAGCCCTGACCCTACTCTAAGACCAATCTGAATGATGAGTCCCTCTGATGGTTAGAGAAAGGGTTTCTAAAAAACAAGTATATTTTATTAGTTCTTACTATGTTTATTTCTTTTTTATTGTTTCTTTAATATACAGTATCTGAAATACACTATCAAGTTGTAAGACCTGCAAAGAAGTGAGAAAATGTGACCCAGGTGTGCCTGGGTGGCTGAGTTGGTTAAGCGTCTGCCTTCACGGCTCAGGTCATGATCTCAGGATCCTGGGATCGAGCACCGCATTGGGCTCCCTACTCCCTGAAAAGAATAAAACACTTAGGAATAAATTTAGCAAAAGTGTAAAACTTAACTCTTAAAACATTGGCAAAAAAATTAAAGAAAATCTGTAAAATGGAAAGACATCATGTTCATGGATCAGAAGATACTATTGTGAGGATGGCATTAGTTCCCAAATTGATCTACAGATTTCACATAATCCTTATCAGAATCCCAGCTAGCTTCTTTGTAGAAATTGACAAACTGGATCTTAAAATTCATATGGAATTATAAGGGACCCAGAATTGCCAAAGCAATCTTGAAAGTGAAGAACAAAGAGGAGGGCTCTCACTTCCTAATTTCAAAAATACTACAAAGCAATAGTAAGGTAGTGTAATACTGGCATAAATGTAGACATATATAGAACACTGGAAAAGAAATAAGAGTCCAGAAATAAACCCATATATCTATTGGTCGATTGATTTTTTGACAATTTTTGACATTGGATAAAATTAAATTTCCACAAGTCCAAAGAGATCAGCCAGTAATATGGCTACCTGACAGAATAAAATCAACACTCTTGAGAAGATAATAACAGAAGCCAGAGTACTACTTTTATCACTCACAATATTCTGTATACAGTAAACATGTATACTATAAACAGGAAATGTGACGCATAGTAAAGGGAAAAAGCAGTCAACAGAAATAGACCCCAAGATGATTCAGAAGTTCAATTAGCAGACAAGGACTTAAAAGCATCTATTAAAAATATGTTCATGGGGTGCCTGGGTGGCTTAGTCGGTTAAGCAGCTGACTCTTGATTTTGGTTCAGATAATGATCTCAGGGTGAGATCGAGCCCTGTGTTGGGCTCCCTGCTCAGCAGGGAGCCTGCTTGAGCTTCTCTCTCTCCATCTCCTTCAGCCCCTCCCCCTCTTGCTATAAATAGATCTTTTAAAAAATATGTTCATGTACTATAATAGAGGAAGAGTAGAGTATCTTAGAAGAGAAATGAAAACATGGAAGAAAGCAAATGAAATTTTAGAACTGCGAAAACTACCACATCTAAAATGAAAAATTCACGAGGGGTGCCTGAGTGGCTCAGTTGATTGAGCAACCAACTCTTGATTTCGGCTCAGGTCATGATCTCAGGATCATGAGATCGAGCCTCACGTTGGGCTCTTTGCTCAGCATGGAGCCTTCTTGAGATTGTCTCCCTTTCCCTCTCCCCCTCCTCTCTCAATGGATACATTTTAAAAAATCTTAAAATGAAAAATTCACTAGATGGGCTTAACAACAAATCAGAGACACTAAGAGAAAGGTTCAGTGACACTGAAGATCAAAGAGTTTTAATACAAAGAAAGATAGCAAAAAAGCCAATAGAAGGAATCTCAAAAGCAGGTTACATGAAAGAAGTCAGACACAAGAGACTATATATACCGTATGATTCCATTCATAGGAATTTCAAGACCAAAGTAATCTCTAGTAATAGAAAACAAAGCAGTAATTGCCTATGAGGGACAATTGGATGGGGATTGAATGGGAGAGGACAAGAGAACTTTTGAGGGTGGTGGAAAGGTTCTTTATCTTGATTGTAGTGATTACATGGATGTACACAATCATTAGAACTCATGAAACTGTACACTTAAGAGCTGTGTATTTCACTGTATATACAGGATTAACCTAAAAGAAGGCAAGAAAAAAGGAACAGGAATAAAAAACAGGTGAAATAGGGGCGCCTGGGTGGCTCAGATGGTTAAGCGTCTGCCTTCGGCTCAGGTCATGATCCCAGGGTCCTGGGATCGAGTCCTGCATCGGGCTCCCTGCCAGGTGGGGAGCCTGCTTCTCTCTCTGCCTCTGCCTCTCTCTCTCTCTCTCTGACTCTCATGAATAAATAAATAAAACATTAAAAAAAAAAACAGGTGAAATAGGTAGGAGACAAGTAGCAAAGTGGTATACTTAAACCCAACCAGATTAATACTTAAGAAATGGTAAATACATGAGTAAATGTAAAAGGTAGATTTTCTGCTTCTCTTAATGTCTCTGAAAACTACAAAATTATGAAAAAAACTAAAGACAACTGTGGTAGGCTGCTTCTAAAATGACTCTCAGTGGGGTGCCTGGGTGGCTCAGTCGTTAAGCGTCTGCCTTCTGCTCAGGTCATGGTCCCGGGGTCCTGGGATCGAGCCCCACATCGGGCTCCCTGCTCTGCGGGAAGATTGCTTCTCCCTCCTCCACTCCCACTGCTTGTGTTCCCTCTCTCGCTCTGTCTCTCTCTGTCAAATAAATAAAATCTTTAAAAAAACAAATAAATAAATAAAATGACTCCCAGTGATCCCCATCCCCTGATATAATCCCCTTTTATGGTGTGTAAGCCTGACTTTGTGACTTGTTTCTAACAGAAGTCACAAAGTGACTCGGGTCATGATCCTGGGGTCCCTGGGATTGAGTCCTGCATCGGGCTCCCTGCTCGGCCAGGAGCCTGCTTCTCCCTCTGCCTGCCACTCCCCCTGCTTGTGCTCTCTCTTCTCTCTCTCTGTCAAATAAATAAAATCTTAAAAAAAAAAAAAGAAATGAATAGGCAAGCCAAGATTGGGAGAAATCTTCAAAATACGTATAGGATGCCTATGCATCCTGTTACTGTTACTTCCACCTTGCTGGCTCTCTCTCTCCCTCACTCATTCTCCTCCCTCGCTCACTTTGAAGAAGCAAGATGCCTTGGACTTTGACAGCTACCCCCACCACCCATCCAGCAGCAGTGAGGTAACCCTCATCCATGCAGAGGAGGATTTTGGAGATGAGGAAACTGATGAAAGAGGTTCTTTAAAACACATGTGAGGAGTGCCTGGGTGGCTCAGTCGGTTGGGTGTCTGCCTTTGGCTGTGGTCGTGGTCCCAGGGTCCTGGGATCTCGCCCGCATTGGGCTACCTGCTCAGCGGGGAGCCTGCTTCTCCCTTTCCCTCTGCCACTCCTCCTGCCTGTGTGTACTCTCAAATAAATAAATATACTATTAAAAAAAAACTATATATGAAGTCCTAGGCGGACCCCAGAATGACCCACAGGTCAAAATGAATATAATTTGTATGGCAAATATTTGGGAACCAAATTACGGTGTGGCATACCATGCAGGTTTTCAGACTGGTCTCTGGTAGCACACGAAGCAGAACAGAATAGCACTGCAGGCACTCTGAAAACTAAATTATCTTTGGAATGACAGCTCTCAAAATTAAGCCAGGACCTGGGCACTAAATGAAATAGTGTGACTGCCAGCTAAAATAGATTTAAGTAGGATCCAGAGTCTTGTAACCTAATACACAAAATGTCCAGGTTTCAGTAGAAAATCACTCATCATGCCAAGAACTAGGAACTTGAATAAGAAACAGAATCAACAGATGCCAACACAAAGATAATTCAGATGTTGGAATTATCTGACAAAGATTTTAAAGCAGTCATCATAAAAATACTTCAATGAGCAATTACAAACTCTTGAAACAAAATAAAAATCTCAGCAAGTAGAAAAACATGGAAACCAATCTGAAATTATTGAGCTGAAAAGTAGAACTCACTGGATGGGCTCAGTATCCAAATGACAGAAGAATCAGTGAATTTACCAGTAGTACAGTTCTAGAAAGTGTAAGAGAGTATATATATGATCTTAGGTTGGCAAAGATATCTTACAAAGAACACAGAAGCCACTAACCATTAAGAAAAATTGATAAATTGGATTTCATTAAATTAAAACTTCTGTTCATCAGAAGACAGTATTAAAAACAAAGAGGCAAGCCAGGGCACCTGGGTGGCTCAGTCGGTTAAGCTTCTGCCTTCGCTCGGGTCATGATCCTGGGGTCCTGGGATTGAGTCCTGCATCGGGCTCCCTGCTCGGCCAGGAGCCTGCTTCTCCCTCTGCCTGCCACTCCCCCTGCTTGTGCTCTCTCTTCTCTCTCTCTGTCAAATAAATAAAATCTTTAAAAAAAAAAAAGAAATGAATAGGCAAGCCAAGATTGGGAGAAATCTTCAAAATACGTATATATGATGAGGGTCTTATATCCAGAATATGTATGGGTGTGTGTGTGCACACCATATGCATATATAGCTTGCATTTCTACAAATCTATAGTAAAAAGGCTAACAACCCAGTTTTTTTTTTAACGGCAAAAGACTTGAATACATTTTTCCACAAAAGAAGATACAAATGGTCAGTGAGCACATAAAAAGATGCTCAAAAGAAAAAGCGCTTGATATCAGTAATCAGGAAAATGCAAATTTAAAACATAATGAGTTACCTCTTCACACCAACAAGAATGGCCAAAAATTTTTATTTATTATTAATTTTTTAAAAATATTTTATTTATTTGAGAGAGAGAGCACAAGCAGGGGGAGTGGGAGAAGGAGAAGCAGGCTCCCCACTGAGCAGGGAGCCCAACGCAGGGCTCGATCCCAAGACCCTGAGATCATGACCTGAGCCGAAGGCAGATGCTTAACCGACTGAGCCACCCAGGTGCCCCAAGAATGGCCAAAAATTTTTAAAAACTAAGAATACCAAATTTTAGTGAGAATGTGGAGCATCTGGAACTCTCTTACATTGCTGATGGGAGTATAAAATGGTATTGCCCCTTTGGAAAATTATTTTGCAGTTTCTTTTTATTTTAGAGAGAGGAGGCATGGGGGGAGGGGCAGAGGGAGAGAATCTTCAAGCAGACTCCCATGAGATCATGACCTGAGCTGAAACCAAGAGTCAGATGCTCACTGACTGAGCCACCCAGGTGCCCCCCTATTTTGCAGTTTCTTAAAGTTAAATATACATTGACCACATGACCAAGAAGTTTCACTCCAAGATGTTTTCTCAGGATAAGTGAAAATGCAAGTTTAATCAAAGTTGTATTGAATGTTCATAGCAGCTTTATTCATAATAGCAAAAATTCCAAATGATCATTAATATGATAAACAAATTGTGGTATATCCATATAATGAAATACTTCCCAGCAGTAACAATGAATAAACTGCAGGAACATGCAAGCCCTCGGATAAATCTTAAAGTCTATGTTGAGGGAAAGAAGCCAGACACAGTGTACATTGTATGATTCCATTTACACAAAATTCTGTTAAAGACAAATGGAACCCATATACAGAGGGCAGATCAGTGGTTATGGAGAGGGATGGGGGAAGGGGGTTGACTGGGAACCAGCACGAGAAAACCCTTTGGGGTAATGGAGTGTTCCATTTTTTTTTAAAGATTTTATTTATTTGAGAGAGAGAGAATGAGAGAGAGAGAGCACGAGAGGGAAGAGGGTCAGAGGGAGAAGCTGACTGCCTGCTGAGCAGCAGGGAGCCCGACGCGGGACTCGATCCCGGGACTCCAGGATCATGACCTGAGCCGAAGGCAGTCGCTTAACCAACTGAGCCACCCAGGCACTCTGAAATGTTCCATATTTTGATTGTGGTGGTGGTCACATGAGTGTTTCAAAACTTGTAGAACTATACACTTTATTTTTTTTATTTTTTATTTTTTTAGAACTGTACACTTTAAAATGTGTGCATTTTATGTGTAAATTGTACCTCCATTAAAAAAAAAACTGGTTTTTTTGAACTCCAAAGCTCACACTCTTGAAAGATATTGAATCTACATCCATCTCTCTATTCTCTGGTCAAAGCGTTACGATTTATCAATGGAAAGAAAAAGTAAATTCCTCTGAAGGACTTAAAATTTAACCAAAATTCAATGCACAATGAGATAAATACAACTGGAGGGAAAATTTAAAAGACAAGAGGAGCTTGTTTCTGGATTATCCTCTACTGAGCTCTATCACCTGAGTAAGTCACGTAAGCTTATCTGCATCACTGTTTCCTGAAATGAAGGGTTTTGATTAGACCACTTGTTAGGTTTTCTTCGAGCACTCAAGTTCACTGATCTGTGAACTTCCAGCTAATCTAGTGTAGGTTGCATGGAGACCTTGAAAGGTGGGGCAGGGTTTCCGCTGGCAAACTTGTGAGCAGGGCAGTTCAGGTAGAGTGTCCCACAGGCAAAGGTGTGGTTGTTGGAAAGCACGGCTCTGCTCAGGCAAGAGCTAGAGCCCCATCTTTACAGTGCAGGTTAGGGAGATGTTGGGGAGTCGTGGGGAGAAAACCTAAAAAGGTAGGTGAGGCCAGACTGGGGCCGTGACTGCCCGACTAGGAATCTCACCCAAGAGTACCGGATTCCAGAAGTGTCTGGGAAAGAGGGGACAGTGGAAGAAAAGCAGACAGGTTCTATCTATTTCTTCCCCACATGTATGTCCCTTTTCTTGGTGCTTATGTGCAGTAAAAAAGGTCCCAGATCTGAAAGATGTTGCAGGCTTCCTCCACGTCACTGCTGTATTTGACCTAAAGCAGGTCCTCCTAAATGTTAAACTAGATCATGTGAGGAAGGACACGAGATTCAAGCTTTCAAAAGGAATTTAGAACAACATTTCCTAGTGTGTGCTCTGCAACAGTACTTTTATGAGATGGTAGTGTGTATTCTTTGGGCCCTCGGGAAAGGTCGAATACAATTCGGTAAAGCTGAGTAAACCAAGTTGTTGTTATTTTTAACTGTAGAACCTAGAACTTTTACTATGCTAATAAGAGTTTGTGAATCTCCAAGAAAAGGACAGGCTGTACAATGTTACCCAACTGTATTTATTGCAAGAACCCACTTTTGATGAGCATCTCTCATTGGCCTGGTGTCCTAATACTGGACACACATGGACCCAGTACCAGATTTGGAAAATGAAGGATTAGAAGTTTTTTACCCAGGGCGCCTGGGTGGCTCAGTTGGTTGGGCAACTGCCTTCGGCTCAGGTCATGATCCTGGAGTCCCGGGATCGAGTCCCGCATCGGGCTCCCTGCTCGGCGGGGAGTCTGCTTCTCCCTCTGACCCTCCCCCTCTCGTGCTCTCTCTCTGTCTCATTCTTTTTTTTTTTTTTTTTAAGATTTTATTTATTTATTTGACACACAGAGAGAGATAGCGAGAGAGAGAGAGGGAGAGAGCACAGGCAGGGGGAGCGGCAGGCAGAGGGAGAAGCAGGCTTCCCGCGGAGCAGGGAGCCCAATGTGGGGCTCGATCCCGGGACCCTGGGATCATGACCTGAGCTGAAGGCAGTTGCCCAACCAACTGAGCCACCCAGGCGCCCCTCTCTGTCTCATTCTTTCTCTCTCAAATAAATAAATAAAATCTTTTTTAAAAAAAGATTATAAAATAAAATATTTAAAAAAAAGAAAAGAAGTTGTTTACCCACAAGAATAAAGAAGGAATTGGCCAACCTACTTCCGTTTACCTAACATGATTTTTATTGAAGGCATGGCATTAGACATGAAACCAAGTACAAGAGGGGCGCCTGGGTGGCTCAGATGGGTAAGTGTCTGCCTTCGGCTCAGGTCATGATCCTGGGGTCCTGGGATCGAGCCCCGAATCAGGCTCCCTGCTCAGTGGGGAGCCTGTTTCTCCCTCTGCCTGCAGCTACCCCTGCTTGTGCTCGCTCATTCTCTCTCTGTCAAATACCTGAATAAAATCTTAAAAAAAAAACAAACCCAAGTACGAGATACTCTGTTGGGCCTTGTGGAAGAGTCAAGGGTGATAGAATATGGTCCCTCCCCTCATGGAGCTCACAGTACAGTGCGAGACAAAATATGGACACAGACAATCTGTTCATGGGGGCGCCTGGGTGGCTCAGATGGTTGAGCGTCTGCCTTCGGCTCAGGTCATGATCCCGGGGTCCTGGGATCGAGCCCCGCATCGGGCTCCTGGCTCAGCGGGGAGCCTGCTCCTCCCTCTCCCTCTGGCTCTCTCCCTGCTCGTGCTTTCTCTCTCTCTCTGTCTCTCAGTATCTCTGTGTCTCAAATGAATAAATAAAATCTTAAAAAAAAAAAAATCAGTTCATGGTAGAAAGTACTCGCCCTGTTCCATGACGCATATTCAAATCCTGTGTGAACCTGGGGAAGAGAGAAAGCCTTGCTGGTAGGAGAGTGGATATTGGGGGGTAGGGGAACAGGGATGGGCTGGAGGCTTTGTGGCACTCGTGTTGAGCCTCAAAGGACAGACAAGATTGGACATGGAGATGGGCCTCGCATTCCAGACAGAGGGTACGTGAGGAAAAGCCTAGAGGTATTTGAGAGAAGCTGTGCTCAGAACAACTTGGTTCAAGCAATGGTTTTCAAGCAGAAGGGGAGAAGGGATTATTAGTGGGTCCCTCAGTTCCTGCTGAAGCAGAGGTCCTCATTGTGAAAAAGCCTTTGTGTAGCGTTCTGGTGCAACCAAAGAATGTTCAAGAACCATGGGGGCCCAAATGCAGAGTAGCCAAGGGGGAGCAGATATGAAATAGCCAAGGGGGAGACCTAACTAAATAGATGAGATTGATGTGGGGAAGAAAGGCAGAAGAAAAATTATTAAATTTCCTTACTATCTACAGCCCATTGACAAGTCCTTGAAACAGGCAGTGACATTCCTCTAGGGACTCAGCTCCCTCGATGTTAATACTTTGCTAAGGGCAAAGCAAAGGGCAATCTTAGCCCAACCCCCAGGATCCTGTAAGTCTACTTTAACGTATAAAAATTCTTTTTTGGAAACTTCCTTTATCTCTACCCCCCAAGATGCATGTTGGCAATCATCCCTCAAGCCTATGACCCACCAATACACATCTGAAGAGTCTCATGACTCAGGTTTTACTAGATGGTGGTAAATGACCTTTTCCTAACAGCAACTGGCCCCTCAAGGTCCTGGAAATGTTGCTTCCAAAATCCCTAACCCCCTCCCAACTTGAAAGGACATAATCAGTCCCTCCTCACAATGCCAGTGCACCTCTTTCTGCCCCACAGGTCCCGTCCCTGTGCTTTAATAGACTGCCCTTTGCACCGAAGACGCCTCAAGAATTCTTTCTTGACTCTTTGCTTCGAACCCTAACGTCTTTCCTACATCAAGATGAGCCATGAATGTAAGTGCAAGAGTTTACTGACAGCACTGGGGAGCCCCTACAGGTTTAGGAGCAAAGGAGTGACATGATCGGAGCTTCGGAAGATTGACCAGGTGGGCTCTCAGAGAGACAGGTGGGGAGAGCAAGGAAGGCTAGATCTGTGTTTTTAGGAGGCACATGTTGTCCCGCCATTGCTGGCTTGGAGGAAGCAGGGAGAGTGGTGGAGACGAATGCAAGGGCACAGACTTGCCTAGAGCAGTGGTGGTAAGAAAGCAGAGGAGGGGCTGGAAGGCAGGCACGCCTGGAGACAAAGTCCCTGTCCTCCTAAGAGGGCAGCCCTGAGGTCCCTGCCCGGAGTCAGTCAAAATGGTGTCCTCTCTCCTGCCCCACTATCCAGCCTTGGCACCAGGAGGACTCAATCGATTGCAGTGAGCATTCAAAGTGACAGTGGCACCTGTCATTTGCAGACCGTAGAGATCTGAGCAGAAATGACCCAGGCCATGGTGACTTATTATTAATCTGTGTATCATTTAGAGGCCCTTATCTGCCGCCCTGGCTGGAGACCACAGCAACCCTGGACAGCCTGGACTTTTTCTCCCCCTTCTCCTCTTGCTCAGTATTATCACCATTATATTATATATGGCCAGCCCTCTCGAAGGGTCTCTTCGAGGCGAGTTTCCTCCTGGTTGGCACCAGTGTTTCTGTTTCCTCATGGCACAGAGGGCCAGGCACATGGCTCTGGCCAAGGAGAATGATGATGTCCCAGGCCGAACACACCCTCAGGATGTATTGAGCTGGCGCCCTTGCTGATGACCCAAATTGTTTTCTGTTTGATCTCCCAAAGACTGAGCACATAAGGAAATCCAGGGTCCCTCAGGAAGCTCCTGCCCTCTGTCAGTGGTTGGGCTTTGTTTTATCCAAACAGAGCAAAGAGGTTGCTCCTTATTTCTCAGCTCTGTCTAGAAGCAGCGGTGGCTGGTCCTGCACAGAGAAGGCCAGAGGTGATACTCTGGGGACAAGGAGGGGTTAGGATTCAGGAACAGAAGATCGATGGCTTCCTCTTGATATTTCCCTCGCAGGAAGGAGCCAGAGTGCACTGGGGCGAAGAGACCAGGCAGCTCACGAGGTCTCCTGTCTCCGAAAGGAGTCGGTGAACTCAACAATTTGAAAACATCTTCCCTGAGCATGACTCTGCCGCCCCCCCCCAGCCATGCTGACAGCTGACCAGGCTAATAGAACGACTTGTTGGAACCTGTGATGAGAAATGGACCATGGTTAGGCCTTTCCTTGGTTCTACGAACACTCCCACGTGGCCGGGGTCATCAGTCTGGCTGGAGCTTCCAACACAACATTCTTTGCTGTTTCAGAACACAAAGCTGCCTCCCCTCGGGGCTTCACTTTGCAGCCACCAAGAATCAGAGGCTTTTGCTGACTTATGTGTTTCTCCGGGCCAACTGGCTCACTCTGTCGTGCTTCCACAAGAATGGGCTGGGAGCTTAACTCTGGGACGTGTCGTGATTAGGGGTTCTCAAGAGGAGGGATGAGCTAGCTGTTTCCTGAGATGAGAGAGGAGGTTTTTGTGGGGATTTTTGTTTTGTTTTGTTTTTATTGTAACTGCTTAGAACAGTCTGTGCTGGAGCAGAGTTTTGTTTTGTGCTGGGAGAGAGAGAACATTTCCACGATGATAAAGCAGAATCCTTTAAGGATCCCACCAGTTGCTCCTTTTCTGGTGTCACATCCCATCTTTGCTGTGGCCATCACTTCCTGGAGCTCAAACACAAGTTCTTATACGGAGGCCGCCAAGTTCAGACTCCTACCATACTATGAGAACTGGTGACACAACCCTTTTATAAGTATACATACATTCACTGGGAGAGGGCAGGACCGATAGCAAGCTCATCATAAGCCATCCATGGTGGCAGTGGACACCCAGCTCCAGCCAAGTGTTACCAAGCAGAAGTGCAGGCCAGGATGACTTCTCCAAATGGTTCATGAGAAATGAGAAGTCTACATTTTTTACGAGAAATGTGTGGTTTTTAAATGTGGGTCTTAATGTTTTTAAAAGATGTAGAGCAGGGCGCCTGGGTGGCTCAGTTGGTTAAGCGGCTGCCTTCGGCTCAGGTCATGATCCTGGAGTCCCGGGATCGAGTCCTGCATCGGGCTCCCTGCTCAGCAGGGAGTCTGCTTCTCCCTCTGACCCTCCTCCCTCTCATGTGCTCTCTCTCTCATTCTCTCTCTCAAATAAATAAATAAATAAAATATTTTTAAAAAAAGATGTAAAGCAACTTCCGCTTCTGGAAAAAGATGGAACAGACATACTTTTCCTTATTCCTCCTGCTAAGTAGAGCTAAAAATCCTGGATTAAGTTAAGGATCTTGAGATAAGATCATCCTGGATTTTCTCAGTGGGCCCTAAATCCAACGACAGGTGTCTGGGTAAGAGATAGAAGAGAAGACACAGACGTATTGGTGAAGGCCATGTTAAGATAGAGATGGACACTGGCTGTGTGCAGCCACAAGCCAAGGAATGGGGGAAACCAAAAGAAGCTGGAGGAGGCAAGGGAGGATTCTCCTTTCAAGTCTTTGGAGGGAGCACGGCCCTACTGACACCCTGGTTTAGGATTTATGGCCTCCAGAGAGGAGAGGACAAATTTCTGTTGTTATAAGCCACCAAGTTTGTGCTAATTTAAATATACCATGGAATACTACTCATCCCTGACAAGGACCAAACTCGATACGGCAACAACTTAGATGGATCTCAAGGGCTGAGTGAGAAAAGCCATCCCAAAAGGGCACACACTGTACAATTCCATTTATGTAACATTCCTGGAAAAACAAAACTGAGGGATGGAAAAGAGGTTACCAGTTGCCAGAGGTTAGGGACGGTGGGGTAGGCGGGAACGTGATTATAAAGGGACCCCACTAGGGAGATCCCTGGGATGAAGGAACACTTCTGTATCTTGATTGTGGTGGTGGTTACATGAATCTAAAAGTGATAGAATGACACAGAGCTATTGGGGTGCCCGGGTGGCTCAGTCGGTTAAACGTCTGACTCGTGATTTCAGCTCAGGTTGTGAGATCGAGCCCTGCATCGAGCCCCGCATCGAGCTCCACACTGAGCGGGGAGTCGGCCTGAGATTCTTTCGCTCACCCTATGTTCCTCCCCCACTTGTGTGCACGCTCTCTCTCTTTAAAATAAATAAATAAATCTTTTAAAAAAAAATGACAAAGAGCTATCTATTCGCAATAACTATTCACATTGTACAAGTGTAAATTTCTGCCCCTGATAATTGTACAATTATGTAAGATGTAGCCACTGGGGGAAACTGAGTGAAGGGTACATGGCACTCTAATGCACTATCTTTGCAACTTCCTGTGAATCTGTAATTATTTCAAAATAAAAGGTTTTGGGGTGTCTGGCTGGCTCAGTCAGAGTAACATGTGACTCTTGATCTCAGGGTCATGAGTTTGAGCCCCACGTTGGGTATAGAGAATACTGAAATAAATGAATAAACTTAGAAACAAAATAAAAGGTTTTTTTTTAAGTTAAATAGCATGAGGGAAACTTTGGGGATGAGGGACATGTTCTATAGGCTTTGTTTGTGGTGGTGGTTACATAAGTGAATACAGTTCTCAAAACTTACCTAACCATTCTCTTAAAATGCGTGCATGATGTTGCATGTAAACTATACCTCAATAAACTACTTTAAGTTCAACAGCAACAACAGAATATGGAGTAAACAAAATATACCAGCTTTCAGCCTGAGTTTTTCTAGGCCAAACAATGTAATATTTTATCGTTTGCCACCCAGTGCCTTCCAAATTGACACGTATTAGTGAGTACTTGAATGCCAGGGTCCCATTGCCTCCCCGACATCTGACAGGGAATAGGGATAGGTAAATGTTTACCAAATGAAGGTGTGTTGGTGAGGAGCTAGAGACTCCGGGGCTTCCAGCCTAATGGAATAATTTAGATCATCTCTTGCTTACATATCGGGAGCCACTCTCTCCTTATAGTCCGAGGAGCAAACACATAAAACCGGCCAACAGTAGGTTATAGTCTCTCCACCCTAGAGAGTAAATGCTTCAGGACATCAGAGAAGCAAGTCTGGAAGGGGGCGATTACTCTTTGTATCACTTGGATTGTTATTTCTCTTTCTATATCCTGCTTCTCTATTAGACTGTGAGTTGGAAGGCAGGGACCTTTCTCTGTTGTTATAACCCTCATTCCTTACATGGAAGGCAGCAGCCACTCAGCAATCCTTTGCCACTGATGAATTGTAGTCCATTTGTTCAGGGAAATACCCAGCTATTTGTGATATGAACGGGAACAAATTCGAAAGTGGACCTCTTCTATGTGCTGAAGACAGCAGGTGAAAGAGTTACATGGAAGCCTTTCCCATCCCAGATCAACCTACC
Organism: Callorhinus ursinus; assembly: GCF_003265705.2. Classification (NCBI taxonomy): domain Eukaryota; kingdom Metazoa; phylum Chordata; class Mammalia; order Carnivora; family Otariidae; genus Callorhinus; species Callorhinus ursinus. The sequence continues at coordinate 6,762,517 of NW_027397080.1, read as the reverse complement.
TAGCTTCCGATCAGTTTATCATCGAAAGCAGCCAAAGACCACTTTGAGGAATAAAGCCTAAAGAAATAATAGCACATGTAAATAAAAATGCACACGGAAGAATATTTGTTGCAGCATGGTTGGGATTTAACAAATTGAAAATAATCAAAATGTCTAAGAGGAAATAGATTATCGCATACCCCAAATGTCATACTAAGTAGCCATAAAGAAATGAGAGACAGACTTTGAAAAAGTTCTATATTAAAAATAAAATGCAGGGGCGCCTGGGTGGCTCAGTCAGTTAAGCCACCAACTCTTGATTTTGGCTCAGGTCATGATCTCAGGGCCGTGAGACTGAGCTGCGAGTTAGGCTCCATGCTCAACACTGAGTCTGCTTGCAATTCTCTCTCTCCCTCTGCCTCTACTCCTACCCCCACTGTTTCTCTCTCTCTCTCTCAAAAGTAAATAAATCTTTGGGGCACCTGGGTGGCTCGGTTGGTTGAGCATCTGATTCTTGGTTTTGGTTCAGGTCATGATTTTGGGGTCGTGAGATCAAACCCAGAGTTGGGCTCTGCACTCCGCAGAGAGTCTGCTTGGGGGATTCTCTCCCTTGGACCCTCCCCCCACTCGATTGCGCTCACTCTCTTCCTCTCTCTCTCAAATGAATAAATATGTCTTTAAAAATAAAACGCAAAGGATCTGGGGTGCCTGGCTGGCTCAGTGGGTGGAGGAAGCAACTCTTTTTTTTTTTTTTAAGATTTATTTATTTATTTATTTGAGAGAGCGAGCATGAGAGAGGGGAAGGGCAGAGGGAGAAGCAGACTCCCTGCTGAGCAGGGAGCCCGATGTGGGACTCGATCGTGGGACTCCAGGATCATGACCAGAGGAGCCAAAGGCAGTCGCTTAACCAACTGAGCCACCCAGGTGTCCGAGCAAGCAACTCTTGATCTCAGGGTGGTGAGTTCGAGCTCTGTTAGGTGTAGAGATTGCTTAAAAATAAAATTTTTAAAAAATTAAAATAAATGGGGCACCTGGCTGGTTCAGTAGAGCATGTGACTCTTGAGCTCAGGGTGGTGAGTTCAAGCCCCATGTTGGGCATGGAGCCTACTTTAAAATAATAAATATAAATATAAAAATAAAATAATAAAGTAAAATGCAAACATCTAAAATAAAAACATAATTGGCAAAAGATAAAAAAGAAAGAAAATGCAAGTCTCAGAGTCCAGGTATATTACACATGTGCATATGTGTACACATATGTATACACACGTTTACTTTTAAAATGAGATTATATAAATATATATGAATTTAAGGAAAAATCTGGAAGTACATAATAACACTTGAACACTAATTGTTTCTGGAATCTGGGATCAGAGACAAATTTTTACTTCTTTAGATAATTTTTTTAAAGATTTATTTATTATTTATTTTGAGAGAGTGAGAATGAGAGAGAGAGAGAGAGAGAGTACATGAGAGGGGGGAGGGTCAGAGGGAGAAGCAGACTCCCTGCTGAGCAGGGAGCCCGATGCGGGACTCGATCCCGGGACTCCAGGATCATGACCTGAGCCGAAGGCAGTCGCTTAACCAACTGAGCCACCCAGGCGCCCCTAGATAATTTTTTTAAGTAGTAGGATTTTATTTCAATTTTTTAAAAGAAGATTTCATTTATTTATTAGAGAGAGAGCACGCACGAGTGGAGGGGGAGGGTGGAGGGAGAAGCAGACTCCCCACTGAGTGGGGAGCCCGAGACAGGGCTCGATCCCTGGACCCCGAGATCATGACCTGAGCCAAAGTCAGATGCTTAACCGACTGAGTTGCCTAGGTGCCCCTATTTATTTTAGAGAGAGAGAGAGAGAGAGAGTGTGTGTGAGCAGGGGAAGGAACAGAGGGGGAGAGAATCTCAGCAGACTCCACCTTGAGCGCTGAGCATGACGTGGGGCTTGTGAGATCAGGACCTGAGCCAAAACCAAGAATTGGACGTTCAACTGACTGACCCACCCAGACGCCCGAAGTAGGATTTTTTTAAAAAAACCTCTTAACTGTATGAAAACATGCTGACCCTCACTCATATTAAGAGCAGTGTGAATAAGGAGGGCACGTGATGTGATGAGTACTGGGTCTTGTACGCAGCTGATGAATTAGTGAACTCTACATCTGAAACTAATGATGTACTATATGTTGGCTAATTGAATTTAAATTAAAAAAGAAAAAAGAGCAGTGCGAGCTGACACTACACTGGCATTTCATTTTTCACCTGTCAGACTAGCAAGGATAAAACATTTTGGTGATACCGTTTTGGCCGGAATACAGTAAGCAGATCATCTCACACACTTCAGGAGGGAGTTTCCACTGGTACAACCTCAGTGGTGGGCAATTTGACAATGTCTGTGAAAAGTGTAAATGCATACGCCTTTCGACTCAGGGATTTCACTTCTAGAAATGTGTATTTCAGATATGACATACCTGTGAGAATTGACATTTATACATACTTCTTCCTGGCAGCATTGTTTGTAATAGCAAAAGATGTGAAATCACCTAAAAACCCATCATTAGGGTACCAGTGAAATTAATTATGATACATCCATATAATGAAATTATACATAGTTGTTTATAAAGAATAAAGCAGCTCTTTATGCATTTTTCTCTGAATTGATTATTGTGGCCAAGAAATGCAATGTCTTGATTGGTTTAGGCTGAATTTACAAGATCCCTCCAAGTGGGTTGGGGAAGAAGCCCTGAGGTTGAATCCTGGATCTTTGTCTTTTTCCTATAACCGAGCTGTACCTTGGCCAGTTCCAGGCACTTGCTCCCTGCTTTGTACGTTTTGTACTCTTGCCTAATTCCGTCTCTGGTTGGGTGTTGACCAGCCCTCTCAGAAGCTAGAGTTCATTCATTCATTCATTCACTCATTCACTCACTCAGTAAATATTTATTGCATATGATTTTGTGCCAGATACTCTTCTGGGGACAGGGGCGGGGTGGAGGTGGGGAAGGTAGAGCAGCGATCAAACAGGCACAGATCCTTGCCTTCATAGAACTTATATCCCATGGCTCTCCCTGGGAACCAATCTCCCCATAACTGAGCCCCACTTTCTGCTGCTTATGCCCACAGCCCATTGCCCAAATGAGATAAGATCTGCAAAGCATCAGCTCTATTTCTGACACCTGAAAAACAATGTGGCATCCTAGAATGAGGTCAGTTTTTAGAGCTCACAGACTTGGGACAGATCTTCCCTCCGGCACTTAACTGGCTATGTGACCTTGCTGAAGACACTTCTCCATTCTGAGCCCTGATTGCCTCAGCTGTAAAATGGGATGCTGACAGCACATACCTTGTAGCGTTGTAAGGACTGAATATAATGTACTGTTATTTGTGAAGCAAGGAGCACCATGCCTAAACAATGAGGGATTTGCACATGGTAGATGTGTGAATTTCAGATGTCAGCACCAGGAGACTTGTGCCCCGCTTGGAAGGTAGAATGAGTCAGCATCCAGGAACTGGGACAAGAGAATGAAATAGAGTAAAGGAGAAGCAGGCTCTAGGAGTCCCTAGCCAGAGCGCAGGAGCTCAGAGTGGAAGGAGGGGCAGATGGTGGGTGTCAGCCCTGCCGGGATCATCTCTGGTCTGGGGGTCTGAGAATGACTAGCAAAGAGTAGACTGGGCAGCAGGACCGAGGCGGCATGCAGGTCCCTGGAACCCGGATGGCAAAGGGATGGGCACCATGGAAGGCTGGAACAGAGCCTGCCGTCACCACGTCCCCAGGTCTACCTCCCTCACCTCTTAGCCTTCCTCCACTCCCACAGCCAGTCCCTGCCACCTCTTCGGGGGGGCCCCCCCCCACACCATCATAACCTATTCTCTGCAGCCTCTCCCTCTCTATGCCTCCTTTCAGATCAATTTTCAATCATGCCCAGATCTTTCCCTGCTTCCAAACAAACAAGCAAACAAACTCCACATCCCTCCAGTTACTACCCTATCATTTCTCCTTCCCTTCACTGCCAGACTTCTCCATCTCCTTCTCAACGCATTGCGGCCTGGCTCCTACCCTCAAAAGTCCACTGAGCCTGTTCACGCCCAATTACCAGTAACAAGGAAAGACGTGCTGTGCATCCTGGTGCAGGCGCTCTTTGTCTCTGGGCCTCGAGTCTGCAAGGGTGAAAGTGGAGAGAGAGGTGGTTTCCCTGTGCAGCAGAAGAGGGATCCAAGGCCCCACACTGCCTCCCCTATAATTAGAAACAGTATAATGATAAGGAACAAGTGCGCTGCATTTCATGTTACAAAGGGACCTCAGATGTTCCCTGCTCAGAGCGCTTCAGTGGTTTCCTGATCACACACAGAATAATTCCAGACTGCTGTGCCCAAGGCTTCCCAGGGTCTAGCTTCTGCCCTTCGCTCCAACCAGCCTCATCCAGCATTCCACCCACTCACCCCTCGCTCCTTCCCATGACTGCTGGCGCTCCTTAAACACACAAAACTTATTCTGGCCTTAGCACTCTTGCGCTTACTGTTTCCTTTGCCTGAAACGTTCCTCCTCTACATCGCCCAATTTGGAAACTACCAGCCACACGTGGCTGCTCCAAATTGAGACGTGCTGTGAGTGTAAAAGGCACACGGGTTTTTTGAGGACCTGGTTCACAAAAAAAGATGTTAAAATACCTAATTAATTTTGTACGTCAATTACATTTTGAAATGACAGTATTTTGGATATGTGAGATGTGGGGGATTGTTGTAAGGACTGGATACATGCCAATATTTGAAATATATCATTCAAATTAATTTCACCTGTTGCTCTTTATTTTTTTTAAATAGACTTTATTTTTTCGACCAGATTTAGGTTCACGGCCAAACTGAATGGCAAGTCCAGAGAGTTTCCATATACCTCCTGCCCTATAGGCACACAGCCCGCCCTGCCACCATCACCCCGGAGCACAATGGTACATCTGTTACCATCGATAAACTTCCACGAACGCATCATCATCATCATCATCAGAAGTCCATCGTTTAGATTAAGGTTCACTTTTAATATTGTACATTCTGTGGGTTTTGACAGATGTGTAATGACATTTATCCACCATTCAGAATACTGCCTTAAAAATACTTTGTGCTCTGCCTATCCATCCCTCCCTTCCCCAGAACCCCTGGCAACCCATGATGTTTGCTTTTTTATTTTCCTTAATGTGGCTTCCAGAAAATTTAACATTATACATTTGGCTTGCACCCCATTTCCATCGGACAGCACCTTCTAGAAGTTCACAGGTCTGCCTCTCTTCCTCTCTTCAGGTCTCGGATCCAAGATCACCTCCTCAGTGAGGCTCTCCCTGACCAGCCCACCCTATCTGAAATAGCAGTCCCACTGCCATATTTTCCTTTCTACTTTATTCTTCCTGGCACTTATTAATAACTGTATCACACTGAAATATAGCTATTCATTTAATGTCTGTCTCCCGTACTAGATTTCAAGTTTTGTGGGCACAGATACTTCCTCCGTCTTGTTTTCCACGGTGTTCCCAGCTCCTCTAACAGTAACAGGCACACAGTAGGCTCCCAATAAGTACTCATTTAATTAATTAATTAATTTCGATATTGCTAAAGCCAAAAGTGTTTTGAGCCAAGTAACTGAAATGACAATGACAACAATGAGACGTGACAGCAGAAGTCTCTCCTGGTGACTCTCTGGAGAGTAAGGAATCTTCTTTACCGATCTTCTTGGTGTCTCTCTGGCCTGAAGTGACCCAGGTCCAGGCCAAAACCAGTCCCCGGGGCCAGAGGAAAAGCCTATCACCCACTGCCTTAGGCACCGCCATTTTCATTCCTTCCCACGCTCAACTTTTCAGCCACTTCCTTCTGCCTGAAAGCCTCCTCCCCATTGTCCCATGACACTCTCCTACTTTCCCTGCTACCTCTTAGGGTCCAGTGTTGATGCAGCTCAGGGCTCTGTCCTCCCCTCCTCATTCTTCACTTGCCCTTGGTGAGCTCCACATGGATGCTCAACTTTTTTCCTTGTCCTCATGCAGACACCCCCCCCCACCCTCAAATCTGTTTCTGGCCTTGACGTTTCTCCTGAGCTCCAGGTCTGGCTATCTCCACTGAGCAGCCCAAGGGTACTTTGAAGGTAGCATGCCTAAGAATGAACACGGTATCTTTCTCTTCCCCAAACCTGTTCCTCCTTCTATATAAACGTAGAAAATGACATTTAATCTGTCTGGGATAGACATCGGGAAGTTATGCCTGGTACCTCTTCCCCCCCACCCTCCACATCTAATTCATCCTTAAGTCCTATTGATGCCCTTTTTTCTTAAGTAAACTCTTTTTTTTTTTATTTTTTTTATTGTTATGTTAATCACCATATATTACATCATTAGTTTTTGATGCAGTGTTCCATGATTCATTGTTTGTTCATAACACCCAGTGCACCATGCAAAACGTGCCCTCCTCAATACCCATCACCAGGCTAACCCATCCCCCCACCCCCCTACCCTCTAGAACCCTCAGTTTTTCAGAGTCCATCATCTCTCATGGTTCGTCTTAAGTAAACTCTTAAACTCTACCCCCAATGTGGGGCTCAAACTCATGACCCCAAGATCAAGGGTTGTATGTTTTATTGACCGAGCCAGCCACATACCTCTTTGATGCCCTTTTATTTATTTATTTATTTATTTATTTTTGTGTTTTAAAGATTTTGTTTTTAAGTAATCTCTACACCCAATGTGGGGCTTGCACTCACAATCCCGAGATCAAGAGTCACACACTCCACTCACTGAGCCAGCAAGGTGCCCCTTTTAAAGGTCCTTGATTCCTTATAGTTCTCCCCATCTTCACTATTATCATTCTTGTCCAGGCTTGTCAGGACGAGTTGAAATGTGTTTCACTGGCACCCATCAGTAGCTTTCTCACACTCAATTTAGCCTCCTTGTAGTCTATTCTCCCAGCACCCAGAATGATTTTTTTTTTCTGGAATGCCTATTGGATTAAGTCCCTGCCCTGTTTGAAATGTCAGAACATCCATCATCAAAAAGACAAGAGATAACAAGTGTTGGTGAGGATGTGGAGAAAAGGAAACCCTCGTGCCCTGTTGGTGATGATGTAAACTGGTGCAGCCACTGTGGAAAAAAGTATAGAAGTTTCTCAAACAATTAAAAATAGAACTACCATATGATTCAGCAATCCCACTTCTGGGTATTTACCCAACAAAAATGAAAATGGAATCTCAAAGAGATCTCTGCACCCCTATGTTCACTGTACATTATTCACAACAGCCAAGATATGGAAAAACCTTAAGTGTCCATCAACAGACAAATGGATAAAGAAGATGTGGTATGTCTGTGCAACAGAATATTATTCAGCCATGAGAGAGAAGTAAGTCCTGCCATTTGGACAACATGGATGGACCTTAAGGGCATTATGCTAAGTGAAATAAACCAGACAAAGACCAAGGCTGCATGGTATCACTTATATGTGGAATTAAAAAAAAAAAAAGGTCAAAGTTACAGAAACAGAGTAGAAAATAGTTGTCAGGGGCTGGGAGGTAGGGGAAATAGGGACAGGTTGGTAAAAGTGTACAAACTTTCAGCTATAAGATGAATAAGGTCCAAAAATCTAATGTAAAATATGGTGACTATAGTTGATAAATTGTATTATATAATTGAAATTTGCTAAGAGTAGAAGTTAAGTGTTCTCATCCCCCCCCAAATTGTGTGTGTGTGTGTGTGATTGGATGTGTTAGTTCGCTAGATGGAGGGAATCCTTCCACGTATATGTGTATACCAAATCATCATGATGTATACTTTAAATATCTTACAATTTTATTTGTCAATTATACCTTAATAAAGCTAAAAAAAAACCAAAAAAAACAAAAACCCAAACAATCCAACATTCCAATGGCTTCACATGGAACTTGGGAGAGAATCTAAAACCCAACATTCTCTGTAATTTCTCCTAACTACGTCTCAAGACTCATTTTGGACAACTGACACCCTAGTGCTCTTCATGCCAATTATTCTGAACTTCTTTCAATTTCTTGAGCCTTAGATACTCTCTCTCAACTTCAGGTCTTTGTACATACTGATCTCTCTGCTGTTCTCTTCCTCTGCTGTTCCCACTTCATTGATTCACTCATTCAAGCTTGTTCATTCAACAAGTGTCTGTGCGAGCCTACTGTGTGCTCGTCCATTCAACAAGTGTCTGTGCAAGCCTACTGTGTGCTCGTCCATTCAACAAGTGTCTGTGCGAGCCTACTGTGTGCTCGTCCATTCAACAAGTGTCTGTGCGAGCCTACTGTGTGCCAGACACTGTAGGGACACAGCAGTGAGCAGCACAGACAGCGTCCTCACTCTCCTGGAGCATCCTGGTCGGGGAGACAGAAAAGAAACAAGTAAATAAGCAAGATAATGACAAAGTGATAACTGTTACAAAGAAAATAAAGATGTTTAACAGAGGTGGTTACTTTAGATGAGTGGTCAAAAAAGGCCTTTTTTGGGGTGCCTGGGTGGCTCAGTTGGTTAAGCGACTGCCTTCAGCTCAGGTTGTGATCTCAGGGTCCTGGGATCGAGCCCCGCCTCGGGCTCCCTGCTCAGTGGGGAGCCTGCTTCTCCCTCTGACCCTCCCCCTGCTGTGTTCCCTCTCTCGCTGTCTCTCTCTGTCAACTGGGTAAGTAAAAAAAAAAAAAGGCCTTTTTTAAGAGGTGAATTTTAAACTGAGTCCTGGATAATGAAAAGGGCACCTATTATACAACATTTTAATTTTTTTTAAATTTTAAGTAGGCTCCATGCCCAACATGGGGCTTGAACTCATGACCCCAAGATCAAGAGTCCCATGCTCTACCCCCTGAGCCAGCCAGGTTCCCCAATTATGCAACATTTTAGAGAAGGCAATATCAGGCAGCTACAACAGCTTTGGAAAGCCCTGAGATGGGAATGGCATTAGCTTGTGAGAGAAACAGAAGGTCTGATGCGTTGGAATCCAGTGAGCAAGGGGTCTCGAGTTTAGGTCTAAGCAAGGGCCAGATCATTATGGACCATTATAAGGAGTTTATATTTTATTCTAAGTACAAGTTGGAACTGTGTGTGGGCTGACATGACGTGATTTATGTTTTTTTTAAGATTTTATTTATTTTTTGAGAGAGAGACAGTGAGAGAACACAAGCAGGGGGAGTGGGAGAGGGAGAAGCCAGCTTCCTGCTAAGCAGGGAGCCCGATGCGGGGCTCAATCCCAAGATCCTGGGATGATGACCTGAGCCAAAGGCAGACACTTAACCAACTGAGCCACCCAGGCACCCCGTGATTTATGTTTAAAAAGGTTCAATCTAGTTGCTTCATGGATTGAAGTGGGTGAGAGCAAGAGTGGAAACAGGAAGACCATTCAGAAGGCTAGTGCAGTTGTCCAGGTGAATGATGAATTAAGGTGGTCATAGAAAGAAGAAGTGGATGAGTTCAGGATACATTATAGAGGTAGTTTGTCAGCCCTTGCTGATGTGGAAGAGAATGAGAGAAAGAAAAATCAAGAGTAAATACTAGATCTCTGACTTGAGTACGTGGGTAGGTAGTTGGGCCATTTTTTCTGAGATGGCAGAAATGGGGAGGAACAGTTTTGTGGGTGGCGGGGGCAGATATCAAGAGCGCTATGTGGGACATTGTGAGTTTGAGATGCCTATCAGATATCTGGGTGGGGATGGGTATGTCAAGGAGGCAATTGGATCTGAATCTGGAGTTGGGATGAGATACAGATGGGATACAAATCTGGACATCATCAGTGTCTGGATGTGAGGAAACACTTAGTGAAAGGTGGGCGGGAAATGTTCTAGGCAGAGCTTAGAAATCTGCAAAGTCCCTCCTAGTTTGGGGATCCTGTGCTCTTGCTTCTGGATAGCATTACTTCACAGGGCTCCAGCCTCTACTCAGGTTCATGTTTACCTCCACCTTCCACTGGACACCTGTCTGATGCCAAAGGGTCCAGAGGAATAGGTTGGAAGAGAGGATAAAGTGGAAGAACAAGCCAGTATGGAAGATGTAGATGGGCAACTGGAAGAGTTTCCATTTAAGCAAAGACCTAGAAAGACAAGGATGAAAGTCCTGGTAAAATTATCTAGCCTCAAGCTTCTAGGAAGAGTCTGTGCCCTGTGTTCCCTCCCAGGGTGCCCTGTACTTCCCCCCCATCTCGGCACCATAGTTGAAGAATAATTGCCGTTTTGCTTGTCTGTCTCCCCACTGAGACTGAGCAGCATGAGAACAGGGGCCATGCCTGTGTGGTTTGGTTTTGAACCAGCTGCACAACACAAAGCTGTGTGCTTGGCACTGATTCCATGCTTAATTAGTGTTTGCTGAATGGATGGATTTGAGAGTGAGTGTCATTTTCCTGATGTGGCTGGAAACCTAGGGGCCCAAGCTACAGTCTGGGGCCACGTTCAGGACTCCAAATAGTCCTGGGTTAAGAAGTTGTTTTGGTGCCCCTCCAAGGAGAGAATCCTGCCCAGGTGTTTGGGGTGTGAGGTTCCCTAGTTCCAAGGCCACTAACTTCTGGAGGGAATTAGCAGAGGCCTTCAGTTGGTGAAACGGGGGACAGTAGTGGGGAACATTTACCAGACCCAGAGGACATGGTAGACGGGAATAATTTTTTTAAATGTCTGCCCCCTGCACCATGCCGCAAATCCTCAAGGACAAAGACCTGATCAGATTCACTTCCGTGTTCCTGACAGGACGCAGAACTGTCCCCGGCACATAGTATTCCTCAACAAAAGATCGGCTGAAATGAATCGAAGCCCAGTAGCCCAAGGTTACTGGCCAGCTGCCTGCCGAAAAAAGCTTGGCAAATCCTACCAGCAGCTCAATCCCAGGGCAGCACGGCTGGAGCTAGAGCCCTGGGGAGACACAGCTGAATGTCCTAGGTCCTAAGTCCCAAAGCCTCTGGAAGCTCCACCTTCTCACAGCCCACAGCATGAATAATTCAGAACAGGATTGGTGGTCAGATTTGGGAAGGACAGTGAGGTTGAGAAGAAGCAAACCTTCCGATGCTCTCCAGTCGGAGAGGCCAGGACTGCAGGCTTCCTCGGTGATGAGACAGCCCGGCCCCAGCAGCTCTCCACAGCTGGTCCTGTCTCCAGAGCGCCAGGCCACAGGTCCCAGCCCCTGCAGACACTCAGTTTCATACCCAGCCACCGGCACTCTTGCTATGTCTTCCGCTTGGCATCCATGTTGCCCTCTCACTGGAGAAGGGTTTTTGCACTTCTGCTTCTGCCTCACGGTTTCTCAGCTCATCCCCACAGTAACTTTCTAACCGGGCTGCCAAATTCTCCTGGGCTGAGGCCTCTGCAGGCTCCTGGGGAGAGATGGCCCACACAGGGACCTGCGCTACCTCCCCAGCTACACTTTAGGTTACATTTGTGGACCCCTGACTTTTCTCTGGAAATCTAAAAGGTACCTGTGGTCCACAGTGAAGAACCCTTGGCTGAATCAAAGGACTTTGGTTCTTTGCCTTGGCTTCAGACAGTCGAGAGCAATGGTTACAGAATGAGCTTTGGAGCCAGGCCTTAACCCAAGCCCCAACACTAGCTTGCTTTGTGGGCATCAGCAAGTTGTTTAACCTCTTAAAGTCTCTCTTTCCTTTTTCTAAAATGAGAATAATAAATATACCTACTGGTATCTTATGGGGTTATGGGGAGGATTTATTCTTTTTTTTTTTTTTTAAGATTTTATTTATTTGACAGAGAGACACAGTGAGAGAGGGAACATAAGCAGGGGAGAGTGGGAGAGAGAGAAGTAGGCTTCCCGAGGAGCAGGGAGCCCGATGTGGGGCTTGATCCCAGGGCCCTGGGATCATGACCTGAGCCGAAGGCAGACACTTAATGACTGAGCCACCAGGGCATCCCTATGGGGAGGATTTAACAAGATAATGTACACAAAATTCCCCAGGACATTGCCTAGCACTTAGTAGAAATTTTAATAATGGTGGTTCCTTTTCTTTATTTACTGTGGGAGAATGCATGCAGACAGAAACCTAGAAGGTGTCAGTGGGTGGAAGTCCCCCCCCCCACGCCGTTCCCATCCCCATTGTCCATTCCTGGGATCAGAGCCTCACTACCTTTTGCTGGGACTATTACAGTAGTCTTCTGGCATAACCATCCACACCCATCTTGTGCCTGTCCTTGGGTTACTTTCACTCTTCTGCTTTCCTTCCTTCCTTGGCTGCTCACAACCATATGATTTAGACCAAATTTCTTAGCTTGAAGTTCAAGGGCCTCTAAGTTGATCTCACCCACATTTTCCCAACCTTTACAGTGAAAAAGAACCCAGGATATGGAGTCTGAGGACATGGATTCTAGTCCTGAATTGGCTACTTTCTCCCTGGATGACTGAGTAAATTATCTAGCCTCATTTTCTACATCCAGAAATTTAAGATCATATACTGCCTCAAGGCATGCACTGTGATTTATGTCCTCTGTCTTTATTGCTAAGTCCAGTGGAATCAATGGGCAGGGACCAGATGCATTTTGCTCATTATTGTATTCTTAGCACCGAGCCCAGGGCCCGGCACATGGTAGACGTTCAGTACGTATATTCGTTGAAAGAATGAATGAACAGGATTGTGAGGATTCCATGTGGCATGACCCAGGTAAGGCACGTTGCATGGTCCTTGCATGGTCCCCCAGGAGACACACCCAAACAGTAGCTGTTGCTATGCAGGTTACTAGTGGAGTGACTTGAGGCAAATACCCTCCCTTCTCCGAAAATATTCATTTATCTGTACTATGAAAGCACTGAAGGCATTCCTGGCTCTCATTTTCTGTATTACTAGGCGGAGCATGCAGAAGCAGCTCAATAAATGTTTTCTCAGTATTTGCAGCCTCTTCAGAGGCTCTGAATCGGGCTGGTGCTGTCTAAACAAGAGGCTGAGTTGCCTCCTGGGGCCTGGTTCCCCTCTGCCCTTTACCCCGTGGGCAAGATGGGGCCTCCTTCTGATCCCTCCTACATTCAGATCCAGAAGCCCAGCGGGTATGTGGACCGGCTTGGGCGCTCTCCCGAGCGGAAGCAGAAGCCCCAAGAGCAGGGAAAGAATGTGGGTTTTGGGGGGAGCGGGCAAAGGAGGGGCAGGCAGGGGAATGGGCCGTTCAAGAACCAGGTCCGGGCTGAGAGGCAGCCCCGCAGCCTGGGACAGCGACTCGGGGACCGGCGGTGAGGAGCTCCAAAGGGGCGGGCGGGTGAGCCAGGCCCGGGTCAGCGAGCGGCCGCGGGGGCCCGGGCGGAGAGGGCGCGGGAGCACAGGGCGGGGACTGTGGGGGTGTGAGTTGGCCCGGGGACCCGGCGGCCGCACAGGAGGAGTTGCGCGGGGAGGGACCCAGAGGGAGAGGGCCCGGAGGCAGTGCGGAAGGGGCGCCGGGCTGCGGCCGGGCAGGGGCGCGCGGGGAGCAAGGCAGCGGCCGCGGGTGGGGTGCAGGGCGGGGGGGGGGGGGGCGCGCACCGGGGGGCGGGGGGCGGCGTCGGCGCCGGGGGTGGGGGAGCGGGTTGGGCGGCTGCGCCGGCTCCGCTTCAGCCGCTGCCGCTAGGGCGCGGGGGGCGGGGGGCTCGGCGCCGCGAGCTCGGCCATTGTGGGAGCCGCTCCCCTCGGCTCCGCTGCGCTCCAGCCCGGGGCGCGCTCCGCCGCCGCCGCCGCCGCCTTTGCTGCTGCCGCCGGCCGGTCTCCCCTGCTCCGGCTCCCAGGGTAAGGCGCGGGGCGCGGGGCTGGCTGCAGGCTCCCTGCCTGTCCGCCGGGTGCGCGGCGGCGGCGGGGCGCGGTGCTGGATGGCGCGGGGCGGCCGCGCCCGAGCCCGGGCGGCCGGCGGCAGCGGGGAGGCGGGTTGACAGGCGCCGGCATCGCGGCCGCCGGGGCCTCGCACCTGCAGCCCGGGCGGCCGGGGCGCGGAAGCCGAGCGTGCGGGGCGGGGGGTCTCCCCGCGGCGGGCGCTGCCCGGGCCAGAGGGAGGCGTGTTCTCCGGGAAGATGGGACACCGAGCCCTCCCGGGCCGAGACAGCTGCGGGAGCGGCCAGGGCCCGGCTGGGGAGGGCGCTTCCCGGCCCCAGGTCTCCGCCGCGGGCCCCCGCGCCCGCTCGGCCCTCGGTCGCGCGTCCGCATGGCGCGGCCCCGCTCTTTGTCAGCCGCGCGCGGCGGGCACGCGGACCCACCCGCGGCGCCCCGGGCTCGCGGGCCCGCCCCTCCCCCACCGCGGGGAAGGGGTAGGGGTCGGGGGCGAGAGGGCCGCAGCGGGCGAGCGACAGGTGAGGAGCCCGTCGCGCACCGGGCCCGTGGCCTTGGGAATGGGTTGGGGGCGTGGGCGCGCGCTCCGGTGAATCGGGGGCTGATGGAGTGACTCAGGTGACCGAAGGGTGGGGCGAGAGCCCCGAGGTCAAACAGGTGTTTGCGAGGGTAGGCTGACTGACCCGGGTAGAGCCGGGGAGGGCCGGTCTCCTCGGGAGGAGGCCGGGGACGTGCAGGCCTTTGTAGTAAATGGGCGTCTTGGGGAGGAATGGGCGGTTCTGGCTTGAAGCAGGTGGTCTGAGAGGAGGGGCGTTTTCCTGGCCCTAGCGGACCGTAGGGAAGGAAGACTGGCCTGAATTCCGCCCCCCCCCCCCCCCCCCCCGGCGGGGCAGTCTCTTCGGCCTCCGACCTGGCTGTGGGTGGCGTCGGAGGCGGGCACCAGAAGTAATTGCGGGGAGGGGGTAAATGCTAGGATAAAAGGCAAAGCTGTGCCAGAAGTTGGGTCCTTTCCTGCCTTCTGTGGCTGGAATCGTTCTTGATGTTCCATGGGAAGAGGGCCCGAATGCTTCTGGCACAGGAGGTGCCCTGGCAGGGCTGTTCCTGTTTGCCCGAGGCTGCTTGGAGGCCTCCTGCGACCGTGTGATGTTTCTTTTGTTATCTCTTCACATTCTGTGCTTATGGTGGGGATCTGCCAATGACCCAGGAGCCTGTCCCTGCCCCTTGCTGCCTCCAGGCCGAGGTTCCCAGAATCCAGGAGGAGCTGTGCCCAGAGACCCATGGTGTCCAGCCATTTAGGGAAATGTATTAGGGAAAATACTTCCCATGCTCCCACCTCATGCTCTCCACATAGCCCTAGGTGCAGATATTCCCCAGAAGGGAAAACCGACAGTCTCCTGCCCACCTGGACCCTAGAGCCAAAGCGAGAGCTGGTTAGTTGAGCTGGATTTGGGACCTGCAGGGAGGCTAGTAGCTGAAGGCATGCACCATCCGGGCTCTGATGAGGCCGTTGGGGTGGTGGGCCATGTGTAGCAGATGGTTCTGGGAAGTGAGCTTGGCCTGGCTGAGGGACCGCTGCCCAGTCTGGCTGGTGGAGCCCAGCTGGCTCCAGAGTGGTTGTGTTTCCGTTCAGATCTCTCCACTAGCTAAACTGACCAGGAAAACTGACTTTCTGTACCACCTCCCCCACCCCCACGCTGTGCCACTTAGTCCCACAACAGCCCTTGGAATAAGCCAATGAACGTTTTATCTAACACCCATTGTGTGCCCTATGTGGTGCCAGCCAGTTTTATATTTTCATTTCACGATGTTCTTAAAACATCCTCTAAGGTGAAATATTGCCCCCATTTTGCAGATGACGAAACTGAGTCTCAGAGAGGTGAAGTGACTTGCCCCAGACCACACCAGTTGTAAAGTGGCCAGACCAGAGCTGATACGCAGGTCGGTCTTACTTCAAGTTCAGTACTTTTCCCAATGGACTTGCCAGAGATGGAATGGGAGAAATGTAGAATTTCTGTCTATTCTAGCCCATGCTTTGTTTCATGCCTGCCAGTGAGATCGTGCTTTAGCTTTTTGAAAATACTTCCCATCTGCTGCCCCATTTTATCCTTACAACATTCCTGGGAGGTAGGTCGAACAGGAATGTAACAGTAGATGCTGTTTATTAAGTGCTTATTAGACACCGTGCACTGTTCAGTGCTTTACCTGCAGGATCTCATTTGTGCTTTGCAGACAACGCTGTGAGGTGTAGGTGCTATCATCATCCCCATTTTATAGATGAGGATGCTGAGGCTCAGAGGCCAAATGGCTTCCCCAGGGTAGAACTTGAATTCACGTCTTACGATCTGTGGGACTTGAAAGCTCCAAACGTACCAACTAACAATGATAGCGGTTACTAGTAATAGGAGCTTAACTTTTCCAGAGTATTTTCAGATTTATTTATTTATTTATTTTTGAGGTTTTTATTTATTTATTTTGAGAGAGAGAGAGTGGGGAGGGGGCAGAGGGAGAGGGAGAGAGAGAGAATCTCCAGTAGACTCCCTGCTGAGCGCAGAGCCTGACTAGGGGCTCAACCCCACGACCCTGAGATTATGACCTGAGCCGAAACCAAGAGTCAGACGTTCAACTAACTGAGCCACCCAGGCTCCCTGAGTATTTTCAGACTGATAAACATCTTCACACATATTACCTCATGGGATTTCTCTCAAGCCCGGTGAATTCATTTTGCCGTGTATTATCATCACCCCATTTTCCAGATGAAGAAACTGAGGTTCAGAGAGGTGAAGAGGTCAAGTCAGTGGCAGAGCTAGGACTTGCTTCCCAAGCCCCAGTGCGCCTCATACGACCCCTTCGCCTGTTCACCTGCACTCCTCTCTCCCACAGCTCACCAGTCCCTGGGCTCCCAGGCCCTCCCGCGGCAGCCCCTGCCGCCTGGGCGATGTCTTCCTCAGACGAAGAAACGCTCAGTGAGCGGTCCTGCCGGAGCGAGCGGTCCTGCCGGAGCGAGCGGTCTTACAGGAGCGAGAGGTCAGGGAGCCTGTCCCCATGCCCCCCCGGGGACACCTTACCCTGGAACCTGCCACTGCATGAGCAGAAGAAGCGGAAGAGCCAGGACTCGGTGCTGGACCCTGCGGAGCGGGCCGTGGTCAGAGTCGCTGGTAAGAGAGGCCCGAGTGAGCGGGGTGGCGGGAGGCAAGGCGAGACCGGGCCGGTGTTCACGGGCTGGGGGGCGCGAGTCGTGCAGCGGCCCTCCTCGGGGCGCTTTGACAAGCCAGGTGGAATCCAAAATTTGGCATTTTTACTGTTGGAAAGATGATGGCATAACGTCAGAGGAGACCCGAGCGAGTAGAATCTGCCGCTCCTCATCCCTGTGAGCTAGCCGGAGACCTGGTTGCATTTTTGCGCCTTCTCTTTGTCCCCACGCAGTACCATTCTGGATCTGACTTTTTTTTTTTCCACTTACTCTTATACCCAAACGATTCTCCACATTACACCTTAGGCTTTAGAGTTACCATTTATAAAGAATGTGTAACATTTCATGATTTTAAAAATCCTACTCATTTTCTTTTCTTTTCTTTGCTTTTTTACCATAATAGTACTGCAGAGAACATCTTTATGAATAATAACACTTGACTTCTGTCAAGTTATTTCCTTGGCGTAAGTCCTTGAAGAGGGCAGTTTCACTGACTTTGCTTTCTGAAAACGTGGTACACACGTCCCCTCCGTGCCTGGCGAGGGCTGGGCTGCCTGCTGCTGGGGGAGGTGACCGCTTCTCCTTTGCCAGCAGCGGAGCGCGCAGGGCCGCGGTCGGGAGCGCGGGCTCCGCAGCCAGAGAGGGGAGGTGCTGGACGGCGGACCTGTCACCGGCCGGCTGGGTGGCTCTAGGCGAGTCTCTTGTCCTGTCTGCGCCTCACTTTTCTCGGCTTGAGACTGCTTCCCGTGCGGAGCTGCCTTGAGGATGAGATAATGTATGTAAAGCTCTCAGCTCGGTTTCTGGCTCGGGAAAGCGGAGTAGGTCGCGGAGTGCTCCCTCTGCTGCTTCCTCAGAGCTGCTTCCTCCGAGGGCATCCGGAGCCGCCTCCGCGGGCTGTGCTCAGCGTCCGCCGTCCGCCACGGGGCCCGAGTGCAGAGGCAAAGCTAGACAAAGCCGGGCCGGCAGCTAGTTCAGTGACATCACCCGCTTTCATTCCATCACCAAGGCCTGTCCTGCTCTCTCTTTTGTGTCTCTTCCGTAATGCCCCCGGCCCGCCTCCGCTTTGTGCCCCCGGACCTGGACCTTCCAACCTGCATCTCGTGGTTCCCCGGTCCTCTTGCCCCTCCTCTACGTGACTCACAAGAGTATTTTGTTCTAACATGCGAACCTGATCCTGTTTGTTACTCAGCTGCTTGTAAGCCTTCTGTGGCTCTTCCTTGCCTATGGAATAGAGGCCCCTGAAATCAGGCCCCCTCTTGAGCTTCACCTTCTGCTAGCACCCTGCCACATTGAGCTGTACCTTGACCCCTAGAGCTGTGTGTCTTGCAGGCTCAGACCTCCATGCTTTAGCTTTCTTCTCTGCAGGGCACTGGGAAAGTGACCCCTCGTCTGTCCCCAATACCCCCAGCAGTATCCAGAGCTCCCTCCTCCGCTCTCGTATTCATACTTTTCCCTCCCCTGTGTCCCCTCCTACAGTATGGCAGTTATCTCCCAGGGAACCCCTCACTCCCTCACGACTGTTAGCTACGCTGGACCGTGTCTTGCTTATGTGTTTGCCCCCAGCTACTTGCACCGGGCCTTGTGCACGTTGGAGATCAACAAGCCCCGAATGACTGAAGGAGTGCAAGGAGCGTTTAGGGGAGAAAATGTGACCGATTGTGATCCAGGAGCAGGCAGGCAGTGGGCTGTAATGGAATGCTAGGTAGGGAGAGGGTTGTGTGGGCTCAAGTCCCGAGGAGAGGGTTTTAGCAGAAGGTGAACATCCCAAGAGGAGACCTGGCAGGCAGGCTGGAGAGTTTGCACTCCTTTTGTAGGCAATAGGAAGCCCTTGGAGAAAGGTTGTCAGTCCTTCTCAAGACCTTTGGGCCTGTGGCATCAGCCAGTCCGTAGAGTTTCTCAGCTGCCTCTAGGATGCTAGGAGGGCTTTACTTGTCTCCAGCCTTGAGGGGCCCCAACCAAGGGGTCTCAGGACCCACAAAGCTCTCATTTTCCTGAAGGCGGCCTTCTTCTCCCTCCATATGCTCTCTAGCCCCATCCTCCACCACGTGGACATACTTACAGGTCCCTTTGTGATGATTTCCCCTTCCAAGCTGCTCTGAGGGGGCCCCACGGGATGATTTGCCTGCTGTTTAACCTTCTAAGTCTAGAACAGAAGTGGAGTGGACTTGAGAGGGCTTCGGCCCCAGGAAACGTCACTACAGATGCTGCTGGGTCAACTAAGCCGAGGGACGGTGGGCGCTGTGTTGTGTTTCCGCATCCATGCTGATCTTCTCTACCTCCTGATGCTGCCAAATGACAGTCTTGAGGAGGGGGCTGGGCCAGGGAGACTGAAAATGTGGAGACTGTCATGGTTAAAAATAACTCGTGTGCTGCAGTTGGGCGTGTTTCGTTAGCAGCAGAGAAGAGGCGGGACGGCTGCTTCAGGGCCTGGCTGAAATCTTGCTGTGATTTTGGAACGTGGTGGGGGCTCGACCAGGGTTATTTAAAAGGCAGCCTTGGCTTCTGCAGGGACTACTTCCTGTGAGGTGCAGGAAGGGCATGTCTGGAAGACCCTGGGTGCTCTGAGGCTCTCTGAAGTTACAACTTTCATTCTGGGAGGAAATGAAGTCAGTCTGGCCCTGGGAGCCAGCTGTGGCCCATGCAATTTTCTCCTCCTCGTGGGTCTGGGTGTGAAGCCAAGTGGGGGTGTCTGAATCAGTCTCACCAAATGCAGAGACCTCCCTCCTTCCCTGGACCCATTCAGTGTCCTGTGCTTGAGAGGCCTGATGGGGAAGGGGGGCGCTGCTGGTCATACATGTCGGACTGGAGAGGCGTGTCAGGGCTGAGAAACCTGCTGATCTGTCTACAAAGCCCAAACAGGTTCTGGGGGCTTCATGCATGCAGTAACCCGATTCTTCCCAAACTCATCCTTTCCTGCCAGTTTCCCTCTCTCTTCTTGGCCAGCCCTATTCTCAACTCCTTAAGCCTAGCCACATTACAATGGAACGATAGTCCATTAATAAGAAAGCCTGTTTCTGTTGATCAGTGTTTGGGTTTGCATAGAGATTTCACAATAACTGTGAGTTAGGTAGGACACGTCTTAGGATCTGAGGCCCAGAGGATTTAAACAACTTGACAACTTGCCTGTAGTCAATACTCTGGTAGAGACAGATCCTCCAACTCTGGGTACACTGCTATTTCCATTTCCTTAGGCAACGTGTGGCAACCAGGCCAGGCTGAATCTTCTGCAGGTGACAAAATAAAAAGCTGAACTGGTCTCCAGACTCACTGAGAACCCTTCTGATTACTTCTGGGAGAGGTCTCAAGATCCTGGCCTATAAAAAGGCAGAGACAAAGATCTCTGAAATTTTGCCTCTTTGAAGACCTCTGGCTCTCTGTGGTTGGTGACCAGCTTTAGGGATATCCTTACTCATCGGTGGGGGGCAACAAGGAATGGGAGGGACTGGGGAAGGTACTCTAGCAAGGAGCACAACCCCACAGGAGAGGAAAGAAGGTTGTATCTCTTGGGGCTTGTGGGGACCACCCCCCAACCCCGGGAAAAGCTGGGTATAGGACAGAGTGTCACACGGTTGCACACTGTACAATTCTAGAGGACGCCATTCCTACTTTTTGTCGTTGTGGATTTGTATATTTATTATGACAAATTTCCTGCAGATGGCAGTGAAGTGTCTGGAAGAAGGGATCCCCTTTGGGCTGGGGCTGGGCTGGGTGCCGGAGGAATTCACCATCCACCTATATCAGTCGGGTATTCATCCATCTAACCTCACATCTTCAGGACCCTCCCTGTTCTTAGCATTGATATTCAAAGATGGCTGAAGATGTGGTCCCTTCTTCACGGAGCTCGGTCTGGTTGAGAGGATAGCAGGGAAAAAATAATTACATTCCTGCGTGCATTGTGAAAGGGGGGAGGGCACAGGGCTAAGGACTGGCCTCCTAATTAACCCAGTAGAAAGCATCCGTCGGATTTGTTCTTGGGGGCCCCTCAGCAGATGCTGGTGAAATCATCATCTCCAACATCTGCTCCAGTGTGGCCTCCCTCAGGAAGCCTTCTCTGATCCCTCCAGTCAGACAGCAATTGTATCTCTGCCCAGCCCTTGTTTCAGTTGACCTTTTAGACTTCATTGTTTCCGCCACCAGATCTAGAGGTTACTATAGACAGGAGTCCCCATCTTACTCTGCCTGCTGTTGCCCCAGGATCTCACTCTGAGAGCATGGGCTTATTAGAATCTAGAAGCCCAGTGGGAGCCGTGAGGTGCAGCTCCGATGCTGGTTTGCCCTGCTGTCAGAGCTCAGCTCAGCTCAGCTGCTGGAGTCTCTCAAGGGCTTGCCTTTGGGGAGACAGCCCTGAGAGCACATACCTGGTCAGAGGAAGGGGCCTGCATCTCTGCGCCCATGCATCTCTCCTCCGGGATGGAAGCTCTGAGAAGGAGCCTTTTTGCTTGTTCATTCATTCATGGAGACAAGTGGACCTGGAGTCAGAAAACTCCGGCGAATGACTTCACTTCTTAGAGCCTCAGGGTCCTTAGCTGTAAAAGGGAAATGATGGCATCTGCTTTGAATGGTCATTGGAGGAGAGTTGGAACACGTTAGACGACACGGGTTAACATGCCTGTTCCTGCACTTAGCGTGTCATTCCTTGTAAGTTCTCTGGGCCACTAGAAGAGACAGTGGAGTCTCCAGGAAGGCAGCAGTTTCCCAGATGAGCAAGGGAGGGGCTCAGGCCTTTTAATTCCGTCCCTTTCTTTTGTTCACACTAGGGCTTGGTCAGAGGGCAGATGGAAATGGTTTTTTCCTGGCCATGCCGTGTTGGGAAGAAAGGAATGCAGGGGTGGGAAAGGGAGCCCTAAACACCGATTCCACTGGGAACCCTTATTCCAGAGCCACCAGTCTTGCTTGCCCCAGGCTCTTTGACCTTTGCACAGAAGGAGCCTCTTCTTCCTTGCTAGCTTCTCTACTTCTTCCTGGTAGTACCCTCAGGAGTCCCTGATCCTGTCCTGGAGCTTGGTTTCAGTAGCAGGAGAGAGGAGCAGGAGAGTCCCATGAAAGTGGGGCAGAATGAATTGTAGCTACACACCACCAGCTCAGCCCCAGCCCTTTGAAAGTGAATCTGGGTCACAGTAGCTGCAGGGATGGAAAGTGACCACGTGGGCAGAATTTTGTGCAGGCAGCTGAAAAGACAGCCCAACTGTCTTTTCGCTGAGGCTCAGGGCCTTTGTGGGACCCCAGCTGGTGAAGGAAGGTGGTTGCCACATTGCAAGGTGTCGGCTTTGTGCTGTTTGTTTCCCATCATGCCTTTCTAGTGACTTCCCAGGTGACACGGAGACAGGTTTGGAATGGCAGTCTGACTCATGCCTTTCTGTTCTGGAGCAGTTAAGGACTGAGGTTAGGAATGCGGAGGAAGGACTGGTTCATCTGGGGGCTGCGGAAGGCTGTCATTTCTCAGTCCCACGGGGTTAGAGATGACATGGCACCAGAGGAGCAGACTGAGCCTCGGAATCTAGGGCGGCACTTTCTTTTGTTCCAGCAGCCTTCCCCCTGGGAGGAGGTCTGTGAACATATCTGGTAGGGGGAGTATTAATAACCCACCATCACCAAAGTGCTATCCTGAGTCCGGCCAGTTGCCGCGGCTAGGACCTGCGGTGATTTGGCCCTGGGTCTGCCTGTTGCCACCTGTCAGTAGAAGTGGGCCAGCTTCCTGGCTCTGCCTTGACACTCCTGCAGGAGCAGAACTGGTGCACCTGGCTGCAATCTCTGCCTGGACTTAGGGTGCTGCTGCAGAGACGGTCTGGCAGCCCCTGGAACCTGAAAACTGATGATGGGTGGACGTTTCTGTCCTCAGCTGTGTCTCACCCCTACCCCAAGAAGATACCTGGCTTTTGCTTTGTGTCTAGGGGAAGGTTTTGCCTGGAGCCTCAGGGGGTGTGTTTCTGGGCATGCCTTTCCCTCTGCATTCCCTCCTTACTCGTCTCCTCCCTCCCGTGCTCACTCTTCCATTCATTCACTCAAGGGCATGGCTTTGGGAGTCAGCTGCGGTCCCAGTTCCAGTTCCATCACTCGCCAGTTGGGTGAGCCTGGGAACTTACTAACCACTGAGCCTCACTTTCTCAGGGTTAAAATGGGGGAGCAAGAGTGCCACCGTGGGTGGGAGTCTTGTGGGGTGGGTTAAATGAGATAGTGGGAGTGAGGTGCTTGGCCCAATGCCTGCTATGTAATCAGCGCTAGATACACATTAACCATTCTCATGAATATTGTTCATTTGCTCATAAACTTGTTTGCTAATTCGTGCATGTATCGATTCATTCCTTTGCTTATTCATTGATCATGCACTTACTTGTTTACCACATATTTCTAGAGCTGCTTTGTGCTAGGCTCCGACTGGGCTTCAGGACCCAGGTCCCTCCCGTGCAGGCAGCTAGCATGCAGCCTGAGCTGCCACATGGTAAGCCGGAGTTATCTGGAAGTGCCGAGAGGGGAGGCCTTCCTCCTACTTCTGCCCGCTCTGCTAGCTTAGCGCCGTGATAGCATTTGATCTGGGCCTTGGAAAAGAAATAGGACTTTGCCAGGACAACCTGAAGAGAAAGGGCGTATCCCTGTTGCTTGTTTCTCTATTCCTGTTCTCCTCTCTTCGGCCTCAGTAGAAAGGAAAGAAGGGAAATGAAGAGAGAACAGCCGGTAGGAGTTAGGAATTGAAGAAATCAGAGGGTGGCTTGGGGATTTGAACTCTGGACTCAGTCCAGGAACTTAGGAGCTGATGCCAGCCAGGATCCCCTAGTAAATAATAGTTGTAAAAGCTACTGTGCACTGAGTCCAAGATGTGTGCCTATATCATTCAGTCCTCCCAGAATCCTGGGAACTAGTTGCTGCTCTTCCTGCTTTACAGAAGGGAGGTGAAGGAACTTGTCTGAGGTCAGCGGGTAAGCTGCTAGTGGAGCTGGGCTTCCCCATTGCTGAATGGGTATGGCGCCCCCTGGAGCACCCCACGTGCAGTGTGCCCTTTGGAGTTGTTCATTGCTGTGGCTCAGGTTGGCCTAACTCCAAATTCCCCGCGTTCTTCAGAACATTTCAAACATATACTAAAGTTGTGGGAATAGTATAGTGAACCCCCATCACCCAAATTCAAGAATGATCGATTCATGGCCAGTCTTATTTCACTCACGCACCTCACTTCTGCCTCCCCAGTTACAGAGACGGAAGTTCCAGTAATCACATACTCTCACCTCCTTACCCCCCCCGTAGTCAGTATATTGGTTTGTCTGCTCAGTAGTCATATCTGAGCTGGAACCGTCCCACTCAACCCATTTCCCAGAGGCATCATGCAGGATTCTGACTTCTGAATGCCAGGGCCCCGGGCGTCATGTGTCCCTTCCAGTGTTGCTTATCTGATCCTCTGGCCCTTTCCAGCTTGCGGTTCATGCCCTACTCCCAGAACACGCAGAGCTAAGCTCAAGCATTCCTGGCTCTGTGTCTGGAAATTTGATTTCTGAGGATGGTGTCTGTCTGTTTTGCCTAAACCACTTCAAACCTATGGACTCTGGGTTTGAATCAGGACCCTGCCAGTGTGATTAAGGAAGTCCCCTGAAAATGGATTTCGAGGATTCAGTCTTAAGAGACTGAACTTGAGAAGCAATAGGATTGAAGTCTTTAAAATCATAGAGGGAAGGAATTCTGGTCTTGTGAGAGGGGCCTGCGCCCCAGGCCTGCCCTGATGCTGGTGAGCTGTTCCACATGAGCAGCCTTTTGGGATCTGTGCTCAGCTTCCAGGCTGCCTGTCACTGCCCCTTCAGAGCTTTCTGTCCTGAGGTAGTATTGGATGAGGAGATGTTATTTCCTTTTTTTTTTTTTTTAAGATTATATTTTTGAGAGAGAGAGAGAGCGTGCAAGCACGAGTGGAGTGAGAGGCAGAGGGAGAAGCAGTCTCTCCGCTGAGCCAGGAGCCCAGTGCGGGGCTCGATCCCAGACTCCGGGACCATGACCTGAGCCAGAGGCAGACGCTTAACTGATGCCACCCAGGTGCCCCAGGCGAAGTTATTTCAAGTGGAGAGGTTAGCTACAGCTCCTAATTTGGGGAACGTCCCAATTCCCCCAAAGAGTGCAGAGTGCCTACAGCCTTGTTTGGTAGGAACCAAAGAGGCCCTACACAGGATGAATAGGAAGGGAGATTGGGTGTGGTTGATGGAGTGGGGCTTGCATTAGCCTGTTTCCTTCAAGAGAGAGAGAGAAAAAAAAAAACTGGTTATAGTCACAGAAAGCCTGGGAGACCGCAGAGGGGCCAATAGCTTTCCTAGCTCCTGTTGATATGTTCCCAGTGCCAGGTTTGTGCTTAGCAGCTTACAGGCTTTATTTGACCTCATCCTTAAAACAACTTTAGGAGGCAGATATGCCACCATAGATGGAACAGAAACCCAGAGAGTCCCGTAACTTGTTCAAGGTCTCCCAGCCAGTAAAGGACCACGCCAGGGAATGGCACTAGCTCTGCCTAGGGCAACCCACTGCCTCCCCCATTACAGGGAAGGGTAGTTTAATAATAGCTAACATCTGTGCAGCACTTCAAGGTTCACAGAGTGCCTTAACTCCCATTATCTCCACTGTGCCTCAGGAAGCCCCCGGCGGGTGAGGCATTCCACGCCCCTTCGGGACAGCTGCCTATCAGGGGTCCAGCTTCTGCTCATTTCCCCCAGTAAGGATTGGAGATTCTTTGGCATTGGCTCTGACAAGCCAGGGGAGAAGGCCTAGGGAGAGGCTGAGGTGGAGAGACTTGGCCAGTTGCTATGGTAACCCAGATGGCTGAGTAACCATTTTGAGGGTTGCTATGGTGACGGGCTGCCTGTGGCAGGGATCTTGTCTTCCTGGGTGGCTGGCACCATCCAGACCTCTTAAATTAGCGACGTTGCACTTTCGGAACAGAAGAGGGCAGCATGATTGTGGGCAAAGGTTTCCTACCCCATAGTGGACTGGGGAACTGGAGGCAAAGCTTAGTTAAGTGTTTCCAGGGCCTGGGAGGAAAGGGAGTTTTGGCTGAAGCTGGAAAGGCTGATGGGGCTGGGCCTGGAGGCAGGTGTCCTGAGACTAGAACTGGATGATATTCTTCCAAGATCTAGCTGAAGGATAGGGCTTGGGGCAGCCCCTTCAGTGTCTGGTTCCAGCGACTACCGAGGAATGTAAAAGGCACAGGAGACAGCTTTACCCCTGCAAGGAGGAACAGAGCGCATGCGCACGCTCGCACGCACACGCACGCACACACTACTAGCAAAGAATTTATTTATAAAGCATTCATTAACACATGTAAAATAATGCAGCAGTAGGAGCCAAGCTGAAGAAGTGCTGGGAGTAAACCTTCTAGAGGTTGGAGGAGGAGCACTAGCAGAAGGAGAATTTTTCACTTTCTTCTTTCTTCTCTGCACCTGAAGCCCTTGGCCACTGAGTGGACACTAAATTGGATTCTCAAATGTCTTGAATCACAGATCCAGCCCACATCCTCCACCCCCACATGTCTTCAGTTGAGACATCTATGACTTCAGCAAATATTTCGTGAACCTCTACTAGATGCAAAGCATTGTGTTAGGTCCTAAGATGAGGGAAGATGAAAGAGATGTGTCTGCCTCAAAGAACTTCTGAACCAGGACGTTAAGGAGGCAGTGATGCAAACACCCACAATACATGTGGCTGGAGCCCCGGGAATGAGAGAAAGAAAATGTGGCTGGGATTTTGAGAAGAGTCTCTTCTACCTGGGTTGATTAAAAATAACTTCACGTCTTTTGGGGTGAGCTCTCAAGATGGGTAGTATTTCATTAGGTGAAGTTGGGGAGTAGAGGACATTCCAGGCAAAGGCTCAGAGTTTGATTATGGGGAAGACGCGGCACACGAGGGTATCATGGGAGTTCAGCTTCTAAAGGAAAGTAGATGTCAAAATATGGAGGACTTTAGGGGCACCTGGGTGGCTCAGTTGGTTAAGTGACTGCTTTCGGCTCAGGTCATGACCCCAGGGTCCTGCGATGGAGCCCCGCATGGGGCTCCCTGCTCCGCAGGAGGCCTGCTTCTCCCTCTCC
Source organism: Callorhinus ursinus (assembly GCF_003265705.2). Lineage (NCBI taxonomy): Eukaryota > Metazoa > Chordata > Mammalia > Carnivora > Otariidae > Callorhinus > Callorhinus ursinus. Next base: position 6,735,579 of record NW_027397080.1, on the reverse strand, counting down.
CACTCCCCCTGCTTGTGTTCCCTCTCACGCTGTCTCTCTCTCTCTCTCTCTCTCTGTTAATTAAATAAATAAATAAAATCTTAAAAAAATATGGAGGACTTTGAATGCCAGGCACAGATAAGGGATACTGTGAGAGACAAGCATCACAGATAGGGATACTGTGAGAGACAAGCATATTCTCTTAAATACTCTGGTCTTCTAGCTAGTCAGAAGCCACAGGCAGCTGAGTATTTTAGGATCATCTGGTCCACTCATTCATCCACTGAATCAAAATTTTAAACAAATATTTGATGAGTGCCCTGCAGGTGCCCGGTCATTTGCTAGATGCAGGTCCTGTGGTGAACAAGGCAGACAACAGCCCCAGTCCTCAGGGAGCTAATGGTTTAGTAAGGATGAAAGACATGGAACTGATAGGTTCAAGTGTGATGGATATTACCAAAGGGGAGTAGAGGGGGAGGGAGAATCTACTAATCCGGGGGATCAAGGCAGGCTTCTCTGCAGGAGTTTCAGCAGAGGTGTGAGTAGGAAAGAGCCAGGCCAAAAGAGGAGAGCAGTGAACGGTAACAGCCTGGGAGAAGAGCAGGTGGGGAGGCCCTGAGACGAGAGAGCACATGTTTGAGAAGCTGAAAGAAGTTGAAAGAGGCTGGACCTTAGAGAGAGGGGCCCTTGCTGAGCCTTAAGTGGGGGAGGACACGGAGGAAAAAAATAAGGCTTTATTTACTTGTATTACCCTTTCTTCCCACTAGATGTCCTTCTGAGTACATCCTGCGTCCTTCGGATTCCCCATTGCAGCCTCCTTAGAAATGCAACAGCAGTCTCGCCGTCAGGAGCAAAGGAAAATCATAGACCAAAAGGAGAAAGCCTCAGAGCTGTCCTGATTGTGGGGTCTGGCTATAAATTTAGACTGTTGCTTGGAAAAAACCAGAAACCTCCCCTTCATAGTCTTCCTTCTCCCCCCGCCCCAGCAGCTGCTTTGTTCCTCTATCCTTATAAAATTTTCTCTGTTTAAAACAGAAACATCAGCCAAACATGTGGACTTCCCCTTTTCCATTCATTAGAAGAATTCATTACTTCAAAATCTCATGGGAGCATTTAAATGCAAATCTTGTCAAGAAAGCTACTTGAGTCTGAGAAGCCCTCCAGCCACAACCCAAACCAGAACTTTCTTCCTTGATTACCATGTTTCTTAAGAGGAATCTCAACCTCTTGCCCTCTCCCCCCCTAAGTCCCCCAAGCCTTCAACAAAGTCTGATTCCCAGAACAGACTCTCTTTCCCTTCTTGCCCCTGTCTTTCTTCACTTTTGGCAAGCCTCGGTCACAATTCTTGAGGAACCTGCTTACAAAGTGGCACACGTAGCAGTCCCAGGAGGGGATGGCGGGACTTTTCTATTTACTGTAATGACAGTGAGCCAGATGTCTGGGGGTGAGGGTGGAGGTGTGTGCATGTGTATTTGTGTCTGGGTCTTCTTAGCTGTACTGGAATAAAATAATATAGGAAACGCAGATGACTCAGCACGGATATAGTCAAGGTCCCCAGCGTTAGCATTTCTATATTTTCTGCTGTTTACAAAAAATGTGCTTATGCCATCAATCTCCAACTCCTTCACCCTGCATTTTCTACTAAGTCTCTTATTTGAAAAATAATAAACCTCTAGTTTATTCTCCTTCTTTTCTTAAACTGAGCTTACTAGCAGCTGACACTAAACTGTGGTCTAGCTTTTTTTTTTTTTTTTTAAAGATTTTATTTACTTATTCGAGAGAGAGAGAATGAGAGATAGAGAGCATGAGAGGGAAGAGGGTCAGAGGGAGAAGCAGACTCCCGGCCGAGCAGGGAGCCCGATGTGGGACTCGATCCCGGGACTCCAGGATCATGACCTGAGCCGAAGGCAGTCGCTTAACCAACTGAGCCACCCAGGCGCCCTGGTCTAGCTTTTTTTTAAGCACAGAGGATTAAACTGGAAGGAAATGATTCTTTGTCCAAAGACCCTCTCTGTCTGCCCTCTTTTAGGCCCTTCCCTATATGATTTCCATGCCTAGAACTTGGGCAGGCCCGCAGAACTTCATGGTTGGAGAAGGATATGATGAATGACTTGCTCACCCGATTTTTGATCATGGTATGATATGGAAACAACCAGTGCGCACCTATTAGTGAAAAGCATCATCTCTTATTATTAATGTGCTGAGCATCGACCAAGTACTTGGCAATACTCATAGTCTATAAAGAGGCAGGCCTTGCCCCAGGGGGAAGAAGCTCCTCTTTAAAAACCTTGAGAATAGGAACTGAAATGGAAACCGAAGTCCCAATTTTGCCTGCTCTATGTCTCACGAATTCTTTTTCTTACTTGCTAATATGCTGCTATTGTGAGATCAGCCAGCTTAACTTTTTACCCACAACCATCTCCCCACCCCCTGAAAAATCAAGTTAACAGACTTGATGAGGCCCTGGAGGATAATGGCTGGATGAGGGGAGATGGGGGGCAAAAAGATCACCTGCATTTACCCGAGCTGCTCATTCACAACTCTGGGCCCCCAGTGCGGTCTGGGATTATTGGGACTGAAGGATACACGGGTGAATGGAGGATCAGATGATATTGGGAACTCCCTTTCTCAAAATGGTTCCCAGTAAATCCCTACCTGTATTTACCAGTTTCCTTCCTCCACTTTCCTTTCCCCTGACAGAGAATACTGGGCTTCTTTTTTTCATCACGGACCAGTAGGCTCCAGGATCCCTTTCTTTGTTCCATAACAGGTCCCCACATTTCTCCCTTCTGATCTAAGTCTCTCTGTTCTGATGGCTGTCACAGCGCCATAATCCTGTTGGGTCTTTCCCCCTGTAGATTTATGTCCTACTGTCTCTCTCACTCACCCCGCCGTGCGGTCAGAATCCCGTTTTCATTCCAACCCCCCCCTCCCCCCCGTTGTCATTGCTCAGCTTCGGGCTCCTCATCCTTGGCCTGGTTTTACTTCATGGTGCTTGGCGTGCCCTCTCATTTCAAGTTCAGTTTCTTCCCTTTCTAGAAAACCCTTTGTTTCTGGGATTCCGTGTGGCCTCGGTGTGGCCTTCGGCCTCGCACTGCGGCCCTGTCCGGATCCGGCCCCTGTCCTCACTCTGACCGTGTCTAGCCCGGGGTCTACCTAGGTCTTTCGCTCTCTCCCTTCCTCTCAGTTCCTCTAGGCCCTTCTCTAGCAGCTCCACAGGCCCGGCTCGGTTTCGGCCAGCCAGGGGGCTCCCTCCTTTGTCCCAGCGGCGGGTGCAGGTCAGCGCGGAGCCGGGTGCCCGCCCGCCCTGTGGCGTCGGCCCGGTGGTCTCCCCGCCGCTGCGGCCCGCCCAGCCCTTCATTCGCACGCGCGTGGGGCCTTGGACCCCGCGGCCCCCGCCTCCCTCAGCCCGCGCCCCCGGCCCGGCGGGCGGTGGTCCGCAGCCCGCCGGGCCTCGCGTGGGCACACGGGGGGCCGGGCCGCGCGGGGCGGCCGAGGCGGCGGGAGAGGGGCGGGAACGGGCCGGGCCTGGCGCTCCTGACAGGAGGAGTCGCCGCCGCCGCCGCCGCCGCCGCCGCGCCGGGGCGGGCTTAGGGAGGAGCGGAGCGAGGGGTGGGGAGGCGGAAACGCGAGCCGGGAGCGGCGGAGCGCGAGCGGCCGGGTGCGGGCGGGCAGAGGAGCGGAGCGCGACTGCCAGGCCGGGCGAGGCGGGTGAGGAGCGGACAGCGGAAAGCGGACAGCCGGGGCGCCGCCGCCGCCGCCGCCGCCGCCCCCGAGCCGCACAAAGGGCCGAGGCTGGGGCCGCCGCCGCCTCAGCGCGCGGGCCTGGAGCCGGCGCCCCCCGGGGCCCGGGGAGAGCGCGGCGCGGGCGGCCATGGCCGGCTACGTGCCGGGTCAGCAGCCGGCCAACCGCAGCCAGGAGAAGGAGTTCGTGCAGGCGTACGAGGATGTGCTGGAGCGCTACAAAGGTGCGACGGGCGGCGCGGCGGGGGCCGGGGGCTCGCTGGGGACCCCGCGGGCCGGGCGGCCCAGCGGGGTGGCGCCCACCCCGGCGTCGGGGCTGGCCCGGGACCTGCTCTTTCTCGGGCCGGCTTATTTGCGGAGTTGAGATAAGCCTGCGGGAGACGGCGCTTTCCCCAGCACTGGTTACATTAGCCGCCCTATTATCTGGAAGGAGGCGAGCCCGGGCGCTGCCTCCGGAGCCCCGGCGCCGTGGGGAGTTGCCGGGGAGGAGGAGGAGGAGGAGGAGGAGGAGGAGGAGTCGGAGGAGTCGGAGTCGGGCGCGAGGAGGCTCCCTGTCCGCTCCGGGTGTCCGGCTCCCCTCGCCGAGGCTCGGGCGGCGGCGAGCCCGCCCGGGGGCCCTCGCCCCCCTTTGTCTCCCTCAGTCTCCGCTCCGTCGCGTGGCGGCCGGGGTCGGTGAGTGTGCACTTTTGGGGGTGAGGCCTCCTCCCCGCCCAGCCCCGGGGGCTTCGAGCCGGTGGAAGCGGGGGTCTGCAGCTCCTCTCCCTCCCACCGAAAGGCTTGCGGTCGACTCGGGTTGCAGCCCAGAGGCGCTCTGGCTGAGCAGTCCCGCACTCCAGTGCCTCCTGCAAGGCCTGGGTGTCCGCGAGAAAGTTTTGACAGGCGGAGGGTCTGCGGACCGCGGCTCCCCAACGTGTCCCCGGCTGCCCGAGGTGCCCTTCGCGCTCGAGGCTGGGGTTCGCGGCCCCGGGAGCCCCTGCTCTGATCTTGAACATCCAGGCCTGGGCTTTGCTTTGTGTGGCAGTTGAGCTTTCCAGGCAGGGAGATTTCCCCCAGAAACTCCAGAGGCAGCACTTTCTCCTATTTTATTCAGCGGCGCTCTTGTGACTGGGCCTCTAGTTTCTTTTCATGGGAAGGAGAGGAAACTTCAGCCCTTATGCCTGAGTCCAGCATACTTGTTTACGACACCTACCCAGTGAGGGGAAACTAATGCAGAAGCTGTAAAACGCTCCCTCTTTTTTTTTTTTTTTTTCCCCCTTGTGGCATTAGAGTTCTCCTCGGGAATGCAGCAGGAGAGAGAGAAATGAAATACTAAAAGGGACCTGCTGAGGAGATCTGCTCGTTCCCTTCTGCATCAGCTCCTGTGAACTGTCCAGGTTTCCCTGCCTGCAGCAAGTGTTCTGTCAACCCACTGTGGTCTTTCTTTTAAGAAATGTAGGTTCATTTCAGAGCACAAAGAGGTTAGATTGTGCTGCTGAACTTCATTGAAAAAAATGCTGCTAAGTGAATGGTGGGTTCCCTTAAGTTTCCTTGCAGGCTTTTGAGCAACACTGCACTCTTCAGAGGGAGGACACTCTGCGCTTGTCTTGGGCTGTGACAGCTTTAACAACTAGCAGAATTGTAACACAAATAGGTGAAGAAATCTCAGCATCTCACTGCATCATGTTGCTGGTGGCCTCCAGCTGAAAGGAAGTTGAATTCCTAAAAAATGAAAGGAGGAAAGAAGGGGGAAGTAGGGCTGGTTCCAGGAGAGGCCTCTTGTGCTCAGTCCTTTTCGCTGGCTCACTTAGTTCGGTTTCCTCTGAAAGACTGTGATCAGGTGTATAGGAATTTGATCCTTTTCAGGCACAGATCTCTTTCTTGGGAGGAATGAGTTGAAAATGATTGGCCAAAATAAATTAACTTGAGCTGTTTGAATTGTGCAGGCTGCTCTATGATAGGTGCAGAAGAATTTCTCATTACACACCACTCCCCCCCCCCCACACCATTCTCACTGGGAAGTCAGGGTGGATTAGGATCCAGGCCTTTGTTACTTTGCTGTATGGAATTCTTGCATTTTCCAGACTTAGAAATCCCCTTGCTGCCTTTATAGGAGAACTCTTTGCCTAAGCTGGAATCAATAGAGTGAGCAGGGGTGTAGTTTGTGAGAACAAAGACAGGAATTAGTTTTGGAGAGACTTGGGGAAATAGATATTGATGATGTTGGGGTGCTTGACTCTCATTGGTTAGCCACCAGATTACTTGGATCTCTCTCTCTCTCTGCTGCTGTTAATTTGTAGTCACCTCATTCTACAAATGAAACAGGATTTTTGTATTCAGAAGGAGAGCTAAAGTTTTCAGCTGCATAAACTGTCCCTGGAAGGGGCAGAGGCTAGAAGGGAAGTGATGCATTTGCATTGTGAAGGGAGTAGAACAGTATGTATTGCAGCTGTATTAGGAATGGTTGTCAGGCATGGATTTTCCATAATTGTGCCTGGCAACCATTTCCCTGTGTGTTGGTAGTAAGCATGGTTTTGGCAGGATTAGATGATTCAGCATGGACATAAACACTCTGTCTCATTTCCTAAATATCCCAAAGGCTCTTTCAAAGCCTGGCTGTCCAGCAAACAGGAGGTATTAGCTATTAACTTTCTATCCTAACATTTCAGAGTGGGTAGCAACCAGCAGAGCCAGGATATGTTCTTTCAGTTCTCCAACAAACAATTATTAAATATCTGTTACAAGTAACACCGTTAGGCACTGGGGATGCCAGAATAATGAATGAGATCTGGTTCCTGCCCTTGGTTATTCACATCTAGCAAAGGAAAGACCTATGCAGACAAATAATTATGATCCTGTAGTGCTAGAACAGAGGTATATATAAAGGGCTGTGGAAGCAAGAGGAGGGATGAGTATTTCCACTTGCGGTTCATTGGGAGATTTGACAAAGGAGGTGACCCTTGAGTGGGCCTTTAGGGATGAATGGAATTTAGTCAGATGGTGGAGGGTGGGGAGAAGACAGGAATAAATACGGCAGGCAAAGATTTGAAGGTAAAAGTGAATGGAGGGGTTTGAGGAACAGAATGTGAGTAGTTGGGTATGACTAAAGGGCAAGAGTTTTGGGAGCAGATGATACTGTAAAGGATCAGAGTCCAATTTGTAAAGTTTTAGTTAAAAAAAAAACAACGAGTATGTCAATTTTATTAATTCATGGTAGAGGACATACCTGTCTAGTGATTGGAATACTTACGTTGCTGTCTGGGGCACCCTTTTCCTTGTACCATAGTGATTATGAAGCTAGTAATCAGATGGTTGCTTGGTACTCATGGAAACAAAGAAAAGAGACATGCATTGTTTTGAGGAATATTTCATCCAGATGATTTGGGCCAGTTGCATAGTTTTCCTTTCAATAGATTGAGGTCCTTGTGAACACCAAAGCAAGCTAGGAAGAACAGTCAGAGAGGTAGGAGAACCAGGATCTGATTCTTCTCCTGGAGTAGGGACAAACTCTATGGAAGCAGCAGTCCACATATGGGCATAGTTTTTGGTTTTAGAGAAGTTTTAAAAAGAAATACAATCCGGGTTCCTGGTGGTTGGTTAAGCAGAAGGGTAATATGTAAGTTGTTTTGTGAGGAATTAGACTTTGTCTTTTCACAAAGCCCAAAAGACTAGAGTCTTTACGTGCCAGCCTCAACTAGGAATAAAAAAACAGTCACATTTCAACTTTGGTAACATGGACTATCTGGTACTTAAAAACTTTGGAGTTCTCACTAGGTGCCATGAAGCTAGTTATGACCGATACTTGTTTATTTTATCACAAAAAAGAATTTACAGAACTTACTATACAGAGGGAGTGAAGGGTCTGCATATTATTTAACATTCAAAACTAGCAAGGCAGCATAATATAGAAGAGATGAGGTTTTAATTTCTTTAGTCTTGTGCTCCAGTCCTAGTTCTGCCATTTAACATCTCCTTTGGGTTTCACATGTGTTAAAATGGGAATGATAATACTAATTCCTTGGGATTCATGAGAATCCAAATGAGCTACTGGCACATACTAGGCCATTCATGTTTAGAAAAATGTAGATAATACTTTATTTTTTACAAGGTAGTTCCATATTTATTATCTTACTCGATCTTTATAATATTTTGTAAGGAAGGTATTATACACATGGATACATTTAGGCATGGAGACTTAAATTATTGTCCAAGAGCCAGGATCCCAGATTTCTAGATGAAGGCTTCACATTGTATCACAGAAGGAAGTCTTAAAATCAGAGCAGTGACCTGGGTTAAGTGAGATAATTGTGAAAATACTTTAATTGTTAATATTGTTATTAGTTTTTAGCCTCTGAACTATACTCCCACCCCTTATGTGGCATACATTTCCAGATCTCTGAACTGTGGAGAATTTCTTTTCCTTTCCTTTTATTATGGGAGAAGTTTCATGGTATGTAAATTACTTTGACATTTAAAAAAATTTTTTTTATTTTAGTAGGCTCCACGCCTAGCAGGGAGCCCATCTTGGGGCTTGAACTCACGACCCTGAGATCAAGACCTGAGCGGAGATCAAGAGTCAGACGTTTAACCCACTGAGTCACCGTGAGGCACTCCCCTTCCCCGAATTTTTTTAAGTAATCTCTATACCCAAGGTGGGACTCGAACTCAGGAGCCTGAGATCAAGAGTCCATGGACTGAGCCGGCCAAGCAACCCCCAAAAACAATGTAATACGTGGGGTACCTGGCTGGCTCAGTTGGTTGAGCATCTGCCTTTGGCTCGGGTCGTGATCCCAGGGTCCTGGTATCGAGCCCCGAGTTTGGGCTCCCTGCTCAGCAGGGAGTCTGCTTCTCCCTCTCTCTCCCTCTGCCGCTCCCCCTACTTGTGCTCGCTCCTGCTCTCTCTCTCTGTCAAGTAAATAAATAAAAATCTTTAAAAAAAAAATAATGCAAAGTGATAAAGTTTTGTTAACACAGTGGTTAAAAAATATAGGCCGAGGCTTTGGTATTGTTTAACTAAGTGACTCTCTGAAGCAACCTCTTGGTTAAATGTAAACTCAGTTTTTAAGTTCCTTTTTAGAGCACAGCCCTTGAATTGGAGTGGATAGCTTCTAGACAGAACAATAGAATAATTGCTGCTTCTGGACATGGACACTGTTAATTCAGAAAGTGAGTCAAGTCCGTCTGCTGGGAAATCACAAACTTTGGCCACATTCATGCTGTTGAACTCATAAAATGTGTGCATGTGCTAACAGTGCTTATGGGAGCTACTGCTTTCATCTTGGGCTTGCTTGGCAAGTGACATAGTACACGCCAGGGAAATTCATCCTCTGAGGCCTAATTATCCTGGTATTTTTCAGTGCCAATTTCAGGTTTTGGAGATGATGGTAGAAAGAAAGCTGTTCAGAGTGCACATTCCAAGATCAAAGGTCACAAGTAAACAATTGTGGGTTGCAAAATGAACTTGTAGCATTTTTCTCAGTGGTCTTGAAAACACCCAGGCCCTCCTTTTACTAAATAAGGTTGGCCCTCTAGCTTCTGGTAATTATATGTTGAGCCATGTTGTGATGGGGTTATATGGTGTACTAAAGCTCCTGCTTTTGCTCTCCATGGTTGTTTGTTTGTTTGTTTAGATTTTATTTATTTTAGGGAGAGCTAGAGAGAGAACACACAAGTGGGGGGAGGGGCAGAGGGAGAGGGAAAGAATCCCAAGGAGACTACGTGTAGAGTATGGAGCCCAATGCAGGGCTGGATCCCACAACCCTGGGGTCATGACCCGAACTGAAATCAAGAGTCGGTCACTCAACCGACCAAACCACCCAGGCACCCCACTCTTCATGGTTTTGATTGGAGTTTAAGCCTCTGTTGTCTTGCTTCTACTGGGGGCATTTGCTCATTTCTGGTCTGGAGGAGCCCTTTCAGGCTTTATTGGCTTGGTGTGTAGTATCTAAGAATGTTTTTTCAACTTTTTTGGGGGGGTTACTTTTTTTTTTTTTTTTAAAGATTTACTTATTTTTTTGAGAGAGAGAAAGCACAAGTGGGAGGGGCAGAGGGGGAGAGAGAGAGAGAGAGAGAGAGAGAGAGAGAGAGAGAGAGACTTCAGCAAACTCCATGCTGAGTATGGAGCCCAACTCGGCTTGATCTCACGACCCTGAGATCACCACCTGAGCCAAAACCAAGAGTTGGATGCTCAGCCAGGTGCCCCATTTTTGGTTACTTCTAATAAAATATTATTTTTCCTTCCAGAATGTCTCAGTTCCTGGAATAAATTACAATGAATCACTGATTCTTTATCTCTAGCTTTCAGGGCCTTTCATTGTTTGACTTATTCTATATACCTAACTGTATCAACTGTTCTTGTCCAACAGAGCTCTCTGCTCCATTTGGACAGATCTTAGTATTTCTTCTCCCTAGGTCTTCATATCTGCCCCTCTGCCTTTATGTTCTCTCTTCCTGGAATGCCCTCTGCCTTCCTCTCTGATTATTCAAATCTTATCTTTTTTTAAAAAGAATTAAAGCTAAGTGTGGGACCTTTGTGCTCTATGCAGCTTTCTCCCCTTCCTCTTTCAGAAATTAATCTCTCCTTCCTTCTTTTTTTTTTTTTAAGATTTTATTTGAGAGAGAGTGAGAGAACGAGCAGGGAGGAAGGCCAGAGGGGGGTAGAGAGAGAGAGAGAGAAAAGCAGACTTCCCACTGAGCAGGGAGCCTGACACAGGATTGATCCCAGGACCTGGAGATCATGACCTGAGCCGAAGGCAGATGCTTAACCCACTGAGCCACCCAGGCCCCCCTCTCCTTCCTTATTCTTATGGTGTCTGCCTCACAGTCTCTTACGTCTATTCTGTTTTGTATTATTTTTGCATTGCCTCATGTCTGTTAGAATTGTTTCCCTAATGAAGTTGTTTTTTTTTTTTAATATTCATTTATTTGACAGAGAGACAGTGAGAGAGGGAACACAAGCAGGGGGAGTGGGAGAGGGAGAAGCAGGCTTCCTGCTGAGCAGGGAGCCTGATGTGGGGCTCGATCCCACATCGACCTGAGCCGAAGGCAGATGCTTAATGACTGAGCCACCCAGGTGCCCCTCCCTAATGAAGTTTTATGCTCTTAAGGCGCAGGGACTTTTTATACTTCTTTTGTATGTGGTTGATTGGCAGGGAGTTAGTTTCTCTCAAGAGAGAAGGGGTGAGCATATGAACCCTTTCAAGTCATATTTTAAAATAATTTTTTTCAATTATGTTTAATGTGGAAAATTGTAAAAAATACAGGAAGGTATATAGAGTTTTAGATAGTGTGTGTGTGTGTGTGTGTGTGTGTGTGTGTGTGTGTGTGTGTGGTGTGTTTAGGGGGAGAGTGGAAAGGCAGGCCGGCCAACAGATAGATGTGCTCTGCCCGGGGAGAATGCAGTGCTCAAGGATAGGCCCTTTTTGGCCATCTGGGGATCTGATACCCTCAGCTTGCTGTGGCTCCATAAATTTGTGTGACAGTGTTAAGTCTATTCTCATTGGGCACAAGCATTTATTTTTCTTTCTCTGTTCAGAATTTGCTTTCTTCTGCATAACCATTTGTCAGTCATCTGGGATGTGCCAGTGATCAGGGATGGTTTGGGTTGTTGCCTAGGACAAGTTAATTAATTGGTCAGTCAGTATCCTTCTTTTGGGCAAGGGCTTTGCCAGCTGTACTACTGGATTCCCTCTTACCATAGCGAATTTCTATTGTGAATTTTGTTCAGAAAGGTAAACACAATTCCTTTGTGTCAATGAAAAGAATGAGCTTTGTTGAAGTGTCTTGGAGTGCAGATGGTTTCAACTCGCAGGAGCATGTTGGATTGAGACATATAGGAAGGGTTTGTTTTTTTGTTTTTGTTTTTTGGCTGTACTTTTTGGTTAGTCAGCAACAGTAAATAAGCTCATATTGTACTGCATTCTGCTAGCCTATAAGCAGATACTGTGGTGGAGAAAGTGGTAGTGGGGAGTTGGGGGGCTACTGAGAAACATTAAAAGAATGATATCAGGATTAGGGGTGGAGGGAGAGAAGGTCCTGAATGTTAATATGAGGAACCAGTATAAAATGGATAGGATTAACGTAGTAGGTGTGTAAATGGTGGATGAGAGTGGAGCTTTATTCTCTAGGAGGCCAATGTTGTAATTGTGTCATGAGGTTGGATTAAGGGATGTTAAAGAGGAGAGGTGTGTATTTGACAGACATTTGGGGCACTTAAGGGACTTAAGTTTTAGATACTAACATCGATTACTCTTTTTTAGGAGATTTTGCCTTGAGAAAAAGAATTAACTACCCCGTATGCCAGGGCTATTCCAAAGTAGTCCTCTTTCTTCTTGTATAAAAATCTTTTTTTTTTTTTATAAAGATTTTATTTATGGGGCGCCTGGGTGGCTCAGTTGGTTGAGCGGCTGCCTTCGGCTCAGGTCATGATCCTGGAGTCCCGGGATCGAGTCCTGCATCGGGCTCCCTGCTCAGCGGGGAGTCTGCATCTCCCTCTGATCCTCCCCCCTCTCATGTGCTCTCTCTCTCTCTCATTCTTTCTCTCAAATAAATAAATAAAAAAAAATCTTTAAAAAAAAGATTTTATTTATTTGACAGAGAGACACAGCAAGAGAAGGAACACAAGCAGGGGGAATGGGAGAGGGAGAAGCAGGCTTCCCGCGGAGCAGGGAGCCCGATGTGTGGCTCGATCCCAGGACCCTGAGAACATGACCTGAGCCAAAGGCAGACGCTTAACGCGACTGAACCAGCCACCCAGGCGCCCCTGTATAAAAATCTTCTTTTGAAGATTTTGCTCCATTCTGAACCTGTTAGATAGGGCTGTGCATTTGGGCCTATGACTCAAGGTTGTATTTCTGAGGCTTCTCATTTATTTATTTATTTTTTAAGATTTATTTACTTAGAGAGTGTGCGTGAGCGGGGGGATGGGCAGAGGGAGAGAGAGAGAATCCTTAAGCAGACTCCCCGCTGAGTGCAGAGCTAGTTCTGGGCTCGATCTCACGACCCTGAGATCTTGACCTGAGCTGAACTCAAGAGTCGGACGCTTAACTGACTGAGCCACCCAGGTGCCCCTGAATCTTCTCATTTAAATCAACAATGCCAAATGCCCCAGAACACCTATTTTACCCATTCTCTGGACAGGCTTCATTATATGTTTCCAGGAATACCTGCCAAGAATTGCATAAGAAATCCTCTTAAATCTCTTCTAAAATCTTGAACTAATCTCCTAGGGTGTCAGGGGGCTTGTTTGGAGGATCCATTCATTCATTTAATTAACAAACATTTATTGAATGTCTTCTCTGAACCAGGCAGTAGGCACAGTGCTGAAGTAACAAAGATTTTGCCCTTGCATCTCTATGATCTTACATTTAATGAGGAAAACATATTGGTAAACAGTTACCATCCATTGTAGGGAGTGCTATCAGAGATAGATGGTGGTGCTGTGGAAGTGAAGAGGAGTAGCCACTATGGCCAGGGTGGAAAAGGGTCAGGGAAGGCATCCAATAGGACATGACTGAGCTGTCACCTAAGAGATTTGGGACTTGGGGCCAAAAGGTCAGGTAAAGGGCATTCTGGGCAGCATGAACCATGAACAGACGCGAGTGGATGAGAGAGCTTGAGGAGGGAATATGGGGTATTGGTAAGGTCGGAGTGTAGGATGTGAGGGAAGGAAAAGTGAGACTAGGTGGGAGAAGTGTGCGGGCTTCAAGTGTTGAGTGGCTTTGTATGTCATACTGTAGACAGTTTGGACTTGAACCTACGGGCTTTTGGGAGCCATTGAAGAATTTGGGGCAAGGAAGGCTATGATTGGATTTATGTTTTAGAAATATTTTCCCTCTGGCAGCAATGTGGGGAAGGATTGCAGAGGGGCAAGACCAGTGACAGACCAGGCTGTTACAGTAATTTAGGCAGGGAGTGATTCGAGTTTAAGGTTGTGCAAGTAGTAATGTAGCCAAGTGGGCAAATCAAGAAACCTGGTTAAGGGGTAAAATCCATGTGTTTTGATGACTAATTGAATGTGGTATATGAGGGGAGAGGGGAGCACCTAGGATGACTTGCAGGTTTCTGGCTTGGGGTTCTGTGTGGGTGGGTGATATCATTAACTAAAAGAGGGAGTCTAAGAGGAGGAAGGTTATTTGCGGTGGCTTGGTGGCAGTGCTGGTGCAAGGAAAGATACTGAGTTTGTTTTGGTTGCATTGAGGTCGAGGTTTCTTTGGGGTGCTGGGCAGAGGTGTCCAGCAGGTAGGTGGCTGTGTAGAGAGTATGGCGCTCAGGAGAGCTATAGATGAGGCCGTCGTCGGCGGATAGAATCACAGGAGTGGACAAGGAGATCGATGGGAGCGTGTGTACCGTAAGAAGAGGTTTGAGACAAAAAAACGGGACCTCCAAGGGGGGAGGGGTGGCCTGGGAGCAGAGGAGGATTCCCTGAAGGAAACTGTCCAGCAAAAGGGAGTGTTCAGAGATGCAGGAGGGAGAGAAGTGAGTTCAAGGAGGAGGCCGTATCGCCGCACAGTGTCTGATTATGAAGAGGTCAAGCAAGATAAGGACTTTGGGCTCTAGAATATAAAGGTCACCTTTCCTGGAGCATTTCTGGTGGAGCTGTGGGAAGCACGGGCCTGAAAGCAGTGGGTTGAGAAGTGGATGAGAAGTGCAGACATGGAGTCCGGGAGTTTTGAAACCTGGACTTGGAAGAAACAGAGGAAGAAGGCATTTGAAGGAGGGGGGTGTTGGGTGGAGGGAGTTCTGTTTGTTTCTTGAAACATAGAGACATAAACATGTTTTAGTGCTGTTTGAAAACAGTAGAAAAGGAGAGATATAATAAAATTCAAAGAAGAGAATAATCCATGGGAGGATGGGTTCTAGAGTAAAAAGAGGAATGTGTCTGATGAAAAAGATTAGAAGGGAGGAAGGCAAGAATGCAGGTGGTTGGCTACAGGTGTAGGAACTTGAGGGAATGTTCCCTGATGGCTCTTACTCTGTCTTTGAAGTGGGGGGTGAAGTTATCTGCCGAGAGTAGGGGCTGTGTGTGTGTGTGTGTGTGTGTGTGTGTGTGTGCGCACACGCAGGTGTACGCACTTGCATGTATGCGCACATTCCTTCCCTCTAGCTGCAGAGGGAAGTGACCTGGGTGTAGATACTGAGTGGGCACACAGGAGGTTTGACCTGGGATCAGCTTTCCAGCATAGATTTGATGGAAGAATAAGTGGTTCTTGTAGAATAAGGGGTCCTTCCCCCAAAATGTAACATCTGCTTGATATTATTTGTATTGCTCTCTGGCTGGCTTGTGTTTTGTTCCCCCAGCAATACTGTAAGCTCTTTCAGGGCAGGAACCAAATATGTAACTTTTACATTCCTTTCTATCATTTAGTAAAGTGCAGGGCAGAAATTGATATTTTTTTAAAATTTCATCTGACTTTTGTGATCAGGGGCATCTTGACTTTTGAGGCTTTTCTCACCTGTGGTCTTTAGTCCTCATCTTACTATGTGATACGGAGAGTGCTGGACTCATTGGTGAGAGAGGGGAACTCCATGCTTAGCGTGGGCATAAATCTCGCAGGCTAGCTTCACTTACTCTCCCAGAGTAGTTGAGCTTAGAAACATTTGTGCTTTCCATGAAGGGATTAGTATTCCCTAGTCTGTTTGGACCAGGCTTGTGAAGACCAGGCTTCTTTGTAAGACTAGACAGAGTGGCTATTGTCTCCACAATATGCAGCCTCCTCCTTGTTTATTTTGGCAGGCAGGCAGCGAACGTGATGGATTTGTTCTCATGACTCAAGAGTCCTCCCTGCCTTACCTTAACAGGTTCAGTATAATCACTACCTTTCAGATGGCGATAATGTCCTACAGCATTTATCTGACCTTTTTATCTGAAAAGAGTATTGGTTACCCTTTCCTTTGTCCTCTGCTGGCTTGGGTTCTTTCCCTTTAGTCTAGGGAGGAGGATATTTCCTAACGTTATTAGGTCCGGCTCAGAAGTGACTGAGCTCTTCTCCCTTTTGGCATACTGAGCATCCTTTGGTTGTTAACTGGCATGCTCCCCACAGTGTAGCTTGTTTTTTGCTCCTTGTTTTGTAAATTTGGACTCCATATCGGATAAACTTGACATGAGTCATTCCAGGGAGTGGAAGGTGTGTCTCCACCAATTTGGAGAGTCTTTGATCTTGTTTCAGTCCCTGGTTTGACTTATTAGGTACGATTTCTCCCTACGTCCTGCAAGAGCTGTGTGTGTATACTTGTGTCTTTTGCCTCTGGTTTCACATATTGCAGTGAGTATGTGGGATGCCACTTTGCATGTATGGATTCTCTCTACTGTCCTTGTCATCACTGGCAGCAAAAATGACTCTACGAGCCTCTTTGAATGTAGTAAAGTAACACTGAATAAGTAGAGTTCATAAACCCTCTGTCTGCCCTGTAGGAGTTTACAGTATACAATAAACATTACAAATAACAAAAGACAATAAGGAATGTGTAAGCAGTTGAATAAATAATGGAAGGCCACTCCTCATTCAGCTAATATTTTCACAGTAGAAGATATCCCAAATAGAGACCTAGTCCTGAGGGAAATGGGACCAACAGAGACAAGGTCATCTTCTGTTGCAACTTGGATGGCAGGGCAACTGCCCTCCATGGCTCCTTGGTACCAAGCAGTTTCTCTATAATGCCCTTTCTTGTCATGCAGGACTTTATTGCTGTGTTATTTTTCTGTGCAGTGGGGACAGAGTCCTAACAGGGCCCTCCCTCTCCAGCGACCCATGGCTGACGTGGTAGGCAGGGAGAACATCCACAAGACTTGGGTCCTGTGGCACAATTGTCTTTGTAATATGAGGAAGTTCATCCCAGATCTACTGCAAACACTCCAGTGCACACAAATACCACAAATGAGCCACGAGTGCTGGGGTCAGGGTTGGGTTCGAAAGAAGCTGGTCTGCCCTGGTGTGGGGCACCTCTAGAGGGTAAGAATATAGGACCCATCCCAGCCTCTGTTGGGTAGTTTCCCAAATGGAAAACTGGGACTACGGGCGCCTGGGTGGCTCAGTCGTTAAGCGTCTGCCTTCGGCTCAGGTCATGTTCCCAGGGTCCTGGGATCGAGTCCCCCGCATTGGGCTCCCTGCTCGGCCGGAAGCCTGCTTCTCCCTCTCCCACTCTCCCTGCTTGTATTCCCTCTCTCGCTGTGTCTCTCTCTGTCAAATAAATAAATAAAATCTTTAAAATAAAAAAAAGAACTGGGACGAGAGTGGTTCAGTTGAGGTGCTTTGAGGTTCTAACATCTCTCTTTCAGAGGACTGATTCATTGTTTTTATTCCTGTTATTGTTAATAAGTATAATAACAGTATTCATATAACACTGCTTTTTTTTTTTTAAAGATTTATTTATTTATTTTAGAGAGGGAGAATGCGCATGTGAACTCGGGGGAGGGGTAGAAGGCGAGGGAGAGAAGCCGACTCCCCGCTGAGCACGGAGCTGTTCCTAGGGCTGGATCCCATGACCCGGAGACGATAACCTGGGCTGAAATCAAGAATTGGATGCTCAACCAACTGAACCACCCAGGCACCCCAATACGGCCTTTTTAAGGAAGAATGGGGAACTGTCAGGGGCTGCAATTTCCCTCCACCCTCACTGTGGGAGAGAGGGAGTATTAGATTCTCATTTCTTAGGCCTCTTCTCTGATCATCCTTTGGGTGGCGGGAAGGGGTGAGGCAGCCGAGGCCCTGGCATAACTATGTTGCTGAGAAGGGAGAAGAGGCAGTATGTTAGCAAGAGAAGATGGGTGTGGGGGCAGGATTCAGGGGGCTGGTAAAGGCAGAAGATATTTGCTGCCATCATTAGTTGCTTCTCTTTGCCTTTGCTTACGTATGTTGTCTCAGAGCAGAGCCAGAACCCCTGCATTCTTTTGCTTTTCCTCCTTCTCTTTTTCTTGATTCTCTCTCATTTTCTGACTTGTAAAGATAATACCTTCAATAAATAGACTTGTGAGAATATGGAAAGTTAAGTAAAAGCTCCAGTAAATCGAAAAGCTAAGTGGTGATTTGATTCTGGTCTTTAAGTATAACAAGTGTTTTTCTTGCAATTCATCATAAACCAGAACTACCTGGCAGCATTTCTTACTGTGTTTTTTGTTACTTAACTTTTTGTGTGTATTTGTCTGCACTTCCCAATCTCATTGTGATCTTGTTGAAAGTATAGGTTATAGTGAATGAGTTGCATTTCATGAATTGAACCCCTTTGCAAATGATGGTGGTTGTTCTATTTCTTTGTATTTCTGGCAACTTCAAGCACCCTTTATGATAGGTTTTTCCATGTGGTTGTCCCATAGACATCTCCAACTTTTTTGTCCAAAATGGGTGCCATCATCTCTATTCCTGCCTCCAGACCTGCTTCTCCTCCTGCATCCCCATCTCTGTGAATGCTTTCCCTACCCATCTAGTGGGCTTCATGCATTCTTCCTCTCTCTCCCTTGTGCTGCCCAGGCAGCCAGTCTTTTCGCAGGTCCTGTTGTTTTCATCTCCTCCATCTCTCTCCTCTGTCATCTCCTCCAGATCATTGCTAAGGCCTGAGCTCAGGGGCTTATTTCTGCTGTGATTCCTCCTAATAGCTTAACCCTTTCTTCCCCATCAGTCTTTCTTTCACACTCCTACCAAAAAACCCCCAGACTTCAGAGGTACAAAACTGATCACGTCTGGTGGCGTAAGAGAAGATAGGTGTGGGGCAGTATTAAGGGGGCTAATAAAGACAGGAAATATTTGTTGCTATCATGAATTGCTTCCCTTTGCTTGCATATATTGTCTAAGAAATCAGACTTGGATTCCCTGCATTCATTTATTCTCTTCTCCTTTTCTTGGGTACATTTCATAATCTGATTTGTAAAGATGTATGCTGCTTGAAACCCCTCAGTGGTTCTTACTGCCCATACAGTAAAGACCAAGTGTGCAACAAAAAGTTTAGTTCCTGCCTGCTTCTGTAACCTCATTTTCCGTGCATTTTTCACCTTGTCAGGAAGAAGCTATGTTCAGCTGCCTTAGCCTGCCAGGCTGGAGAATGTCTCTGTGTGACCATGTTGTTCCCCTTGCCTGCAATTCCTCTTTCACCTGTTAACCTCACCTGCCCGCAAATTCCAGTTTACCCTTAAACACAATTCAGACATTGTTCCTTTTGGGAAGCCTTTCCTTACCCTTTCTTCCCACATGGTTAGTCTCTTTCCTCCCTGCTATAGTCCTCTGATAGGCATATCACAGTGGATTGTGGTTTGGTTGGTGTTATGATTATCTCCTCTACACACTTTAAGCTCTGTTCCCAAGCCTTAGCACAGTGCCTAGCACATAGAGGTGCTGGAAAAGTGTTTGGTGATTGAAGACTGTGCACAGATTTGTTACAAATGTTGTTCACTGCATGAAATCAGTCTAAATAATAAATAAGAGGATATGGCACTGGATACTAGTAGAAAACATTCCAGGGATTCCTGTTATTGGGGTAATAACATTAGATTGTTAGAATGGCATGCCATTTTTGCTCTTGAAGAATTTCAGGAAGGAAATAGAGCACTCTCATGGATGGTTTAATTCTTCATTTGGTAAAGATAGGAAAATGAACCGATTGTTCTTCTGAGGATCCTTTTAGGTCCCTGGCTTTCTGTCTGAATGTGTGGCCAGCTTACATCTAGGGTTCAGTATGAGATACTTCTGTGCTAAGTGCTGTGTGTACACTAAATATATAATCTATTCTTTTCAAGAGTTGAAGGCCAATGTGTTACAGTGGATGGAGAATTCCACTGTGCAGAATATAATACAGTTCCCTTATATGATCTTCTAAGTCCCATCTTACGAAATTTTAGAACTGTATATGCCCCTAAACTCTATTTCTCAAATTCCCTTGCCCTTTTGGAATGTTATAATTCTACTTCACCTTACCCCCAGAACTCCTGGTTACCATCTAGCATACTCTACTTTGTTTATTGTCTGAGTTTTCCTCTCTACTAGAATGTAGCCTCCTTGAGAGTAGAGATTTTTATTTATTAACTCTTATATTCCCAGCACCCCGAAGAGTGTCTGCCATATAGTAGATACTCAAGAAATACTTGTTGAGTGAATGAACTGGAAACGATCAGTTCAGCTCACTCTTTTTATTCCTTGTAGGGGAATGAAATGAGGCATGGAAAGGGTTAATAACTGGCTCAAGGTTATATAACTAGTTAGTGCTAAGGCCAGATCTCACAGGTGAGTGGTGTTTTTTTCTTTTTTCTTTTTTTTAAAGATTTTATTTGACAGAGAGATAGCGAGAGCAGGAACACAAGCAGGGGGAGCGGGAGAGGGAGAAGCAGGCTTCCTGTGGAGCAGGGAGCCCGATGTGTGGGACTTGATCCCAGGACCCTGGGATCATGACCTGACCCGAAGGCAGACATTTAACGACTGAGCCACCCAGGTGCCCGAGTGGTGTTTTTTTCATGAAATCATGCTTAATCATAGTTCCTTTTATGTGATTTGATACTGATGTGCATTATAGACTTAACTATATATCCCTATGAGCAGAGTTTGAGGGAGCAAACTAATATGGATGGAGCCCTTACTAAATGCCAAGTGCTTTATCTTATTTAATCATCACAAATAACATCCTATGACAGTCCAAAGATATTGGTAGATTTTACAGAGAAGGAAACTAGGGCTTAAGGAACCTAAATAACTTGTCCGAGAGTCACACACCTAGTCAGTGATTGAACTGGGTTTTGAACTCCAGCCTGATAAACTCCCTTTGGCAATAGGCCCTTTTGCCTTAAGGTGTTATAAAATTTTTTGGATTTGTGGTCTGAGTTGTTTTAAGATTTGCAAGTCAGACTACTCTTGAAAATGATCTGATTTGAACGGCTGAAGTAGAACTGCAGAAATTGTTTATATTAAGACAATCCCGTGTAAGAGTGGGGTTGGGTTATGGTAATAGGGGGAAGTCTGTAGGGCTCTTGAGTCAAAAACAAAAACAACCAACAATCCCATGCTGTGGGATATACTCCTACTCAGTTATATCACATATAATTCAAGTTCAGACTTCCTTTTTAACCCAGGCATCCAGGACCACTATAGGAAGATGATTATGTCACACTCTTGTGCAGTGCAGCCGCTTCTGAGTGTGTTTGGTAGTGCTTTTAAGTGCCCAGAGCACAAAGACAATGCCTAAAATGTAGGACAGGTAGAGCAGGAGAGGAGTGAACTCAATTGAAACTAGCTGTTTCTGTGGTAAGTAGGCAGACGGTAATTACCTGTGTTGCTCAGAGACCAGAGCTGAGAGTGGGGGTGGGAAGAGGTCACACCCATTCTTTGGAGAAATGATGGGAGTAAATAACTCTTCGTTTCCAATTTACTCCAGAAGTATTCGCTCACCATTCAGAGTCACATTGGTGATGTGGACTTTTGAGTTGGCACCTTGTCACCCCAATTATCCAAGCATAAGGTTCACATTTTTTTTTTCATTAGAGAGGTCCCCTTGGATTCCACAGCCATTCATTTTCATCTCCCTGTTAGCTTCCTCTCAGGTAGCTTCGTGTAACCTGCCTTAGAAAGAAGAGTAGGGACAGAGCCCGGAGGAGAGAGGAAGGGATTGCGAAGGTGGCAGAGAAACAAAGTCTTAATTAGGAGGTTCCACTGTCATTTGGGACTTGGGTCCTTTTGTGAGCTGATTGCTGAGATGGTGGAGACCCGGGAGGAGAAGTTGTAATGGGGTGTAAAATAGTGTGGCACTTAGTGGTGGTGGTGGTGGTGGTGGTGGTGGTGGTGATGGTGGTGGGAGGATCGTCAGCAGCTGCAGCCCCTGGGGACTTTTAGAAATGCAGAATGTTGGGCTCCGCCCCAGACTGGCTGAGTGTTTTCATTTTAGCAAGATTTCCAGGTGATTCTGTGCACATGGAAATTTGAGAAGCATGAAGTTGGTGATTAAGTGTTTCAGTGCAAGGGTCTTTGGAGTCTGATAGACCTGGGATTGGAACCTGGTTTGACCATTTAGTAGCTGTGCGAGCTTGCGTAAATTATTTAACTTCTCTGTGCCTCAGTTTCTCATATGCAGAATAGGGGAACTCTTAACTCTGTAGGGCAGTTGGGGAGAATAAATGAAATATTGGTGCATTTTGCAATTGATGGTGCCTTAGATTTAATGAAATTTAGTAATGTCTATAACATATCAGATACTGAGCCTGGCACAAAGTAAATAATAAATGTTGTTACTAGTAATTAAGTTAGATATGTAGGAACAAAGAGCCTCTCTCTCTTTTCTCTCTCACTGAGTGTATTTATCTGCAATTTTATAAACGTATGGTCAGTGTGTATATATTTTTGGTGTTTTGCTTAGCATTATTTAATAATAATAGTTGCAGCAGCAGCAGTTAACAAATATAGCACTTATTAATGTGCCAGGCACTATTTTAAGTACTTTATATATAAATTCTTTCAGCCCTTAGAACAACGATGTGAGATATGTATTATTATCTCTATTTTCAGATCAGGAAACAGAACAGAGAGATTGACTTGCCCAAGATCACACAGCCAGTAAATTGAAGAGCCAAGATTTGACTTGAGGCAGTCTGATTCTAGCATCCATGCTCTCTATTTTCATGTATTGGTATTGTTCTCAAATTTAGTGGTGTAGTGGATATCAAAAGACTTGGGTTGGTTACCTGACTCTGCCACTAGCTTATTTGTGACCTTGGTCAGGTCACTTTACTTCTCTAGGCCGATTTCTGTACTATAAAAATGGGAGTCTTAGAATTTATAAGGTCTCTTCATTGATTCATTTGGCACATAGTTATTAAAATAGAAAGTAGAAAATCACATCTAGGGAAATGGTTCAAAAGTTCTTGTTCAAGCAGGTTGGTGTATTTAAGAACAGGGCGTTTGAATCGCCTCAGCCACTTCCTGGCTGTATGGTGTTGGGCAACTTAACCTTTCAGACATCTATTTCTTCATTAGTAATGGGGAGAATAGTCCATACCTTGCAGGGATGTTGTGAAGTTTGAATAAGATCATGTGGATCAGCACCTTGCATATGTGAGGCATACGGTAGATAATCGATGTACATGAGTTTTCTTTCCTTCTGTGTTCATCCGGGGATGATTAGGGAAGCAGATATACCAGGTTCAAACAGTAAGAATCTATCTTGGTCCTAATGTGTTTTTTCCATAATGATATTCTCACTGTTGGGAGATAAGAAATAGTAGAGAAAGAAGTATACATATAGCCAGGTCCTGTCATTTAAAAATAACCCACGTTTTGATTTAAAAAAAATTATTTATTTATTTGAGAGAGAGCAAGAGCGAGAGAGAGCGCGCACCCGTGAGCAGGGGCAGAGGAAGAGGGAGAAGGAGAGAAGCAGACCCCTGGCTGAGTGTGGAGTCTGATGCAGGGTCGATCTCATGATCCTGAGATCATAACGAGATCTGAAATCAAGAGTTGGCTGCTTAACCAACTGAGCCACCCAGGCACCGCCCTACATTTTGATTTTAAATTAAGATTCCCTTTAAGAATATATAGTTTATGATAGGATAAATATCAATTAAAAAACATGGTATATTACTTGCCTGGGGCTTCATGACAAAGTACCACAATCTGGTGGGGCTTAAACAACAGAAATGTATTGTCTTACAGTTTTGGAGGCCAGCAGTCTGAAATCAAGGTGTCCGCAGGGTTAATTCCTTCTGAGGACTGTGGGGGAGAATCTGTTCAGGCCTCTCTCCTAGCTTCTGGTCGCTTCAGAAGTTCCTTAGCTTGTAGATGGCATTCTCTCTCTCTGCTTTCGCGTCATTTGTATGTGCCTCTGTGTCCAAATTTTCCTCTTTTATAAGAACACTTGTCTGATACTGGGTTGGAGTACATCCTAATGACCTCATTTGAGCTTTATCATTTGTAAAGGCTCTATTTCCAGAAAAGTCACATTTCACAGGTACTGGGGGTTAGGACTTCAGCATCTTTTTGGGGACACAATTCAACTTATAAGAGAAGGTTTAGCTACTTTCTAACCTAGAGAGAGGAGCATATATGAAATTAGCTTTTCCTGGTCTCTTAAGACTTAATTCTAAGATTCTCTCAGTAGGGACTCATGAAGAACTCAGGTTTAACCCTGCTCCTGCTAAGTCTGCTCTCTGGTTTTGGCTGTATTTAAGAAAGAGCTGAGGTGAACCTGGTTTTGTAGCTTCCATGGGTGATGTTTCACTTTTATGGGCTGAATGGATTAATAATAGTAACAGAAATAATAATAACAGGGGTGCCTGGATGGCTCAGTTGGTTAAGCATCTGCCTTTGGCTCGGGTCATGGACATCTTGGGGCCCTGGGATTGAGCCCCATGTATGGCTCCCTGCTCAGTAGAGAGTGTGCTTCTCCCTCTGCCCCTCACTCCCAGACTCGTGCTCTCTCTCAAATAAATAAAATCTTGAAAAAAATAATAGTTCCCGTTAGTTGAGTTTTTACTGTGTGCCAGGGACTATGTTAAGCACTTTATATACATTAGGCCATTTAATTTGCAAAATGTCCCCGTGAGGTAGGTATTATCATTTTTTTTACAGAAGGGAAAAATGGGGCTCAGCCAGTGAAATAACTTGCCCAAGGTCACACCTAGTAAACGGTAGAGCAGACATTTAAATCTAGCTCTGTGGGACTACAGAGCTCCAGTTGTTAACCATGATCTTATACTTTGCCTTCACTTCCTTGAGTAGAACTGTCTGGCCCAAGTCTCCTTCTTTTCTCTAAAAACTCCTGGTTCTGGAAGCATGCCGACTGAAGGGGTCAGGGAAGTGACCTTTACTTGCATTCTTGTGAGCTCTTACTGTTTGCGAGTGGGAAAGGGAGTGTGACTTCAGCTTGCACTTTTTACCTAGTAGTTTAAGACTTGTCAAGGGGCCCTGGTCAGGTATGGGACATTGCAAGTTCTTTTAAAACACAAATAGTGTCCTAGAACCAAAGAGGAAAAAACACAGTTCGACTATGTTTATCTAATCTCTTTATTATTACTACAGAATTACACATGCTCATTGTAATAAATTTAAGCAGTACAAAGGCAAAGGTAAACGTTCTCTTTTCTAGTCTTTTTCTCTACTTTGTCCCACTGGTCAGGGTAACCAGCGTTCAAGGTTTAGTCTGTATTCTTCCAGCTTTTCCCTTACCAGGCTTATTTCGGAACTGCCCCCTTCCTTCCTTTACTCTTTCGTATTGGTCATGTCTCCTCTTGTCTCATAGCCTTACCTCTTATTTTTGTTGCCGTATATTAGGCTTACTTTTGGGCCTCCATTTGGTACTTATGATTTATGCCATTGCCAGAGCCACCCCCTCTCCTGAAGAGTCTTTCCCCGTCTCTCCCAGTGAAATCTTCCTATTTGTGGAGTTCAGCTCCAGTCCTCCCTTTCCCAGTTAATCCTTTGTAAACCATACTAACCTGAGATCACTCACTCTGCTTCTGAACTCACAGCATTAACTTAGACCGCTCATTTGCCCATTGACGGTGTAATGCTGTATATCATCATTGGTATTTTATTATTTGCATTTTAACTTCCCACGTTTTTGTCCAATTAGATGTGCTCCTGGGACTCACAGATTATGATTTATTCTTTCTACTTCACATTTCCCGTAGCACAGTGCCCTGCATTTCGCAACTATTCACGAAATGTTTGATGTGATTAGATTTTCTTAATACTTAACACCCTTTTAAAGATTGGGTGCTCAGAGCCGGAAGGCTGAGGGAACACTTAACTAATGACATCATCTTTCCTGCCTGTCAGGATGGGGCGTATGCCACCAAGAGGAGTGTCGGCACAAGAAATACTTGTGCGACAGGTTCTATTTCCTCCTCTAATGAATGAGATTAAGACTCCACTTTGGGGGAAAAGAGATGGTAAGTGTAGGAGGAGGACTGACAAGGGGATGGAAGGGAGGATGCTACATCGTTAGACATAGGGATTTGGCTTTATTAAAAATATAAATAAAAGGATGGTGTAATGCTGAGAGAAACTTCTTGGAACCAGTAGGCTGATTAGACAAACCAGCTTCTCTGGTGCAAACCAGTTATTAATTGCTATTTATTTTCTTTGCAATAAAACTGTACCACCCAGCTACTTGCTTTCTTATTAAGGTGAGTCTGGAGAAAGGGCTTAGTTTAGGATTAGGAAATCCAAGAGAGATGTAGGATAGTCAGAGCAGGTTAAGGGATGGGAATATCCCTTTCTCGTTTGTCTTATCAGCCCTACACTTTACTGGTTGCCAAGATCCCCTTGCATTTACTAATAGGGGTTGCTACTGGAATGGTATAAAACCTCGTATTTCCACCCCTACCACTTCCTTTAGCCCCATCTTGTTTTCTTCCTTCACCTGATTCCCTTCTACCACACATGCTAGATTAGTCCTCTTTCCCATCTCTGAGGCCCAGGTGTGCAGTGGACCATCCTGCCATGAGCTGTCCAGATCTCAAATGTAACTTGTCTATCTTCCACTCCTCGGCCTTTCCCAAATAGTTGGAAGGTGGAGAAAAGCAAATGGAGTGTGATTGGTTGAAGTCTTCTGTGGCTTAGAGGGCAGTATGTTTTGATTGCTGGATTTAAGGGTCTTGGGGGTCTCCTAATATGAAGACCTATTCTCTTGTTGATGGAAAGGCATCACTCCATTCTTCATTCTTTTACCCTGAGTATGTTCTCCCGGAGACAGATTTGTATTGGGGGGTTGCTCCCTGTCCCTGAATGGGAAAAGACCACTCTTTGACTTGACTTTTTTTGTTTTTATCTGTTACAGGATACTGCATTATCATAAGATGAGAATTAATGGGGTTTTGAACAGAGTATGACTATAGCCGAGACCCTAATACATTTATAACGATTGGGCTTTGGGTTTTAAAAACACCCTTTTTAAAGTACCTTGTTTTAGGTTAGATGCCTCCCTGCTTTCTTTGGGATGATTTAGCCGCAGACTAATCTGGAGGGAATAACAATGCTAAATGACTTTTTGTAGATCATTAAACATTGTGACGTTACTTGAGACTGTCTTGGTGGGGAGAGTTTTGGTCCACGGGAATAATGTGGGTTGTGGTGTCTTCTTTCTCTCCATTCAGATGAATCCTCCTACGTGTCCCATTCTCTGGCTCTGGGAGGGATGGACAAGGTGGCGGGGGCAGATTGAGGACACTCATCACATTGTTCAGGTCCTTTCCTGGGTGCGGTTCTGCAGAGCTTCCTCCAAGAGCTGACTCAAGAGTTCTCTTCCATTGTGGTGGTGTTCTTGTTTTTACACGTTGTACCAATTTACAGCCTTGGCATTTTGGGTAGCATCATTTGGAGGTGTTAAGTTGGGAAGGCGGAAAATAGAAATGTTTTCAGAAGTTTCTTGAGAGAAAGGTTCCTTTCACTGCACACCGAGTCTCCCTAGGTGCTCTGGCTGGAGAGCTAACAAATTATAAAGCATATATTCTTCCTTTTGTTGTCACCAATTCTTCTGAATAACAGTTATTTGTTTGTCTGTCCTTGAAAGCTGGGATGGAGTCTTATTCATCTTTTTGTCCCTAATGTTTAACACAGCGCCCAACTCAAAGTGCTTTTAAATGTATGTCAAGTTGAATAGTGGAGGGAAACTTGAAATGCACTGACTGCAGGCAGATGGATGCCTGGCATATTGAGTTGGGAGACATTAGTAGAGAGTGGAGATGGATAAAGAAAAGAATTTTTGTGGATAGGACACAGAGAATTTTTATTGCCTAAGAATTTATCGAGAAATACTTGTTTTGCAGTTTTCCTTTATGTGGGAAAGCATTTAGAAGTTGTGTTAGTTTCATCTGACTAGCTAATGACCTTGGGCAAGGCTTCTAGTCACTGACCTTTGTAGCAGGGACTAAAGATACCTACCTGCCTTTGCCTCCCCAGTGGAGGGATTCAGCAAAGGGAGGGGCCTGGGATGAGACTGGGAGTGGGGAAAGAAAGCTTTGGCCCCTCCTGACCAGGCACTGTGGAAATATAAAGCTGTTGTTATGATGGTTGTTGTTGGCAAACAAGAAAGTCTCAGCCTCTTGTCTGGTGTGTATCCCACACCCCGCCAACAACCTCAGATTGGGTGGATGCAGACTTGAATGTTGGGGTCACCTGTGGCTGTTGGCCAATGCCCCTTGTGGTTTCTTGGAGTCCTGTGCAAACATTACTTTTTGGCTCTTTTCCTTCTGTCCAACAGCAAAAAGTAGGAAGTTTGTGGAGATGTGCTTTTGTTTAGCATTTTGAGCATGAGGTGCTTTCATTTTCCACATTTAATTAATAAATATCTAAACTGGTAAAGATCTATAACAAGATAGGCCAGGTTTGGACATTCTCACCTAGGGAGTGACTGAAGCCTGAAGGAAACTAGGCTTTGCACAACCCCCTGCCTTGAGAAGGGAGCAGTTGCTTCCCTGAGAGAGGCTTGGATCCTGATCAGCTGATTTCCTGTCTCTACAAGGATGTGATTCCTCCCCCTTCCTTCTGGAAGAAGTGGATATTTTCTCATTTCCTGTTTGATAGCATATTTTCTGAGTACCAGGAGACACTTGCTGACTATAAATCAGTTGGGGTGTGGGGTGGGAGGGAGGCTGCTTTTGTTTTCAGCAGAGTGAGTGGCTTTTGTTTGAGGAATTCAAAGCATATACATGAAACCAAGCTTCCTTGTCCCCCCTGGTAGAGACACAGGACCTAAAGGGTTTGTTTTGAATCCCTTTCCTACCTGACCTGTGGTGGTGGAGTCTCATCTCCCACTTGGCTCAGAAAAGCTTTACCCTCATGGCGACCTAGCTGCGGATTCCACATCCACATCCTCTGCTCAGCTCTTTTGGTGCCTGGATCTACTGGGGAGCTACTGTTAGTCCCTGGTGGAAGTGACCCCACCCTTGGAATGGAACCTGGCAAGATGCCCCTTTGAGTTCTGACTGACACGGGCTGGAGATTTCCTGTCATCTGTCCTTAGGAGCAGACCCTCTAGCTTCCTCTCTAGCCGGGTGGGAGCTGGTTGTTAACAAGCAGCGCCACCTGTGGACCTGCACAGCCGACTCTGTGTTCCTAACCAAGAGCTGCCGGCCCGTCCGGACTGGCCTGTTTCTGATCCATCTGGAGTGAGAGCGGAGGGCTAGAAGAGAGGACTGGGGAGGAAGGCATTACGATCCACTTTGCTTGTAGCAGAGCTCTGCTTAGTGTTTGGGAAGCTGGAGTTTAATTTGCAACATACTAATTCTTAGGGGTTTTTTTTGTTTTTTTTTTTTTTGGACCTTGGAAAAGTCCTTAAAAATTCTTACAAAATAGGACATAGCTTGGTAGGTTATGAGAAATGTCATTTTTAGGTTCTTTGGTAACACAAACAGCTTTTTCTAGTTTGCCAGGGTTTTACGTGGCTGGGTAATTGGTATGTTTAAAGTTCTTGGAGATCATTAGAGGAAGAACAGCCTTATAAATAGAATCAGAAAGCATGTGCCTAACTTAACAGTAAATTCTTCCTTTTGTTGTGGACCATGTGCCCTTTCTCCTTGCTACAGGGACTTTCTGGTTTGGGGCTATTTTACAATATCAGATAAATTTCTCCTGTGGGGTGGAAAGCAGCATCTTGCAGTGAAAAGGATGTAGGTGTTAGAATCATGGCTCTGCTACATACTAGCTTTGTGACCTTGGACAGTCACTTAACCTGTCTGAGCTGTGCGTGCTTTTTCTATTTCATTAGCAGATGTTGGTGATAGTAACTATCTTGCAGGGCTTTTGTAAAGGTTAAATGAATGCATGTAAAGCTCGTTAGTTGGTATATAGGGGTATATAATTGGAATTTTTAGTAGAAAGAGTCGTAATAACAAAGTATACATAACATAAAATTTACCTCTTTTTTTTTTTTTTTAAAGATTTATCTATGAAAGAGAGAGTGCGTGTGCACGCAGGAGAGGGAGAGGGAGAGTCCCAAGCAGACTCTGCACTAAGCGCAGAGCCCGACTTGGGCTCGATCCCATGATCCCTGAGATCATGACCTGAGCCAAAACCAAGAGTCAGTCGCCTGAATGAGCCACCCAGGTGCCCTCTTTAACCACTTTTAAGTGTACAGTTCAGTGGCATTAAGTACATTCACACTGTTGTGCAACCATCACCACCGTCCATCTCCATAACTTTGTCTTCTAAAGTTAAATTCCATACCCATTAAACAGTAACTCCTCATCCCCCGCCACCCCCACCAGGCTCTGGCAAACACCATTCTCCTTTCTGATTCAATGAAT
This sequence comes from Callorhinus ursinus, assembly GCF_003265705.2. NCBI lineage: Eukaryota > Metazoa > Chordata > Mammalia > Carnivora > Otariidae > Callorhinus > Callorhinus ursinus. Next base: position 6,705,671 of record NW_027397080.1, on the reverse strand, counting down.
TTGACTACTCTAGATACTTCGTGGAAGTGGAATTGCTTATCCTCTTGTGACTGACTTATTTCACTGAGCATAATGTCTTCAAGGTTCATCTGTGTTGTGGTGTCAGAATTTTATTCCTTTTTAAGGCTGAATAATCCTTTGTATGTATATACCACATTTTGTTCATTCATTCACTAATGGACATTTGGGTTGCTAACAATGTGATTATTTTTGATATTAGTATTGTTGGATTGATTCCCTGCAGTTACAGGTCCAAAGCTGGGGGGAGGAGGATGACGTGAAGGAAGATAATCGTTGTTTTTGTGTTGACTTCATCTCTCTGGGCTTTGGTTACGGGACCTATTTTGATAGGCGTCTCATGGATAATGGGGCCCGTTTTGATAGGAGCCTGGCATATGATGGACCCACTGGAGCCCGTACAGAGGGCCCAGGCATGGCAGAACTCTAGGGGGGAAAAATTGCTTCCTGGTCTGATTTTTCCCAAGGATAGGGTGCTTTGCAGTGCCTGTGGCTTACCAGCCTTGCCTGCGTCCCTGTCTCCTCTGCTCTTATTATGAATGGGATTCTTGCTTGTTGGAACATATCTAGACTCTTAGTTTGTTGTCATGGTTTTTAAAGATTTTGTTTTTAAGTAATCTCTACACCCAACTTGGGGCTTGAACTTAGAACTCTGCGATCCAGAGTCACATGTTCTACTCACTGAGCCAGCCAGGTGCCCCTAGACTCTTAGTTTGTGTTACATAGGTCAGGGGCTGAGGAGGAGTTTCTGTACCATGGGGTAGTGAGCCGGATACCAGCCTGGCTTGCTAGGGTACAGGTTGCAGGATGTGTATACACATGTATGTGGGTTTGCATGTTTATATGCACATGTGTATCCATACACATATCCTGTCATTGACACTTGGTGCAACATAGAAGCTACATGTTCTCCTCTGGCTTCCCCTCAACCCAGCCCACGACCAGAATGTATACATTGGCAGCAGCGGGGGGGTCCCAGGATGATGGGGGAGATTTTCTAGGGGATTGAAAAGTAAAGAACCTTAGTAGGAGGGTCTTGATAGTTCAGGCTCTTGCAGTTTCTAACAAAATTCTGAAGAGAGTGTGACTTCTTCACCCCACACCAGGCCTGGGTTAGACCTCTAAAAGTTCAAGAGCCCAGGCTTCTGTATCCTGTGCTTATGCTGGACACAGGAGATGGAGGTTGAGATAGAGAAGGAGAGACAGCCCCTCCAAACTCCTGGATACCTATAATGTGGACTCTCCTGTTTGCTTATAGGGCTGATCGGGGGTTTGTACTGATTTGTCTCCAGTCCCTTCTCTCTATGCTTAAGAGGACTGCAGTGTCGTTGAGGTTTTTTACCCCTTTGTATCATGGATACAGGGACACATCCCTTCAGTGTGCTCCCCCACCCAAACTGGCCTAGCTTCATATTACCTGGTTTATACTTCCAATGCCAGTTATCTTTCAAAAGCTATTCAGGATGATTTTATGTTGTCAGCGTAATGAATACATTAATTCTAAAATAATAAAGATTACATTTAGTATTATTATTCAGTTATGGTTGTATAAATATATATGACTAAAGAATTATGTTTGTGCTTTGTGAAGGCCACTACAGGAGAGGATCTGAAAATGAATGTAAAAAAAAAATAATCTATTTTAGAGAAACATAGGTTAAATACAAAGGACAGTAGGGGGCACTTGTATGACAGTGGAGTAAAGACATGCACAAGAGTGTTCAGTTTGATTTTTGAGCTTTAACGTGTTTCTTCGAAAGTTAGTATTTTTTCCTTATGCAGTTTTCTTTTTTCCCCCTTATGCGGTTTTCTTTATACAAAACTGACAGTTGAATATTTGGCATATTCAACAAGTTATATTTACTCTGTCAACTAAAAATGGACTTTGTTCAAATTTGTTAGATTTATTTTCTTACTTTCAGATACTCTTCGGCAAGCAAAAATTACTAGATTAAGCATATTTCATTTAACAATATCAACATACAAATCTTTAAGAATTTGTCTGAAACAATCTATTGGAAGCCTCAATTTCTGTATCAGCAAATTCTTACTACACTAGATTATGTACGAGCCGTCACTCAAGGATCTTGTTGAAATAATTTCTTGTACAAAAACAATGAGTGGAAGCAAACATAAAACCAAACAAAACGAATGTACTTCATATTGTGTGTGAATAGAGGTACCAACAAACACTTGAAAAATGGCTAAGAGGTTTGAACCCTTTCCACTTCATTTTATAACTGGTGTTAGATGAACATAGCTTTCTCTTACTTGAATAATGTCGTCAAAATGTCCTAAAGGCCAAAACAATTAGTTGTGAGTGAGCGATCCCTCTCCTGAATTCCCTATGAGCAGCTTTGATGAGGAATAACAGTATCACTTTCAAATTGGCCCATGTGCAAACTACATAGTTATAGGTATTCCTTTTTCCATACATGTGATATAGTTGGCTTTTAATCAACCCATGAAAATGGAGCAGAGAGCGTGCTGAATACTTCAGACTTGCAGATAAATCCTAAAGCTAATTTTAACCAACTGTTCTATCATTACTCCTACTTGAATTACCGAAGATGTTCATAAGGGGAACAAATGAACATATTTTCCCCCCTTTGTTTATTCTTTACCTCCCTTTTAAATGTTCTCACCCATTATTCTTTACATTCCAGCAAAATGAACTGGTGCCCTTCCTATATGTGCCCTGAGTTTTCCTGCTTCTGTGCCTTTGCTCAGGCTGTTTGCTCTGCCTGGATTTTCCTTTCATTTCTACATCTTATTTGTCCTTCCACATGCATCTCAAACATCACTGTTTTTGGTGCAACGTTTTCCTAATCCCTTCAGGTAGAAGTCCTATCATCTTTCTGAAGCTACATAATATTATTGAAAGAAATTCACTTAAAAGTAATAGTAATAACAACTGATAACTAACATTCATATAGCCTTTTAGAAAATGCTATTCGTGTATATCAGCTCTTTTGAGCTTCATGTACAGTTTGTGCCTTCTGCTTTACAGTTGAGGAAACTGAGGCTCAAGGGAGGTTAAGTGACTTGCCTGAGGTCACATGCAGCTGGAACTGAATATAAATCTTATGACCTCAAACCCCCATGTTCTTTCTACCAAACAATGCTGTCTTTTGATTCTTATCTCTTGCTACTGTGTGTTATAGTTACTTGTGAAAACATCTTATCTGGTGCATTACTTTGCGTTGTCCTTGTTCCCTGTGACCCTTATATCCCATAGCACAGAGTATTGCACATAATAAGCCATCAGTAAACGTTTGAAAGGCTGATGATGAGTCAAGGAGACGTTGGTGAATGCATTTACCTAGCACAGTGCCTGGCACACGGATGCCTAATACTTTGTTGGATTTAATTATAACATGGATCAAAGACTGTAGTTAATCAGCACTTATATGGCATTTACTAAGTGCCAGACCCTTTTATAAATGCTTTGCATGATATTAAGTCACTTAATCCTCTCAACAACTAAATGAGGTAGGTACTGTTTTTATTTACATTTTACACTCTGATGAAACTGAGGGACAGGAAGGCTAAGTGACTTGCCCAAGGCCACACAGGTGGGAAGCAACAGAGCTGGGTTTCACCCTGACAGGCAGTTGGCCCTAGAATCCGCATGCACTCCTAATCATTATGCCAGAATCCATTGTTGAGAGTATTTGTGCACTCTGCAGTTCCTCCTGGACTCCTTCCTGTCTGGGGTGTGCGCACACAGAGAAAAGCAGAAGCCGTGAATGTAGTGTAGAGCAGTGGCTCACCCGGGAGGGCTCGTTCAGACTGCTGGGCCCCACCCCCAGTTTCTGATTTCAGTAAGTCTGGGATGGGGCTTGAGAATTTCTAATTTCTTTTTTTCAGATTTTATTTATTTGAGAGAGAGAAAGCACGAGAGAGGGGAGGGTCAGAGGGAGAAGCAGACTTCCCGCTAAGCAGGGAGCCCGATGCGGGATTCGATCCTGGGACTCCAGGAGCATGACCGAGCCGAAGGCAGACGCTTAACCAACTGAGGCATCCAGGCGCCCAAGAATTTCTGATTTCTAACACGTTCCCAGGAGATGCTGCTGCTGCTGGTCTGAGACCACTTGTGTAGAATATAAGGGTTAAGAGCATGGACTCTGGAGCTAAGCTACCAGGATTTGAATCTCAGCTCTGCCATTTACTGTGAGCCTGGGGCAAGTTCTTAAGCCTTTCTGTGCTTCAGTCCGCATCTATAAAGTGACCATGTTGATAGTACCTACATCATACGAACTGAATGAAATAATACATGTAAAGTGTTTAGAAAGGTTTTTGGCTCACAGTAAACGTGCAGTGTTAAATACAGTAATGGTGGTAAGACATGGTTCCTTCCTTCGTAGATTTTACAGTCTAGTTACAAAGACTAGACTTAAATTGAATAGATAATAAAAAATAGTGTGAGATTAGATTATTAGTTCTGACCCTAAAGTCCCTTAGAGGTGAAATGTGTGTATGTTGTAGGGCAGGAGAGGCAGTGGGGGGTCAGGAGGAGGAGAGGTACATGGGGCTAGTAGATGATAGAAAGTTCTATAATCAGAATTTGGAAAGAATGGGGTTGTCAGTGGTTTTTGGTTTTACACCCAGAGAATTGAAGGGATCGAGAGAGAAAGAGAGAGAAACAGAGAAGGGGACGGGGGAAGAGAGAGAGATGCCTGCACCGTGTTTGCAAGAGATAACCCACTCCTTTCCTCATTCCTGTTTCATGGAGCTGGCAGCTGGTCTCACGGTGAAGTTCCCTCCCCAGTTTGCTTTTTGTGGAGAACAGTGGCTGAGGAAGTGGTTTGCCACTGGCTTCTGAAGCTGGGCTCTGCAGCCTTGATCCTCCACAGCTGATTCACATACTTTTGATTCTTGCTGAGAAAGGCAGTTGTTAGGTTTGGGAGTTTTCAGATTCCAGAGCCAGCTGGACAGCTGACCCTCTGGTAGCTGTTTCCCAAACTACCAGCCCTCTGTCGCCTCATTTCCCTAGGCCCCTTCTTTTTGACTTTGAAGCAATATCCCATATTTAGTAAACTAGCCAGCTAGAGGTTGGAGGAGGTTTGAGGGGGATGTCTCTCCCACCTTAGAATTCTGGGTGGGTGGAGGAGTATTTGGACCCAGGAACATGATGTGTCCTGTTAAAAAAAAGTTTAACCCCTTCTTCATCAGCAGCCATGTTCAAAGGTCAGCTTACAGTGCTAAGAATGTACCTCTAGCTCATGGGCAAGGAGCAGTGTTTATTTTTGGGTGTCCTGAAGAAAATATTTGGGAAAGGAGTGGGGAGAAGTTCAGACAGCTCCATTTATGGTTGTGCAATGCTTGGTATTCTACAGAAGGGACCGTATGGACGGTGGGGAAGAGTTTAGCATTCTGATTGTTCACCTCTTGCTCCCTCCATTCAGGGATGATTAGGGACACCTCATTAGCCATCAGAGCGGGGCAAGTATTTCTTGGACTCACATGAACCTCGGACCCACATCATGGGCATCTTCTGCTTTCCCAGCCTGCTGAATCACCACCTAGGAATGGCAGGAGCCAGGCTGCTGCCTGGAGCACCTGGAGCGCTCTCGGCATGATGCACTGTTGACTGGTCTTGGTTTCCTAGACACGGCTTGGGCCTCTCCAGGCCTGTTGGAGTGATAGGCTGGGTCTTAGCCCCCCCTCCAGCTTGTTCCACAAGGCGTTGACCTACTTTTCAGAGACAATTAAGTGTTTGTGAGCAAAAGAAGGCAGTGACCCAAGTGAAGGTGAACCAGAGCTGCATTAAACAAACATTTGCAGTTACTTTTTTTGTCTCACACAGCAGGGTCCATCTCAGTGCACATGGAACAGCCAACCAGGCTGATGTGGGGGCCAAATTCCAGATGCTTATCTGGATAGCCTCCCTCGAAATCTCAATCCGTCCATCGGTGTACTTTAATATAAGAAATTACCTTTTGTGATCATTGACCCCTTTGTTTTTGGGTGAAGGGAGAAGGTTTGGAAGGAACCTGGGGCGCTCAGAGTGAATCGGCATTGTAAACCGGCAGCCCTTTTTGGTGGCAGTGTCCTGGCTCACCCTCTGAGAGGATTCAAGTCTCTTTCTTTTTGTATAGGCTGGGCTAAGAGGCTGCATGGGAGCCTAAACATTTAGGGAGTGAGTGAGTAACTTGTTGAGGTTTTCCGGTCCTGTGAGACAAGGGTTAGATCCAGACTTTACAGTGAAACGGTGTGAACTCACTTTCCCACCTCAGTCCTAGATGTCACCTAGCAAACCCCACTCCTGCCTCCCTATTGAATATGATTATGCTTGACTTGTTATCCTTACTGTTGTCCTTTAGGACTGGGGGAAGGATCCAGGGCCCTGAGAAGGGCTGTGACTCCTGTCCTACATCAGCTGGCTCCAGGACCCTGAGGGAATTGCTAAACCAGCAATTAGGCAGTTTCTTAAACTTTTTATTTTTAGCAACTCCACACACATGACAATTCCTATAATCTCCCAGTCAATAAAAATAAGTTACTGATAATGCACCCAGAGATCCAGATCAAATCTTAAAGTTCAGGAAGGAAGAAGTTTAGGAGCACTCAGTCCTTCCACTCTCTCATTGGAACTCTGTCTAACAGCCTTTGAGGTGAGAGCCTATCTGAAGATCTAGGTTACATATGAGAGCATGGCTCAGAAGTCAGCATGGCATCAATTTGGGTCATGTTAATGGCTAAGTTTCTAGGGGAAGAGTATTTGAGGTGACCTGAAATTGCTCCCCTCCTCCTAAAAATCCTGGTGTCTGGTCATAAGCTCCTTTCTTCTGCTTCTGTTCCTTTATGCTTACGAAGCATGGTCTCTGCCTATTTTCCAGTCTCTCAGCCTCTGAATGGTGTCATTGCCTTCTCTACCTCTGTCCTATAGACAACACCTGTCCTGGCATTTCCAAGTCTCTTGCTGCCACACCTTACTTTCCTTTCCCCAAAGCTGGACCCATGTTCATTTTCTCCACCGAGCTACCAAGTCTGCATAGCATTGTGCTGACTGATCCTTTACAAATTTACAAGCTCCAGCCACAGCTTGACTCTGAACCCTGCCCTGAAGTTTCTCTTCTCTTCTGGTTGACTTCTGCTCCTTGTCCCTACAGGAGCTATCCCAAACTTTCCCATCTCCTGAGACTTGCTGCTCCACAACCCCCCCCCAACTCTCAACAAGTCATGTAGTCTTGCACTTTCCATGGCTCTGCCTCTCCGTACACCTGTGATCTTCCAGTCCTCTCTGCATTCCCCCTGGGTCAGAGGCAGGCCTCTGGGCATGCACATGGTTTGTATTCTCAGTCTCTCCCCACCTAGTGACTCTTTATAAATATGTTTAGGTTTCCTCCATCTAGGGCAAAAATTCTTTTAAGCTGGTCTCTTCTTTTTCTTTCTGACTTTTTTTTTTTTTTTTGGAACCACTAGTCATATTGACCCCCTGTAACCTGGCATTTGTGACCACCATCCCAACTGAAACCGCCATCACCTGTGCTGACCTGCTTACAGATTTCCCACGTCTCCTTTACTTCTCATGCACTTTGACCTTGTCGCAGCATCTGACCCTCTTTGGACCTCTTTTCCCTGTCACTCTGTGTGCTCTTCCTAGACAGGTTTACCTACTCTGGTGATTTCATTTATCAGTGTTATGTGTATGGTGATGACTCTCAAATCAAAATCTCTAAGAACTTTTCCCTGGGGTCCACATTTGTATTTCCAAATAACTACTGTCCTTTTCCACTTCAGAGTTTGCAGAAATTCTTTTTAACATATCTCAAACCAAAGCTCATCCTCATACCCCTTCTTTCCTCTGCTCAACCAAACCCACTTCTCTTCTTGTGTACCCTGTCTCCGATATCAGAATCATTCTCCACCTATTTGCCCAAGCTAGGAACTTTGGGTTTGTTTGGTTTTTGTCTTCTTCATTCTCCATCTCTCACTGGACACTAAGTTCTGCTTATTCAAGTTCAGAAACATCTCGACATCCATCCTTTCTCATCCATCCATCCTGGCTGGACCCACTGCCCTATTTTAGATCTTCATCATCTTTGACTTACTGCCAGTGACTTTTGCAGGGTCCAAAGTCATTGCACACTTAAAAGATTTTTTAGATACATTTTGCAAAAGTATCCTCCATGGAAGTTGTACGATGTGGTTGAGTTTTACAAGTTACCTCTTGTTGAGTTTTACAAGTTATACAGTAGCTGAGTGTATGCTCACTGCTTTCTATTCCTTCACAGGGTGAAGTTCAGACTTCTTAGAATGGGTACGAGTCTCAGTTTTATCCCTTGTTTATGCACTTTCCTATGCTTTGGATGTTCTTTCTACTCCATCTGCTCAACAAACTCCTGTTGGTACTGTAAAGCAGTCTTCCATGCTAGTTCAAAACTAGCTAGCTTTGTATGATGTTCCGGCTTCTTTCCCCCTGCCCCAACCAGAAAAAATAGAACTTATCTCCTCATCTGAGTTCTCATGGTACTTTATACACCCCTGTGTAATAGTACTTATCTTATTTTACAGTTATCTGTTTAATCGTCTGGCTCCTTGACACCATGAGTTTAGTGAGGGCAGACCATACCTTCTTCATCTTTGTTTCTTTGGTGTCAAACACTTGGTTGAGTTGTTGGGTTGTATATACAGATTCTGCTATCTCCACATTTGGGAAGTCTAAAAGAGCTACTGTTGAATAGTAGTTGTTGTAGAATCTCCCCTCCTCTTTTTATTTCACAAAGTATCCATGTTTACTGTATGAAAATTACAAAATAATGAAAACTATAAAATTAAAGTCACCTAGGGGTGCCTGGCTGGCTTAGTCGGTAGGTCATGACTCTTGACCTCGGGGTTTTAAGTTTGAGCCCCATGTTGGGTGTAGAGATTACTTAAAAATAAAATCTTAAAAAAATAAAGTCACCTAAAATCCCATCACTTGGATAACCACCATAAACATTTTGCTGTGTTTTCTTCCAGATATTTATTCTGTGAATACATGCATGTAAATATATATTTTGCAAAAATATATTGTTTGTAATGTGTTTTCTTTATGGTGAAAATCAGTGTCAAGAAATATGTACCCATGTAATAATTTATATTGCTGTCAATATTCCAATGCATGGGTGTACTGCACTTGAGCCAGTCCCCTATTGTTGGACTTTTAGGTAATTCTGCATTTGATGTTTTAAACAATGAGGTGAATATTCTTGTACATATATCTATATTTTTTTTTCTTTGCACCCTTGACCACATTTCTTTTGTATAAATTCCTAAAAAGGAAATTACAGGGTCAAAAGTCATTGCACTTAAAAAATTTTAGATACATTTTGTTAAACTGCCCACTGCAGAGATTGTACCACGTAGTTGAGTTTTTACACTAACTTGAGATTTTTTTCCCTCTGGTAGGTTTTATGTTGCTGTTGAAGGTTTTATGTATTGGAATGATTTAATTAAGGCCTTGTTTTAGGAAGACTGGTGTTGCGCCACGTGCAACATGGGTTGGGTGAGAAGGAGAGAAATCCATTCTTTGGAGGCCATTTTAGCAATTTGGGTGCGACATTACAAGGATCAGAGGGGAGAGGCTGACTGTTGAGTAAAGGAGAAGACAATGAGAGGCAGTGGGAAGAACTGATAGGACTCATTAGTGGACTAAGTAAAGGGTGCCATTACTTGAAGTGGGAAATTAAAAGGAGGTATCAATTTGGGGAGGGAAGTTGTGGAATCACTTTTAATAACTTGAGTTCTAGCTGTTGCGGCATGCTCAGGTGGAAACGCCCACAGGCAGTTGGCATGGCACAACAGCAGTCAGAAGAGAGGCAGGGCTCAGTCATCTCATCCTGATACTTAAAGCCCTCCATAATAACCCTTCCAGCACCCTCTCCAGCTGCCGCCTCAGATCTGAGCTAGACAAGACTGTCTTCCTGGAGGGCCTTCACTCACTGTGTCTGCCATGTGGTTACCCATTGCTCACGACCCACCTCAGAGTCCTCCAGGAAACCTTTGATCACCCCCACTGGAAGTTAGTTCCTAATTTCTTAAATGCTAAGGGTCATATTTTTTTTCTGTATCTTTTATATTGTACTTGAATATCCCAGTTGTACATGTGCAAGATTGGAAGCTCCTCAAGATTGAGGACTGTATCATAAACTCCATTTTATCTCCCACATTATTACCGGCACATAAGTGTCCAGAAATAGTTGGTAATTTATGGAGTAAATGGAACCAGTTTTAATGTATTATTAATATATTGGATTATTAGTCTGTACCCAACACTTAATAAAGTGCTAACACTATGTGCATTTTCCTACTAATTTGTCTTAAATATTTAGTCACTTGTGTGACTAGGTGGGAGACAGTGCCTTAAAGTAAGGAATAGAAGAGAGAAAAGCAGGCTTGCCGGGGTGGAGATGAAGGGTTCAGTGTGGAACGTGCTGAGTAAAAGACACGTACGAGATATGTAAAAGTCCTCCAAAACCCAGAGAGAAGTGCATGGAGCTCAGGAGAGAGCTCTGACCCAGCAGTTGAATCTATGGGTCTGAATAAGATAAAAAAATATATAGATATATGTACAAGAATATTCATCTCATTGTTTAAAACATCAAATGCAGAATTACCTAAACAAATATTTTATGGGAGGTGAAGTGGAAAAAAAGAGATGTTAAAAATTTCCTCTTTCACAGCCATGTTCTTTGTTTCCTTCAAGGTTCTTAAGCGTGGTATACATACCCGCCCTTTAGTTTCCAACCCCCTCTGCTCTCCTGAAATTGCTGTTGCCAAGGTCATTAATCACCTCCTAATTGCCAGATCCAATGGGAATTTTTCAGCCCTGGTCTTATGTGACCTTCCTGTGTACTTGGCTCTATGAAACGCTCCATCCTCCTTGAAAGTTATCTCCTTCCCTAACACCATATCCTCTCCTGATTTTCTTCCTTCATTTACATATCTTCCATTAAATAAAGGTGCTTTCTAAGGTTTTGTCTTCGGCTCTCTACAGAGTTTTCTTGAGTGATCCTATTCAGACCCATAGATTCAACTGCTGGGTCAGAGCTCTCTCCTGAGTTCCATGCACTTATCTCTGGGTTTTGGAGGACTTTTACAATATCTCGTACGTGTCTTTTACTCAGCACGTTCCACACTGAACCCTTCATCTCCACCCCGGCAAGCCTGCTTTTCTCTCTTCTATTCCTTATTTTAAGGCACTGTCTTCCACCTAGTCACACGAGTGAGATATTTGGAAATTGTTTGAGAATCTTACCTCACATGGTCCATCCACCCACCCCACTCTAGCTCAAATAAAATAGTGATCAAGTGCCATATAAATATAATTCTACCTCAGATCGCACACCCCTTCCTTTCTTTGCATTACCAGTGCTGCTTTTTTGGTTATGATTCTATTATTTCTCAGCATATAACTGTATAGTGTCCTACTGGTTCCCCTCCCTTCTGTCTTGCTCCCCTCCCTTTCGCAGCTGCTAGAATGCACTTTCTGAAATTAAAATCTAATTATAAAAAATAGTCACTCCCAAGCATAAATGCTTTCAATGACTTTCCATTGTCTTTAGGGTGAAATATCGTTTCTTTCGCATGGCATGCAAAGTTTTCATGCCCTGCCATCATTCTTCCAGAGTAGAGAGTACCCTACACTCTAGCCATGTCAAACTATTTTAAGTTCCTTAAATGCATTGTGCTCTCTCATGTTTCTACTTTGCTTTTTCTGTCTACAGCACTCCTGCCCCCATCAATCTAGTTCTGTCTGGTCCTAAAGTTCCAGTTGCAGCAGCACCTCCTTTGGGAATCCTTCCCTAGGCTTCCATTTGCTTCTTTGCTTCCGTGCACCTTTACCAGCATCAGTTGCACTGTACTGCATGTTGGTGCACATGCTTGTCTCACTCACTGTATCATATACTGCTTGAGAGAAGGGACTCCGAGCTCTTTACTTCCATCCTCGGTGCTGTACACATTTGGCGTAGGGCAGGCTTGTTGGATGCACGAATGATTGAGTGAGGAGGTATGTGGTCAGTGGCAGTGCTGGATCAGGATTTAGAATCACCTGTCCTTGGCTTTTAAGCTTTACTTTTTTTTTTGACTAGGTAATACGTTCACATAGTTGACTATTCAAAAGGTACGAAAAGGTGTTCAGTGAAGAATCTTCTTTCACTCCAGCCAACCTTTCCCTCTCCCTGAAGACAATCAGTATTATCAGTTTTTATGTGCCTTCCAGAGATGATACGTGCACTTATTTATTCAACAAATATTTGTTGAGTACCTACTGTGTGCCAGGTACTAAGCTAGGCTCTGGGGATAAACAGTGAAGAAAACAGATAAAAGTCCCTGACTTTCTGGAACCTAAATTCTATATATTTTCTTCCCTCCTTTGTTAAAAAAAAAAAACAACAAACCATAAATGAGAGGATAACATACCCTCTGTTTGACCTTTCTTTGTTTTACTTATTATATCTTGAAGATTAATCTGTTTCAGCTCCTAAAGACCTTCTCCATTATGTAGATGTACTATCATTTATTTAGCCAGTTCCCTACTGATGGATGATCTTTTGTTATTACAAAATGCTGCAGTGAAAAATCTGTTGTACACTTGTCATTTTGCATATATATATATCTATAGGAAAAATTCTTAGGTGTGCAGTTGCTGGGCCAAATAGTGTATATATTTGTAAATTTGATGGATAGTCTGATCCATGACTTTAATTTTTTATTATGAATATTTCAAGCATGTAGACAAGTTTAGATAACACTATAGCAGATACATTTATACTCACTACTCATTAAACAGTTGTTGACCCCTTAATGAGGTTCTGCCTATTAGGTACTTTTAGCTCCTCCTTAACATTGTGATATTTTCCCATTGAATATTATCTTAGACTCAAGATGCTATGAGTTTTAAGAAACTCATACCCTGCCATCCTGGAGTCATCACTATACAGTCTGTCTTGGACTGTCCTTTTTTTTTTTTTTTTAATATAACCTCATTTTTAGGAAAAGGCAGCTTCAGAGGAAAATTCCATTATGCTATTTTTAGTGTCTAGAATCCGAGTTTCAAAAATGTTTATTTTGCCTCCTTCCTCTGCTCAAAAGCAACACAGGAATGCTACGGGAAGTTGGTGGCCTGTCGTCTTGGAGATTTGTTTTATTTGCTGGTGGAGGAGCTCAGGTGAATTGAGCCGGCAAGAGCTTCCCCCCTCCACGCCCCCCACCCCAGGTTTGTCAGAATAACTAAATGTGGTTCTTAGCGGGTACGTTTAACTGACACGGAGTGCATCTGTGTCCTCTGGGTCCTGATGGATTTGGTGAGAGGAGCTGTTCCTGGAGGAGGGGGAAACTGTTGATCTCTATTACACCTGGATGCCTGTAGCTATGTCAGGATGCTTTTGTTGAAATAAATGTCGTTCCCTCCCATCTCCCTGCTGGAGGTCCATAACCTTGTTCCAGTAGTAGGTGACTCTTGTCTCTGACCTTTTTCTTAGTCCCCAGAATGCCTCGTGAGGCTTTTAGGTTACTTAAGATGTTATAAACCTAGAGGGGTTCTTTAGTCTGAGGTAGAGCTAGAATCAGAGGTCATGGCAGGTACAGATTGACCTTAAGAGCAGGTATTTTTGCCTTTCCTCCCAATTGGTCAGTCATTTTCACCTTGTTTGGTCTTGTAGTATTATATAACCACTGTAGGAAGGAGAGGAGTCCTAGGATTCACCTGTTTTTCTGTGGACCACACAGCCAGAAGAAAAGGATCAAGGAGAGAGAACTGATTTGAGAGCATATGGCCTAAAGCACAAGGTCTTTTTAAACTTGTTGCCAGAACCCAGAGTGTAAGTCTGGTCCACACAAAGTAGCTCTCCAAGCCTGGGGTGAGCACAGAGTGGGCAGAGCTCCTTGGACCTTTGCTGCCAGGCCCACACTTAGTTCCCTTTAAAGCCTCTCTTGGTTTTGCCATTTCGGTTCTCTCCTTCTAAGCATGAGGTCTGACTTCTTTTGTCTTCTATTCTTCAGCCCTGTAGAGGCAGCTCTGGCCCTGGGGACAGCTCTTTCTTCAGATGGCAAACTCATCTTCTCTCTAGCCGACCAGAGGGACAAGGTGTAATTCAACCCTTTCTCCATCAGACACTGCTGCCTGGGGGAGACAATGAAGAAAGTGATCTTGTTGCTCCCTGAATAGGACCATGAACCTGGCACCTGCTTTTGTTACCGGCTTCTTAAGTCACTGGAGACATTTTTGCTGTCTTCCTGGGTCAGCAGCTGCTTTGGAGTAACAGTAGCAGCTGACCTCAAAGAAAATGGATGTATTTATATGAGGAGAGTTACCTTTCATGTCCCTAAACCTTTTGTCTTTAGGGCTGGTCCAGAGAGTGAGCAGTTGGAAGTCAGCTGTGCCTTCAGTTGGGCCACCTATGACCCTCATCTTTCCTGAATCTGAGCAGACAGACTGATTCCTTTTTTTGTCCTGCTCTCTGTCCCGTTAGACTCTTGAGTTCTGTGTTCCCAGCACCTAGGTTGGTGCCTGGTGTGTGGCGAGTAGGCAACAAATGTATGTCAAATGAATGGCTGGACGAATCCCTTGAACTGGCTGTCCAGGTTTGGCATCCTTCACCCTGACGTGGGGGTGCCTTGGGAGAAGGACCTTTGTTTTTAGAAGATAGATTGCATCGAAAGAATTATGGAACTTACTGATTCGTAGAGGGGTTTTGGAGGACTATATGAACTCCAAGGTAGGGCTTTTTCTCTCTTCATCAGCCTAGAAATTTCTCCTCAGTTGTAACTCTCTACCGGCAGACTTGTCCTCCTGTTTCAGGATTTATATCCTGAACCTGACTCAGGCCCTCACTCCGCCGAGGTCCTGGTGTCCCTGAGCCCACTCAAGGGCAGGGCAGCTATTTGTTTTTAACTGTCATCCTGTCACTAGAGAGCAGGCAGCCCTAACGACTCCGTCTCATGCACTGTCCTCTGCATTCCTGATCTTCCCGCTTTCAGTCAAGTTCCACTTCATTCCGAGGTGTCTGTGCGTTTGTCAGGGCTGTTGGAGACAGCGGGGCTTTTTTCCCCCTCTGTCAGCAGCTGGCCAGAGAGTGCCTATTAGACTGCCAGATTCTGAGCCTTTCACATTGTTCGTCTTTGTCTGGAACTTAGGGGAGCATCCCTCCTGCCACCTAAGGTTTCACCTCACTCTTTGCCATGTGGGACCTATGAGGATAAAAGATGAACAGCCACAAAGAGCATGTAGAGGTATTGGACTGTGGTGCTTTGAAATGCTCTGATTTTGAGGAAAGGTCCATGGGCTGCAAGAATACAGATGCTGCCCCCCACCCCCTATCCCCGCTTCCCAAAAGCCTTGAGTTGGAACCACCCCTCACTTCATAATGCCAAACATCCTTGTTTTTGTTTAATTTTTATCTGATAAAATCTTATTAAACCATTTCAGTGGTGAAACACACAGAGGAAATGACAAACTAGCATGTGTTGTCTTTTAAATGCACTTAGTTCAAGTGGCTATTTTAAAAGTCAGTTTTTCCTGCTGTGAGATTCCTGTTGTCTGGGCTGCTTTGCTCATTCAGGTGGGAGGAGTCTCTGAATAGGATTTTATAGTGGCATTAAAGCAAGAGGACTCCGCTCTGCCCTGGCTAATTGATCATTCTTTTACATTCTTATATTCACATTGCACTATTTTAATTGCTTTCAGATCATGACACAGGACAGATCATAGAGATCAGTTTAGAGGTTATCTACCTGTGGTTCATTGACCCCTCTCCACTTGTAAACAACAGTTTGTATGTAGGTGAATATGTCCCTTTTTCTAGGGAGAGTAACCTTAGTTTTCATCAGCTTCTCATTAGAGTCTGTGACCTAAAAAGAAAAGAATAACTAACGTTTTATAGGAATTCAGGGCTCCTGCTCACGTAGCTAGTTGGTGAAAAGTTGGATCTTGAGATAGACTCTGGAATCCAGGTATTTTGACTCTACAACCCAAATTCTTTGCACTGTCCTCTATTATCCATTCTCTTCCTGGAGAAATAAGTGGAATAATGCCAGGAAACAGACACACAGTCTGAACTGATGTTTAATGTTTGCCTTTCTCTGTCCACGGTCTTATTTCATAGATGAGGAATCCAAGGACCTGGTCTTTTGGACTCGGTGACCTCAAAGATACAGTGATTCTCACAGTAATACATCACAGAATCTGAATATTTGTTTGTTTTTTACTGTTTCCCATTGCCTAACTTATGCTCTGTAAACATTAAGGTCCCTTTTAACTGTTGAATCTTACCCATGAAATTGTTCTTTTGAGAAAAGGAAGCATATATTGTGTCCCCCTTGACTCCTAATAAATACTTAGATCTGCACAGAGTGGTTGGCTACCTTGTTGGTACTGTTGACTGACTGGTAGCATCGGAAGGCACAAAAGCTTGGGTTGGATACTTCTTTATTTAAAAATGTTCCCCTCTCTATTATCTTAGCAGCTGTTAATATTATTTAGCCTGATCTTTTCAAGTGGGCACACTCTCTTTTTTCTGTTTTCATAGTGTTTTTCTTACACAGTTTCAAGGTTTGTTTGTTTTTTTTTTTTATTTGACAGAGAGAGACACAGTGAGAGAGGGAACACAAGCCGGGGGAGTGGGAGGGGGAGAAGCAGGCTTCCCGCGGAGCAAGGAGTCTGACGTGGAGCTCGATCCCAGGACCCTGGGATCATGACCCGAGCCGAAGGCAGATGCTTAACGACTGAGCCACCCAGGTGCCCCTCTTACACAGTTTCTTCACCTGCATCCAACCTGCATAATTGGGAGTTTTGTGGAACATTATATTTGACACACTGTGAGTTCTATCCCAGGTCACTGAATGGCAGCCTTCAGGACTGGGAGAGGGGTGTCTCTCTTGTGAGGGGTTCTTCTGTGGAGTCTGACTCTGTTGGTTGCCCATGGGTTTCTAAGATGCCCAGGCTTTTATGGTAGATTAGCCAGAATACTAGAGTATGACTTCTAGACAGATTGCTTAACCTATTTTCTCACAATGTAATTTAAAATTTACAGTTATTTTTATAAAGACATTTAAAGAAAAGTTTTTTAAAGATTTTATTTATTTATTTGATAGAGACAGAGTGAGAGAGGAAACACAAGCAGGGGGAGTGGGAGAGGGAGAAGCAGGCTTCCCGCTGAGCAAGGAGTCTGACGCGGGGCTCGATCCCAGGACCCTGGGATCATGACCTGAGCCGAAGGCAGACGCCCAAAGACTGAGCCACCCAGGCGCCCCTATAAAGACATTTTAAAAGATGAGTATAATGATGCAGATGAACCACGTTTTAAAAAATTTATTTGAGAGAGAGAGTGTGGGCACATGTGTACAAGTTGGGGGAGGGGCAAGAGGAGAGAGAGAGAATCTCAAGCAGACTCTCCACTGAGCACGGAGCCCCATGTGGGGCTCGATCTCACGACCCAGAGATTATGACCTGAGCTGAAATCAAGAGCCACCCAGGAGCCCTGCAGATGAAGCACTTTGGATTTCTTACAATGAGATGCTATAGAAATTTCAGGGGTTTCCCCCCCTCTTATTATATAATCTATTTAGCTTATCCTACGAGCCTGTGATTATTGGGCTGGGGGGGGCGGGTCATCTTTTTGAGGCTAATGGAGTAGAAGGAAATTTACAGTAGCTACTTACATCATTAAAGCAAACCAAAAACAAGTCAGCTGAGTGGAATAGTGCCCTGGAGTGGGGAGCATGAGGGGGGTGTCTGAACTGCATTTTCCCCTGAGTTATCTATGGAGAAGGTCCTGCCTCCCTGAATTGTGTGTTTAGCACTTAGGAAGTGGGCTTCACAGTTTCTGCTTCTGTCTCCCCGCCTTGGACTGTGTTGATCAGCAGTGTCTCGCCTGTGTGCGGCTCTGTAAACAGGACTGCTGTAAGTGCAGTGCAGCGTCGGTTGTTTATTTTGTAAAACCTGCCCCACTGCCATGTGATATTTGCCCAAGTGCTCCTGTATGGACATTCTTGTGGTGAGCGTGGCCCTTTAAAGGTTTCGTTCTCCAATGTTAGATGAGCCCCTAACTGGTGTCTTGAAAAGCATTAAAGCCTCTTTCCCTAGAGTTTAAACCAGAGGAGCGGTAATCCCAGTGGAGCCCGCGCTGGAGCACAGAGAGAAGGTGGCAGATGAGGTGGCAGATGATAGGCAGGGGCCTGTTGTGGTCTCCTGCTTCATTTTTGCACAAAGGAGGGGCTGTCGCCTCCTGGGAAGGTATTTCCGCTCGTTCCAACAAATGAGGGAGCACAGAGGGCTGTAATGTAATAAGCCTTCTCTGGTGACGTCATTTGTAAATGTGGTCAAAGTCCAGTTCTTGGGGGCTCGGAGGCGCGGTGGTAGAGACCAGTCTGTTCGAACGCTCACACTTCTCAGCTGTCACCGTGCTATGCTGCCTACTTCTAGCCACTGAACCAACACAGCTGGGCAGGGGCATGAATGCCTACAAGTACCAGAAGTTCCTGGAGGGACTCAACAACCTTAGAGGTATGATGGGGCTTCTGGCTCCCTGCCCTTATCCCTGCTGAATTTGTGAACACTTACTGTGTTATGTGTTATGTGGGGTCTTTACTTTCCCTCAGTTGCTCAGGGGCTTGGAAAGCCCTCTTACTCTGAGCTGGCCATAGTTTTTGGTGTGTTTGGGCAATGACATAGAAGGGCTAGCATTATAAATGTGATAGTGGGTGAATAGGAGCGGATCCTCTCAGCCACTTCAACAGCAGTCTGTTCTCTTGCTTGAATGGGCAGTGGAGAAATGTCCCCTGCTCCCTTGAGTTGAGCAGAGCTCAGGGCACTCCCAGGGCAGTGTGGGTAGAGGGCTCTTACCATCGGGCACTGCAGCCTCACCCAGATATAGCTGTTTCTTGGGCCAGGTATGCCTGTGTCTACAGTGAGTCAGAGTACCCCCCCCCCCCGGAGAGAACAGGGAATAGGGAGTGGTTGGGGGAGGAGGAATGCAGGTTGACAGGCCGGAAAGCCATGTAAAGGGGTAAATCAGTGACTTTAAAGGAGGCAACTTTTTGATAGAATAATGTTTAAAGGGGATAGTGTCTGCTTTACATGGTTGACAAATTCTTCACTGACCACAGATGAAAAAAATTCAGGCCTCTTTGGCTCTTAAGGAGGAAGATAAATGAAATCTTTTTGCTGCGGCTTCTCTAATTAATTGGTGGTGTGATTTCCATCTGCTTAGGAAGGTGCTCAACCCCTCCCTCTTTCATCAGCAGTCTGGATTCTGGATCCAGAGGAACCATGGGGTGGGTGCAGAGAGAGTAGGGGAGGCAGAGAGAGGAACAGGGTAAGTGGGTTTCTTCAGGGAGGAGGGAGTAGAAGACTCCCATCCTGCCAGGGTCTGTCGGTATTTTCCTTTCTTCCATTTCTGTTGAAGAACTGTTTGTAAGAGAGCGTATACATGGAGAGCTTTGTATGCTATCAAGGGATATGGAACTGTAAAGTACTGTTCTACTGATTTCTACCTTCTCTTCCCTTTTGTCTCCCCCCCCCACCGCATAAATATTTTTTTTTCCAGGGGCTCTGCAAGTTCATCAGGCATCAGGCAGGTCTTAGCAAGAATGAGTCACATTAACTATTGTTTCCCTGTCAAAGGAAGTTCTGAGAGGGCAGAAAGAGTCCGGACTTCTTCATCCAGACTCATGGGGAAGAGGTGTGAGATGCAGGACAGAACCAGTGGAGCTTCTCAGTGACTCTTCCAGTTCTTGGACCTTGTTGGGCCCTGGGTGAAGGCAGGTACAAGGATGTACCCTTGTGCCATAGAAGAGCCCCCTTGTCTTGCCCTATTTCCTGTCTTAGCGGGATCCTTCTATATTCCTGGGCATGATGCCCACTCAACAGCAGGAGCCCTTTCCCTCCTCTGTTTACAAAACTCATGGAAGGATTATCAAACTTAATAACTTGCATGTTCTTTCAGTAGAAGAAAAGGTTTGGAGTAGGACCCTAGGCCTCTCCTTGGACACTGAGCTCCTTAGTGTAGTTTTATTCCCTATTATCCTTGGCACTGGTCTTGTGATAAAAGGCCAGCGCTTCCTGAAGATGGGCAGGTGGTGGATGGAAACTACAGGATATTTACTTATCTAGAGAATTGGAGAGTATGATTTTTCTCTTTGGTTCCTCTTTGTGTCAAGGGTTTAGATGAGAAGTTAAACCACATGAGGATGGCCGTGGCCTAAGCGAATCAAGTTTAGCAGTGACCTAGGTAGATGCCTGAGGTTCTCAGGAGACCATACCACACATAACCCTGTCCTCCTCTGCTGCAGGTGCTTCAGGAACAAGGTGCAGATATGACTGGTAGGGACACTTCTTGTTTTCCTTTCACGAAACATGCATGGAGGATGGAGTCCTTTTTCACTCCCTAAATAGGGGTTGCTTTGGTCCCCAGTTTCCTCTTAACTCTCCTGACTTCCTCAGTGGGGCTAATGGTACAAGCAGGTCTTGATTTGATCCTTTTGGGGGTGTAGAGGTTAGAAATTGCACCCTAGCAAGGGTTGTTTCTGCTTTTCAAAGAGGTTATATTAAAACCAGCTTGGCAATCATTTATTTTCTTAACCTACCTATAAAGTTTTTCTCCCCCTCCCTCCTTTGCCTTGTCTTTTCTGGGAAGGAGTGAGTAACAGTGCTAGGAATCGACAAGTAACAGATGAGATACTCCTATCATGGGATGTGTCCTGTGTAGGGCTGAAATCAGAGAAGGGAAAAGACCACAGTTGTGGTGGCAGCTCACACTCTACTCTCCTCCCCCAGATCCTAGGCTTATTTTGGTTCTGCCTCTCCAAGATGAACTCAGAAGCACTTACTGCTGTGGGCATTAAACAAGAGGATATATATACAGTTGAGTGTCTGGAATGTTGGCAGAGTTCACCAGATGTTGGTTCTATCTCTTCTTTCCTCTGTCCCTCCTGGACACTTTGAATCATGGTGAGTCCTTGTGCCGGCTTTAGTCCAGGATGAGCTCGGTCAAGTCACGCTCTGGTTGGGGAGTTGTAGCCCTAGTCACCCATCCACATGGTTGGCTCCAGGGCTTACTTGATCTCCCTGTAGGACAGTTATGATGGTTGAGACGGGAAGACAATAGCACTAGTGATAATAGTAATAAAAGCAAGCATTTAGCAAATGCTAGTTATGGACGAGGCCCTGTTCTAAGCACTTTACATGTATTAATCCATGTAGCTCTTTAAATACTCCCATAGCATAGGTAGTTTACATTGGAAAACCCAAGGCGTGGCTGGTCTGAGAACATCGGTCCTGCTAAGGACTTCCTGGGAGTATAGCAGCCAAGATGGCTATGTTGTGCTGCTGTCCGATGCTAGGGACCCTGTGCTATGTGGGCGAACACCCACAACTGCTCAAGTGTATATGTAACACACACTGGGGCACCTTATTCCCTGCGGGAGAGCAGAGTATGGTGCTTTGAGGTGAGGGCAATAGATCTTTTTTTTTGTCTTTTTCCCCTACACTAACCTCCTTGAGCTGTGTCCTGTTTTCTAATCCTACCTTCATTTATATACACTGTGTAATAGTCTTTATAGCATAAAATGTATAAGATACAGCAGTTTGTCTTGTTCATTCACCCAGAGAAAGCATCTGATTTAACCTTCCTTCTTTGCCAGAACTTGAATCTTTTTCAGGTGGGAGAGGTGCCTGGAAAGAGGGCACGTAGTTGTTTTGGTTTGGTTCTTATGGTCATTTCTGGAATGTCATCATAGGTCTTAGACAATTTCTTCCCCAACCCTGGGCGGCCAGGCAGACAGTTAGATACAAACCACTGCCTTTGTCAAACTGTCCTGTGGGCCAGGTGTCACACACTGTGCCCCCTGATTATGGTGAATAACTACTTCCCTTTTCCTTTTCACCTGTATCTTTGTGTATTCCAGAGGGGCTGATACAAAGAGGTCCTCGGCTCCCCTTTTTGTTTAGTTACTTACTTTGCTTTTCTTGACATGGTTCAGCTTACAGCCATTCTTCCATCTAGTGTTGAAGGGAGGCCAGTGGGAGAACAGAGACATTGTGGAAGTCTTTTGAAGTTCTGGTCCCCAATTTCCTGTGAATCTTTGGTACTCTGACACCAGTATTGGGGTGCAATGTATCCCATTACTGCTGCGGCTTCTGGGCTTTAATGTCTACTTCTCAGGCCTGCCAAAAACCATAGTCATTGAGTGATTTCTGCCCAGATGGACCTCTCCTGTGGGTATGACAGGTTCAACTGTTGGCCTAAGTCCTGCTCTTTGGCAGAGTCCAGGCCTGTGCTGTGGGTTGGTAATTGGGGATTAATTAGGGAGGCAGAGAGGTAGTTGCAGTTGAATGATGAGAAAGTGGTTCTCTAGTCTTTGCTGAAAAAAAAAAATTGTGATATGTCTGTGAGGTAATGACTGATTTTTAAAAACCAATATACTCCAGCATACCCACACACTTTCACCCTTCTCTTCCTTTGCCTAGACTGTCCTGTTGCCTTTGCCTGGAATACCATTGTCCTCCCTCTCTCCCTTTCTTTTTTTAAGATTTTATTTATTTATTTGAGAGAGAGAGAGAGAGAGAGAGAGAGAATGAACAGGGGAGAGGGACAAGCGGACTCCACCCAGACTGAGCATGGAGCCTGGGCTCCATCCCAGGATCCCAAGATCATGAGCTGAGCTGAAACCAACAGTTAGATGCTTAACCGACTGAGCCACCCAGGCGCCCTGTCCTCTTTATATACCAAACTTGCACTCACCTTTCACTGCCTAGCCCAACCTCATTTCCCCCCATAGTTTCCTTCTTTTCCTTTCCTTGCTCTCTCTCTCTCGTTTTCTTCCTTTGCATTTTGAGTAGAATTCTCTTTTCCCCATCTGTGCTGCCATAGCACTTTAAACGTACTTGTTTTAGAGCATGTTATAGTTACCGTTATTAACTATAGTTATTAAACATGTTATAGTTATGTTTTACTTATAGTTCTTAAGCATTTGATTTTCCTCCTAGTCTTTACTTCTTGGGTAGGTTTCCTGTAACTTCTATAAGCCTCAGTATTCTCACCTGTAAAATGAGGATGATAATAAAATTTACCTCACAAAATGTTGTGAGGATTAAATGCAATAGTAAGTGTAACATCTGGCACAGAGTTAGAGCCCAGGAGATGTTGCCAAAGGTGGGAACTGACTCCTTTTTACTTTCACCTTCATTGCTCGCCCAGCATGTGTTAAGCATAAAAAGACATTTGAAGAATTGAACTTAAACTCCTTTATCCAAATGTCCTTCAGTAGTCACCATAGGGGGGTAAAAAAAAGCCACTCTGACATCAGTGCCTGTGCTGTATACATTTATAAAAACACTTTTTGTGGTTTCTTTCTTCACCACCAGATTTATGACTCCCGTAAGAAACTACAGTCATTTTATAGTCCTACTTAATTTTTGGTCAGGAAATGATACTAAGGCTCAGGCTGTTCTGAAACATTAAATCCAATCTCAAAGAATGAAAACGGATTGCTCTTGAAAACATTGGAAAGATGGTGTTCCTAGTCCATAGGCGGTCCCAGATGAGGAGTTCCTGGTATGTTTTGGGCAGCAGCAACGCTGAACAAGTGAGCACGGTGACTGCCGACGAGCTGCACAGTTAGACTTAGTTCTGAGGTGTGTGTCAAGTCATCTTTCCCATTATCTGATAGCTTTACTTTGGACATCCACTTTGTTGGCCAGCCTGGAAGACTGTCCCTTAGTGCCGTGTCTGGGCAAGCAGGAGCAGTCCTCACACCATGACATGTACCCTTCAGAGACTGGCCTTTTTGGGAGAAGTTTTTTTTTTCTCTCTTCAATGTGGCTAATAAAGAATCTTGGAAAAAAAAACTTAGATTTTTTTTCCTCTGCCATTAAATAGAGGCACAATTTTAGCCATATAGAAAGCATAGAAAAATAAAAACCCCAAATCATGAAAACAATGCACAGGTTACTATGTTCATACTTGTGTTTCCATTTAATCTTTTTGTGTCCATATATACATAACATTGTTTTTATATATTTGCTATTATTGTAATGTAGTTCTCTATCTTTCTGTTATTTTTGTGAGCATTTTTTATGCCCTTACCTGTCTACAGCATTTCTTTTTCTTGCTTTCTTTTTTTTCCGTGCAAAATTGTGGTTTTATTAAAGCATGGGACAGGACCTGTGGGCGGAAAGAGCTGCTGCCTGTCTACATTTAACAGCTAAATGGAATTTCTGCAAATAGGATCATTTATTTAACATTTCTCAGTTGTGGGGCATGTACATTTCTAATTTTTTTCTGCTATGATATGATAACATACTCATAAATAAAATTTTCTGTGCATTTCTGATGATCTTTTTAGGATACAGCTCTAGAATGGAATTACTCATCTTAATACATATATTCAAAGCTCTGGGTGTTGGCTTTTAACTTTATTGCACTTTTAAAAGCTATGGAAGTTACCTGTAACACTTTGAATACCCCTCTGATAGCTCTTGGCCCCTTGCTGTGCAGAGGGATAGCTCTGTCTTCAGGCTTAGTGGCCAGCTGGTTCAGATACTTTACTCTGCAGTTAATTTCATCATGGGACAGGTGCCAAGTATCTCTTTCACTTAGTCAGCAGCCCCCACATATCATCATCTCATCACTGCACTGTTTTATTCTGAAACTTTTCTCCTAGCAACTCCAGGCATTTAAATGGCTTCATTGATCCTCCCAACCCTAGTACCTTTCCCACTTGTACTAAGAGATCCATCAGTGTTGATCAGGAAACTGCAGTACCAAGAATGACCTAATCATTGCTGTATAGAGATTCTGCATTGGAACCCCAGACTGGTCCGAGGTTGAGATTCTCTTTTTCTTTTCTTGCTGTTACTGAGCTAGAACCTAGCTAGTAGATCAGGCTAGCTTAACCTGATATAATTGGTTGACAAACTACTATGTCATCACCCTTGTTTGTGGTAGGTGACTGCCTCTGGAAAAAATGGACCTGGTGCTGTGTTTTAAATTGACATATTGCAGTCAAGTGCAAATTGGCTTCTGTTACTTGAGACTGACAGCCTTAGGGTAGAATTATAGACTTGAGTACAGTCTTGTTTCTGACTTGGAGTTGACATCCTGCAGCAGACACTGTGGGTTTTCTAGCTGATGTTACACTGGTGTGTTTGGAAATTAGCTTGGGGACTGACAGAAGGAAGGCACATGTGTGCAACTTTGTGTGCAGGGGGTGGGGGTCAATAGAAATGCCTGTCTTTATGGCAGCCAGGATAGTGGAAAATGGCTTGAGTCACCCACATGATTGCATCTTTCACAGTGAGAATTGTCTACCCCTCCCATTCCCAGGGCCCTTAAGCAAACCTATCACAATGGGGTGATTCTCTCCAGTGCAAGGAATCTGGGAATCTGCATGTTTCTGGGGTGAGGCCTGTCAACATCTTTTACAGCACTAGGAACCTATTTAGACCTTCAGTAAGTCCTGTAGTTTTTAGATGCATGACAGTTTTGTACTGTTAAAATTTATCCCCTCAATTGTGTGCTTGTGTGTGTATTTAGCTCTTTTTAAATATATATATATATATTTAAGTAATCTCTGTACCCAGTTTGGGACTCGAACTCACAACCTCGAGATCAAGAGTTGTGTGCTTCACTGACTGAGCCAGCCAGGTGCCTCCTATATTTAGCTTTTAAAAATATTTTTTTTTCTTTTTATGAGTATAGTTGACACACAATGTTACATTAGTTTCAGGTGTACAACTTGGTGATTTGACAAGTTTATACATTATGCTATGTTCACCCCAAGTATAGTTACCTTCAAAAATATGGAACACTTCATGAATTTGAGCGTCCTCCTTATGCAGGGGCCATGCTAATCTTCTCTGTATTGTTCTGATTTTAGTATATGTGCTGCCTAAGTGAGCACCTTAACTGTATATTTTTTAGGCTTACTGCATGTCACTGGGCTGGAGAGGGTTATCAATCCAAGTTCACACTGGGGTTGACTTCTATTGCCCCTGGTTTGAAATGCATGGAGAATATGGGGTTCCATGGCATAGTGATTAGTACTCTGGACTTTCAAATGTGTGGGATGGTTCTGTGTTTTTTTTTTTTATTTAAAGATTTTTATTTATTTATGGAGAGAGAGAGAGAAAGGTAGAGAGAAAGCATGAGAGGGAAGAAGGTCAGAGGGAGAAGCAGACTCCCTGCTGAGCAGGGAGCCCGATGCGGGACTCGATCCTGGGACTCCAGGATCATGACCTGAGCCGAAGGCAGTCGCTTAACCGACTGAGCCACCCAGGCGCCCTGGTTCTGTGTTTTTTATTACAATAGGAGATGAGTGTTATACTATGCCTCTGTCTCAGAGTGAGCCTATGTGCTAACAAAGTATAAATTATTATTTCTCCCCCACCCTTGGTCTTGTGTTGTTGTTGTTGTTTTAACATTTTTATTTATTTGTCAGAGAGCGAGAGAGCACAAACAGGGGGAGCAGCAGTGGGACGGGGAGAAGCAGACTCCCCGCTGAGCAAGGAGCCCAATGTGGGACTCAATCTCAGGATTCCGGGACCATGACCCGAGCCGAAGGCAGACGCTTAACTGACTGAACCACCGAGGCGTCCCTGGTTTTGTGTTTTTTTTAATTAGATTATCAGTGTTGAAAGGGTAAGGCTTTTGTCTGCACCGTTCTGCCTCAGTTTCTTTTGGCTCTTTTCCTGGAGAAACGCCAGGCTAGTCGCCCTAATCATATATATTATTCATTACAACAACTGTGGGGATGGTCCTTCTGAATGAATACCAGTTGCTGCACAGCATCTTTTGGTCATTGTGGAGTGGTGGGAACTTTTTAGACTTCCTGGTGTGATATATCTTGAAATCCTTTGATTTGGAAGACCATTTTTTACAATTTGTTATCAACTAACTGGTTTACTCCCTGGTAATGTTCCATGCTTCTTGTCTCTTCTCTGGAAGTCCCCATATTTTTCAACCCTTCCTTCCTTCCTCCTTTCCCTTCGCTTCTCTTCCCTTCCCTTCTGTTTTTTTTTTTGTTTTGTTTGGAATATTTTATTTTTTAAGTAATCTCTGCATCCAACTTGGGGCTTGAACTCACAACCCCAAGATGAAGAGTCGCATGCTCCACCGACTGAACCAGCCACATGTCTCTCCCACTTCCTTGCTTTCATTGAGAACCTTCTGTACAAGCCATTGAGGGATTGTCAGTCCTATGCACAGTCTAGGGGGGGATATAATTATCTATCTGCATATCAGGTGCTATTTATAGGGATATGAACAAAGTGCTGTGAGAGCAGAGGTGGAGTGATTACTAGGGGCAGCATGGCAGGTAATGGGGAAGACTTGACAGCAGAAATGGTACTGGGGCTGAATCTTTAAGTTGGGTAGCAGTTTGCCAGTTAAGGGAGAAAAGGTATTTTGGAAAGACAACAGGTGTGCAAAGGAATAGACTCATGGAAGTCTCCGTTTCCTCTGGGGAAGAATGAGAGGTGTTACGAAGTAGGAAGCTGAGGAGAATGGGCAGTTGTTTAAGGTGAGAGATGAAGCTGGAATGGAAGTTGAGTCTGTGTTCATAAAGGGCTAAGGAATAACGTAGGCAGAAGAAGGCACTAGATATTTTCGAGGCAGAGAAATGATATAAACAGTCTGGGGCTTTTTGAGAGAAGTCTGACTCTGGCATCCGTGTGACAGGTCATTTACAGGGAGGTCGGGCTGCAGCTGATTTTAGTTAGTCCAGGAAGAGAGAAGAGGGCAGGCACACGAAATCCTTCTCAAAGTGAGTTTGGTTTTGGAAACAAACTTCGGATATTGCACTATAGTTGGAGTGGAGATCCACTTCCCCCGCTGCTCAAGTCAAACCTGACCCTGTGTTGTGCAAGGGTTTGTGTTTGGGTGGGTATTTCCTGGGACGGGTCAGGCCATGCACTGCAGCATGAGGCCCGTGGAGTGGCCGGGAGACCAGCAGCCCCAGTGCCTGTTAGTGATAAGATGGAGAGAAGAAGCCCATTTAGCTCTAGGTTGGGCCTCTGTTTCTTTGAAATTCTCTGGGTGGCAGTACCTGGCCCGTCTTTACACGAGTCCTTACAGACAGACTTGGAGTGTGGACCTCCTTTGGTGTTGGAGTGTTGGCATTTGACACTGTTGATGACTTCACTGCCTATTTAAAAGGTTCTCTTCTGTTAGCTTCCGTGAGGGCATTTCTTTGTTTTCCTTTACCTGATTGTTGTTTGTGTGCCTTTTGCTGGGTCTTTTCTTTGTTCTGACTCTACCCCTGGCAGTTTCCTAAAGGGTGAGGCAATGTGGTGAAGTTGGAGGAACACAGGCTTTGGATCCAGGCAGGTTTGGGTTAAAATCCAAGTTTCTACATTTACCAGCTGAGTGACTTGGGGCAGGTTACTCACTTTCTCTGAGCTTCCATTTTCTCATCTGTAAAATGGAGATAATAATATCTCCAACATAAAATTAATGAGGCTGAGGTGGATTGGCAGAGGTAAAACTCCTAACGCAGCACAGGCACATAAACCCACGATACAGACATAGCTGGCGTTATTACACTGCTCCTGACCTTTTCTTTTCCCCCTTTAGCCAGTTCTTTTGACATCCGCTTTTCTTAAAAATTGCAAACTCCCACATCTGTCTTCTACCCCTTAAAAATCTCTCGGTGTTTTCAGGTGTTATTATTTTTTATTGTGATAAAAAACATAAAATACCAAATCTATCCTCTTAGCAAATTTTTACATGTACAGCAGAGTATTGTTAACCGTGTGCACATTTGTTGTACAGCAGAGCCCTAGAACTTTGTCATCTTGTGTGACTGAAACTGTATACCAGTTGAACAGCACCTACCTGTCCCCCTCCTTCCCCACCCCTGCATTGGCAACCATCACTTTCCTTTCTGCTTCCATGAGTTTAATTGCTCTCCATACCTCATATAGGTGGAATCATGCAGTATTTGCTCTTCTGTGTCTGGCTTACTTCACTTTGCCTAATGTCCTCAAGGTTCATCTATGTTGTAGCATGTGACAGGATTTCCTTTTTTTTTTTTTTAAGGCTGAATAATATTCCATTGTATGTATAAAAAGAATCTCAATTTTTGGTCTACTTTTCAGCTGCCTGCAGGACATCTATACTTGGATATTGCCTCGAACTCAGTATTTTCAAAACCAAGCCTAGACTTGGCTTTCCTCCTCGATTCCCCATTTTTGACAGTTGTACTCACATTCTTCAGTCTCCTAGATCAGAAACCCAGGAGACATCTCTGGCTTCTCTCTCTGCATCAATCCCCATTTTTAGTCTGTCATTGGGTCCTTTTGTTTCTTCAGAATTTCTTTTAAATTTGCCCTTTCCTCTCCGCTCCCTTTGCCATGACTCTGGTCCAGTCACTCATCTCCTCATGCCTGAACCACTGCAACCGCCTTATATTTTGTTTCCTGTGCTTCCTATTACCAAAAGTAGGACAGACCTTTTACTTATTTTTTAAATATTTTTTATAAGTTTGTTTATTTTAAGTAATCTCTACACCCAGCACAGAGCTCAAACCCATGACCCCATGATCAAGAGTCGCACACCCCTCTGACTGAGCCAGTCAGGCACCCCATGACAGACTTGTGTTCTGACCCCCCACCGATCTCCCAACTCTTCTAGGCTCATCTCACATAACTTCCTAGAACACAATTCCAGCTGCAGACAGACCCATCTCCTCATGGTACCTTGAAGTGCCTCATTCACTCTCTCCTGCACTGTGTGTTGGCAGTTCTTTGCCCGGAACACCCTTGTTCTTTATACTTGACTGAAACCTATCCATCCCTTACAGCCTCACTTTAGGCCTTTTTTCTCCATGAAGACTTCTTGGATGATCATTGTTCATGCTGATGTATCACTTTCCTACACAGTAGTTTTGTCTTCCTGTTGAAATTACACTTTTTGGGGGACCGTTCTGTAGACGTTCTATCTCTATAACTCTCATGGTACTTAGCTCAAACTTAGCCAGGTTGAAGTGCTCATTGCTGAACACTTACAAGGTGTGGTGACCAAAGTGAGTCATTCTTTTATTTGATGAATAAATGTGAGCATCCACTGTGTGTGCTGTGCTGGGCACTGGGACCTGGCGATAAACCCCGGTGAGGAGACTGGTTATCTTATACACAAGCACACAAAATATTGGTTGGTAGAGTGAATTTGAGGAAACCAGGTCAGACTCTAAGTGAGGACAAATGACGAGAAGAGGGAGACTTTAAAAAATAGGCATAAATGAAACAATAATTTATTGAGTATCCCCTGATGTTCATTTATTCTGGGTTTTAGGGATATACCAGAGAACGGGGCCAAGTATCTTCCCTTTTAAAGAGCTTATGTTCTAACATTTAAAGGCATTTTAAAAATGAACACTTACTCTTGAGTGAAGCCCATCTGTAGAAGGTCAGCAGTGAAGGAGTTAATCTGCTTGTAGGGCTCTAGGCTTGGTTGAAACAGATGGTTTCTGTGCCCTAGGGAGTATTTTAAGGGGGATTAGAGGACAGGGCTGAGGAGGGCATGAGACCTCTCTCCCTCACCCCGCAGCACACACACATGCTGTTCTGGCGCCTGGTGAGCAATGTAACTTGTCCCCCACTTGGTCGGCACTTATTTGCAGGCTTGCAAGTGTGGCTTTAGGACTGGCTGTATGCTTCTGGCCTTCTTTTCCTTTCTTGATTATTTATTGTCCAACATCAATGAAGTCCCATTTTAATTTAACAGGTATTGGGACTTGTCTGTATTCCTCTGGTTCATGTCTACTTTTACATAATTGTAATCCTGGCCTATATATGTGTTGTTTTTTTTCCCCCCACAACCCAAATTGTTTTTTTTTTTTTTTGAGGTAAAATACACATAAAGTTTACCATTGTAACTGTTTTAAAGATTTTTAAAAAAAATTTATTCATTTGAGGGGCGCCTGGGTGGCTCAGTCATTAAGCGTCTGCCTTCGGCTCAGGTGGTGGTCCCAGGGTCCTGGGATTGAGCCCTGCGTTGGGCTCCCTGCTCCATGGGAAGCCTGCTTCTCCCTCTCCCACTCCCCCTGCTTATGTTCCCTCTCTCGCTGTCTCTTTCTGTCAAATAAATAAAATCTTTTTTTAAAAAAATGTATTCATTTGAAAGAGACAGAGAGAGCAAGAGCAGGAGCTGGGGGGTAGGGATCAGAGGCAGAGGGAGAAGCAGACTCCCCGCTGAGCAGAGAGCCCAATGTGGGGCTCGATTCCAGGACCCTGGGATCATGACCTGAGCCGAAGGCAGACGTCTAACTGACTGAGCCACCCGGGTGCCCCTCATTTTAACTGTTTTAAAGTGTACAGTTCAGGGGCATCTGGGTGGCTCAGTTGGTTAAACATCTGACTGTTGATCTCAGCTCAGGCCTCCATCTCACGATCGTGGGTTCGAGCCCCAAGGTGAGCTTCACACTGGGCGTGGAGCCTACTAAAGAAAGAAAGAAAGAAAGAGTACAGTTCATGGACATTACGTCTGCAGTGTTGTGCAACAATCATGACTGTCTAGCTTGTCTAGCTCCAGGACCTTTTCATGACTCTAAGTGGAAACCCTGTACCCATTAAGCAGTCACTCCCCACCCCCACCCCTCCCTCAGCCCCTGGCAACCATTAATCTGCTTTCTGACTTGCCGGTTCTGGATCTTTCATATAAATGGAATCCTATAATGTGGCCTTTTGTGTCTGGCTTTTTTCACTTAACATATACATATATGTTTGCATGCCTTTTTCATATAACATTGTAAAGATTTTTCTTAAGTGTTTCCCTATAGTCATTGTAAGTTAAGTTATAATGTTGATAATGGCTTCATTTAGCCATTTTCTTAATTGTTGAATGCTTGGATTGTCTCCAGGTTGTTGCTGTCTAAAAACTGCTGCAAGGGACATCTCCCTGACTGTGTCCTGCCAGCTTTCAGAGGACTCTATGTTGCACACCAGCTGCAGAGGAACCATTGGCCTTGATTAGGGTAGTGTGGCCTGTTAGCGAACTCTGGGAGAACAGTCAAGTAATGAACTTTATATTGAAGGGATCATTATACTTTGCAACAGAAGAGCTTGATCACTGGGGAATGGCAGGGAAAAGATTTTTTTTTTCTTCTTACTGTCTAGAATTCTCTGAAACTGCCTCCACCCTCTTGGGTGTAGGAAGGAACTGATTATAGCAGTTGAAGATGAAATGTTTTATTCATTTATTCATTCAACAAGAATTTGTGTGCCTACTATATGCCAGACGTTTGAAACTTGCCAGTGGGTTGAGCTTGGCTGAGCAGGGTCTTTTACTCCACCTGCCTTTGATACTGCATGGGAACAAGATGAGGAGCTGCTTCCTGGGTAATCAAGAGGATTCAGAGTCCTAAACCACATGGGACCTTATGGTTTAACACCTCATGGTTTAACACTTCAAGGTTTGGTACCATTATAGATAGCAATCACAGCTATCTTAATTTGGGCTGTTCACTCCAGGGGATTTCAAAGCCAGGCTGAGACTCCTCATACTCGGCTACTCTTGTTTCCCACTGTGATAGAGACCTGGCTGCTAGGAGTTATGCCTCTGGGCCCATGTCCTCATAGTGGTTTTGCTCATAATATCATGGATAAGGTAGAAGGGGAGGGTGCTGTTGACTGGGTATAAAGGCTTTAGGTACTTTATTATCATAATGCTACTGTGCTCATGCTCTGGGTGGGAGCTGGAGTATCACAGACTCAGAATTTAGCTCAGATATATCTGGGGTCAATGCTGCCAGGGCCTTCCTGTCTTCTGGCAGACTGTCTCCCTTCCTTTTTTTCCTTATTGACCTATTTTTAAAAATAGTCTTAATTTCTCTCTCCCTTGCTGGGCAAATAATGACCACTTAAGGCCATTCAGGGCCACACTATGCCTCTAAAACCCAGTGCTGAGTGGGGAAAACACTTGAGACAATTGCCAGATCTTCACAGTTTACTTAGGAAAGTGCTAAAACTCTGCTATGTTGATTTGGGGTGTGAAGCAAGGGGCTAGTGAGAGCACCCGGAGTTAGGCCTCATCTCTGCCTGCATCCACTACCGCCTGTTGGTTTTCTTACACTGTCAGAATTTGATCTGTTATGTGTCTGCATCTTCAGATGTATTTTTCTGCCTAGTGTACTTGAAAACCTGGCGAGCACTCCCCTCTCAGGAAGGGGGTAGGGGAGAAAGGGCTTAGACCATCAGGAGTAGTAGAGCCTCTGCTCGCTCTCTCTCTCCCTAGACCCTGGAGTTAACTGAATCGGCCCTGAGTGACTGAGGGGCCATGTGTTTGTGTTTCAGTGGGCTGGCTTTACTGACTGAGACACAAAAGCCGAAAGCACAAGCCATTCCCACAAGCCTAACATTTTCATATTTCTTTCTCTGCCAAAGAATCTTTGGTTAGGGTTAAGAATAACTAGTCTGTCTGTGGAAATACCAAGGCCTTTTGTTTGCCAGAAGAAAAGGGCTTTTGATTAAGGCCTTCTTCTCATTTTTTTCTTTTCCTTAAGCTGCTGTGGAAAGACTTCAGAGCCTGTGAAGGTACTGTGTTTGAGGGGGGTAGGGGAAGGAGAGATAGCTAAAGAGAACCAGGAGAGACTTAATCAGGTTTTACTACCCATTTTGCAGAGATGGAAGAAAGGAAGCAACAAAATTTGTCCAGTTTTTGGTGATTGCTTTTGCTAGACTTTCTTCCTTCCTCTCTTTTCTGAAATGCATCCAAAATAGTAGTTCCCCAAGGACCTACACTGCTGATGACCTTGAATCCCACGCTGTCACTTAGTGTGACTACAGGCAAGTTGCTTAACCTTCCTCTTTAAGCCAGAATTTCTCAGCTATAACATGAGGATTATAATGGTTCCATTTTCATAGAGTGGCAATAGGAATCGAGCGAGGTAATTATGTAAAAAGGACTTAGAACAGTGCCTGGCACAAAGTAAGTGTTTAGGAAATACTGGTATTTACTTCTACTGTCTGTCTACTACAAATGCTGAGTGTAGCTTTATGTTCCTGATTTCAAGTGTTGCTTTCTAAGACTGTCAGGCCTTTGTCTTTTTAGAATACAAAGAAGCAGACATTCCCAATAAAAAGACATTCTTTTTATGTCAGAGGCAAAGGGAAGGATTTTTTTTCTATGTAGACACATCTGAGAGGTTCAGTGTCTCCATAGTTGGATATCAGCAAGGATTCCATTTCATTACGGGGAAATTTTATTAGTACTCTGTGGAAAAAATGGTTCTTATCTGTGGGGTGGGCATGGGTCATGACTACAAGAGGTCATCTGTAGAGTTTCTTGGTCTTTGTCTGAGGGTAGCAAGGTTTCTTGTCTCTAGGAGAGCCTGAACTGAGCTATAGAGGAGGGGCCCCTGGCCTTCCAAATATATTGTAGTGAGAGAAGCAGGAAAAGGAAATTTCAGTCGGGAAAGGGGGCATCCTCAGGGCTGGTCTGGCCCAGTGACTCTAGTACCAGGTCTGGGGAGTGTCATTAATGGTGCCTCTGAGGAAGTGCCGGGCCACTGCATCTCCCTGGCCATCAGTAAGAGACCTGCTTAGCCACCCACCCCAAGCAAGCCTCCGGGCTGTTTTATTAAGCTTGCCACCTCCTTTCCCAAGTTGCTGGGGGTGGCTCAGGAGTGACACAGAAATGTAAGTCAGTTGTCTCTTGGCCTTTTCTGTACTCTCTTTAGCTTTTAGGAAGGATTTCCATGTGTCCTATCTTTCCGGCAAGGCCAAATCTCATCTTACCTCTTGGAGGAGGTTAGATCCTAAAGTCAGTGTATACGTTAAAAATCCCAAATAACCAAAATTATCTTGGAAAAATACCTGAAATGACCCATAAATCAAAGTATATAAACACGGCTTTTTGTGCATGCCAGGACAGAGTTAGAACACCATATGAAGTAGTTGGCTTGTAAGTAGGGGGCATTTCATATGAAAAAATAAGTATTCTCAAACACTGGAATCATACTCAGTATTCAGGGTACCCTTAGTGTGAGAGGCACATGGGATCTGAGACTTGCTGACGTCTCAGATCCCCGTGCTCTCTCTCACGTTCACCCTGGTGCATAACCTCACCTTGGTGCACACCCTGGCGCACAGCCTTGCTGAGTGGAGGCGTGAGCAGACCTCTGTGTGTATTTAAATTTTTGTTCTCTCTGATCATATTTGTACAGTTAAATGCAAGTGCGTTGCGATTATCCTGTATGCTTTTTTGCTTTCTGTTTTTCTTATTTCTTCTTCTGTTTTTAATTTTTATTTTATTTTTTAAGATTTTATTTGAGAGAGAGAGAGAGAAAGCACGAGCAGGGGGGAGAGGGAGAAGCAGGCTCCCCACTGAGCTGGGATCCCAACGTGGAGCTCGATCCCAGGACCCTGGGGCCGTGACCTGAGCCAAAGGCAGATGCTTAACCGACTGAGCCACCCAGGCACCCATCTTCTGTTTTTTAAATCCTTATTTTCTGCTCCTAAACCCGTTTTATAGCTCTCATCAATTTTTCTCTTGTCCAGAATGCTGGTTTGTATGTTTACCTTTTGCATTTCTTAATTATTTTCATTATTCAGGATTCTTTAAAGGAGGCTGGGAGAGAGTGAGTGGCTGGGGGTGAGGGACACCCTTGAGAGTTTTCATTTAAATTATGTAGTCACAGCTTCCACTTTCTTCTTCTTGGGCCCTCCACTAATTTACGATTCTTATCCCTTGCATAGAAGGCCTTTTCTTTCCTTTATTTTCTTCCTTTTTAAGGCCATTTTTTCTGTAGGAATTCTTGCTTAGGGTAGGCCAGTTAGAACTGAATTCCCATTTTACCTACTAAGCATCACTGGTTTCGCTCTAGAGGTTTAGTTGGTTCTGGGATCAACCCCAAATTCATAGTATCATAAAGAGGTAGATGAAGAAGAGCCCACCTAGAGAGGTCAAAGGACACTTTCCTCAAGTGACACAGTTGGTTAATGACAAGATGAAACCATGGCCCGGGTTTCTCTGAATCACATTGCTTGCCTTTGAAACCTTGGAGAGGAGCAGTCCTTTGAAAGACCCTTTAACTGTTTTTACACTAGGACTTTTGGGGGAATTATGACTTCTTTTGTTTAATTTTATTTCAGTTCCTTTCCTTAACAAAAATGCCAGACATTATGAACTTCAAGAGGGTTAAAATGAGTTCTGTTTCAAAGACGTATTTGAGAATTATGTGGCATCTTTTGGGATAGTCTAGAAACTTGGAGCTGTGTTTTGATTTCCAAGACTGGGAGTCACTGTCATTGGCCTAGAGATTTGAGAGAAGGGAGATTGGTGACCATAGTTACAGGAGGATGAGGGTTTGTGTCACTTGGAACCCAAAAGGATAGTTAAGGTCAACAAACATTTGTTGAATCCATTCTTTGCAAGGTACAGAACTGGGTGTGGAAAATACAAACATAGTTATGGCTTTCAGGGGGCTCACACAGTCCCCTGGTTCAATTTGAGGAAAGATGGTAGTGTGTGTATTTAGAGAGATACCTCAGCAAGGCTGTAGTTTCTTTTGTCCTGATTTGGTCATAGAACTAGAGGAGATGGAGTTTCTGTTCATTTGGACCTTGGAAAAAATCCTGAAACACAAGGCACTGAATGCTACTTTGGTCTCAAATAAGTTGAGGTGGGGTTTTCCTAGGGTCTCAAGGATCAGTGGTATTTACTCAATGAAAAGGGTAGTTGGGGAAGAATGGAGTTCTTCTTTGTTTGTTTGTTTTTGTTTTTCAAAAATATTTTAGAAATTTTATTTTTTATAAATTTTTTTTTTACTTCATGTGTTAAAATGTATACCGAAGCAAAAAAAAAAAAAAAATCATGTGACCTATATCATAAATACAGAAGAGTTTTCTTTTTTTTTTTTTAAAGATTTTATTTATTTATTTGACAGAGAGAGACACAGTGAGAGAGGGAACACAAGCAGGGGGAGTGGGGAACACAAGCTTCTCCCTCTGGAGAGGGAGAAGCAGGCTTCCCGCTGAGTAGAGAGCCCGATGTGGGGCTCGATCCGAGGACTCTGGGATCATGACCTGAGCCGAAGGCAGACGCTTAACGACTGAGCCACCCAGGCGCCCCCAGAACAGTTTTCAAAACATACAAGACACACACAATGTAAAAAAAAAACCTTTACATATATAAAATGCAATGTATTATACCCATTTTTTTCTTCCTGTTGTTCTTCCTTCTGGGAGCCACTACTGGTAAGCAGTAAAGCAAGGTAATTTCTCCTTAAAATTTTTTTTAAAGATTTATTTATTTGACAGAGACACAGCGAGAGGGGGAACACAAGCAGGGGGAGTGGGAGAGGGAGAAGCAGGCTTCCCGCCGAGCAGGGAGCCCGATTGATGCAGGACTTGATGCGGGGCTCAATCCCAGGATCCTAGGACCATGGCCTGAGCCGAAGGCAGACAGTTAATGACTGAGCCACCCAGGCACCCCCTTAAATTTTTTTTAAAAACTATTTGAGCCGTGAGGGGCTATCAGAAATAAGTAGCTAATAAGAAAAATGATTTGTGAAAGATAGCCCTTGCTGCATGTAAATCAAACAGTTATCAGGCCTGGGGGAAGTCTATGCAGTCAGTGTTTTCAGACATAGAGGCAGAAGGAGCCTAAGGATGGGAGGGCCTGCGGTTGTTCTGGTCTTTGTAACCCTGCCCCATTCTACCTGTTGTCAGGCTCTTTCAGTTTTTGTTGGCTCAAAATATCCCATTGTCACAAAGGTCAAAAGCTGCGATCCCTGCTTTCTCAACCAATAAGAAAGGAAAATGGGTTATTTTCAGCCACATATGCTGCTTCTTTACCCCAGAAAAAAACCTAAAAAAAAAAAAAAGAACAACTAAAACCCTCCAATAAAACAAAAACTTCAACAACCGTGATTGAACTGTAGAGCCTCTGTTGGGCCACCTCACAGGGTTTCTTTTTTTTTTTTTCTTTTTAAGATTTTATTTATTTGAGAGAGAGAGATTGAGTGCCAGCACAAGCAGGGGGAAAGGGCAGAGGGAGAGGGAGAAGCTGACTCCCAGCTGAGCAGGGAGCCTGACTTGGGCTCAATCCCAGGACCCTGGGATCATGACCTGAGCCGAAGGCAAATGCTTAACCAGCTGAGCCACCCAGGCCCCTAACAGGGTTTCTTATATAAGACTTTCCTAGATTTTCATCATTTTGCTGTGCAAGGAGGGGACATCAGAGAAGGGTCCAGGAAGCACTCCACATGCCATTCATAACATTTTTATTGCTGAGAGGGGGATGGTGGTGGTGGTAAGAACATTTGTGTGTGGAGAGCAAGGTAGGAGGACTGCAAGCCCCATGCCCAGTTTCTAATTGGCATTGGTAGTATAACCTTTCAGAAAGTCAGCTCCATGAGGTGACTTTGTGGAAACCTCTCAGTTCTGCTCTATGCACTGTTTACTTTGCTATCTCTACCAGCAGCTGTAGTGAATGGGAGAGACTTGGCCTTCTCAAGTGCCCTTAGGCTGTTCCCAGTGACCCTCAAGTCTTAAGAATCAGTTGGGTGAGAATAATGCTGAAATCCTGTAGCTATTTGGCTCAAAAGAAAAGCTGCACTGCCATGGTGATAAAGCTCCCAATTGAATAAGGAAAATGCCAATTTCCAAGAATCTGGGTGGTAGTTATTTTAATCAAGTTGAGAAATGGGATCACTGAGAAGGGGATTTCCGCCGTATCTAGGCTGTCAGGGAAACCGTTATTCCCCACTGCCTTCTATTTACAAATTCCAGGAGAGGAGCATGAGGCCTCAAGGCTGTGTCCCCATCTTCAGTATGACAGGCAGGCCACAGAGGCCTGCTTTACAGTTACACTGTAATTTTTCCTTTTAAAAATACTTCATATGTTGAACATAATCTTAGTGCCTCATAGATGCTGCACATGCATTAACGTCCTTCCCGAAATCTGCAAATACAGGACATTTAGAAATATATACTTTATAAGCCTTGGCTTTGGGGGAAGCCAGCTTGGGATTTCCCTTGTTATTTTGTCCAATCAGACTCCCTGAGAGGGATGGTAAGAACATTTCTTTTTCCCCCTCTCTCTGGTTCACCCAAATGGGACACATTGTTGCTGGATTCAACAACATTCTTTCCCAAATGATTCTTAAGGCATGAGGGTCACTGAGATTTATTTTTAAATTCATAATCTTGGGCTGAGGGAAAGCAGTTGTCTTTACTGAATTCCCTTGTGGAGGCTCTCAGCTGCCCAGACTCCCCCGTGTCTTTACTAGGCACATTCCAGCAGTCTTAAAGCCCTGGCCCTCAGGAGTGAAATTCTGGTCTGGCGTCTCACTCATGGAATCCCATGAGCCTTAGCCATGCGTGGATTAGGTGTCAGATCGAAACGCTGAAGGAACAGGTGGCCTGTGAGCTTAATATAAAACTTCCGGCTTGGTAAAGTGGTTTTGGAGCCTTAGGCTTACTGAAAGTTTCCTTCTGCATTCTTGTTAGCTTTAGCCATCTTTTGATGGGCTCCTTAGCTCCCTCCAGAGTTTTCTAGGAGCATGCTGGAAGCCGTCAGAATATAAGTAGTTAAACCACAGTGAACTTGGAGAATGATTAAACAGTGATTAAGTGATATTTTAACTTCTGTTTACAGAGGAGAAATGGAAATCATCAGTAAAAAAAAGTTTGTAGTTTTGACTGAAGTCGTCTTATCTTTCTGGGCCAGGGCTGCCTGCCCTTCTTCAGTTTCATTTTTAGCTACAAGGTGAACTCCCTCACACACTTCTTCACTGATGTCCATTTTTGTCTTTGGTCATATTTCTCTTTGTCCCTGCCCCCAACCCCCTTTCTTCCCCCCTTCACCTCTGCCTCTTTCCCTCCCTCCCCCATGCTGCTGGAAGGCCAGTTCCACTCAGAACGGAGTTGGAGTGGGACTCGGCTGCTCTTGTGTCTTCTGTTCCTTGAAGACCTTGGGATGAAGCATGATAGGAGATCTGGGATATCTGGAAAGCCGCTGGACTAGTGGAAGAATCACCAGATAAAGAATTGAAGATGCCTGGGTTTGAATCCCAGCTCTGCTGCTCATTAGCTGTATGATCTTAGACAAGTTACTTAATCTCTGTAAGTCTCAGTTTCCTCTTCTGTAAAATGGGGGTGATAATTCCTACTTGAAAGAGTAGGATTTAGAGAGGATTAGAGTTAGGCATGGACAGATCATTGCTTGGCACACCAAGAGGCATTTACTTATCTTTGAAAGCGGGAGCTTTGCTGAGTGATTGAAGAGGTCAGGGTTGATGGTAGCTAGCGGATTGCCTTTGGTTAGCTTTTTGCCTACTTAACTACATAATGTTAATTATATTGTTCATATATTATTACATAAAGTTGTACTATTCTTTGCCTGTATTCTAGTTTAGTAAATATAGTGGCAACCCAGAGGAGGGCTAGGTGGGCCTTTAGTGTCCCCACCGCTGTCATCCCCCCCACCCCATCACCAGCACCCCTTACCCCAGCCACTCTAAATAAACAAATTTAAGTGCAAATTGTTTGTTATATAAATACAGCATTAAGAATTACTATGTGTTTCCTCTTCCAACCCAATTGCTATATACAAGTCCATTTTATTAAAAATGTTTCCCTACTGTGGTACTGATACAAAGACTAATTTCTCTCAGAAATGATTTGTGGCCAGTTTATATAAAAGAGGATATTAAATAATTCTGAACATTTTATTTTGTCTTCTTTGAGGCATTTGCAGTAGAGAATGGGTCATGGTCATTCCATCCTTTTGTCCTTTACTAAAGTGGAATGAGCCAAGGCCAGCGGGGCCTGGCAGATCACAGGGCCTTTGCTATTCCTTTCAGTAAGCTTGGCTGAGTCTCTAGGTCTTAGAGTACTCAGCTGTTTTGGAAATTTGTTAAAAAACCTAATGTATTATAATATGAAAGATACTTTGGGGCACCTGGTGGCTCAGTCGTTAAGCATCTGCCTTCGGCTCAGGTCATGATCCCAGGGTCCTGGGATGGAGCCCCGCATCGGGCTCCCTGCTCGGCGGGAAGCCGGCTTCTCCCTCTCCCACTCCCCCTGCTTGTGTTCCCTCTCTCGCTGTGTCTCTCTCTGTCAAATAAATAAATAAAAAATGTAATAAAAAATATGAAAGATACTTTGAGGCTTTTTAATTAGTATCTTTTAGCATATTACTTCTTTTGGGGGAAGGCCTTAAAATCAAGTATCTCCAGTGTGCTAAGTATTTTTTATTTATTTATTTATTTACTTATTTGAGAGAGAAAGGGGGTGGGAAGAGGAGCAGACGGAGAGGGACAAGCAGACTCTGAGCTGAGCACAGAGCCTAATGTGGGGCCTGATCCCACAACCCTGAGATCAGGACCTGAGTCAAATCAAGAGCCCTACGCTCAACTGACTGAGCCACTCAGAGTGCCCCAGTGTGCTAAGTATTTGATAAGAGCATAAGGAAATTTAAATATTTATGTCTCAAAGTATCAGAAGGCAGTGGCTCAGATTGCTTCTTACCTTATGTTCATGAACTGGAAGAATTAATATTGTTAAGATGGCAGTCCCCCCAGTTGATCTACAGATTCAGGGCACTCCCCACCAAAATCCCTGCTGGCTTTTTTGCAGAAATTGATAGGTTGACCCTAAAATTCATATGGAAATGCAAGGGATCTGTAATAGC
The DNA here is from genome assembly GCF_003265705.2 of Callorhinus ursinus. NCBI lineage: Eukaryota > Metazoa > Chordata > Mammalia > Carnivora > Otariidae > Callorhinus > Callorhinus ursinus. Next base: position 6,664,032 of record NW_027397080.1, on the reverse strand, counting down.
CAAAGTAATCTTGAAAAAGAAGAACAAATTGGAGGATTCACATTCCCAATTTGAAAACTTACTAGAAAGCTACAACAATCAAGACAGTGTGGTCCTGGCATAAGAATAGGCATATAGATCAATGGAATAGAATTGAGAGTCCAAAATTAACCCCCTACATTTATGATCAATTGATTTTTGATGAAGGTGCCGAGACTGCAGTGTGGAAGGGACTGTTCTTTTCAGCAAATTATACCAGGACAACCAGATATCCATATGCAAAGGAATGAAGTTGGACTCCTGCCTGATACTATATGCAAAAGCTCAAAATGGTTCATAGACCTATGTGTAAGAGCTAAAACTATAAAACTATTAGGCGATAACTTAGGACTAAGTCTTGGCAACCTTGGATTAAGCAATGATTTCTTGAATATGATACCAAAAGCACAAGCAACAAGAGAAAAGGAAAAAATAGGTAAATTGTACTTGATCAAAATTAAAAATTTTAGTGCTTCAAAGGACACTGTTTAATAAGTGAAGAGAAACACCACAGAATAGGAGAAAATATTTGCAAATCATATATTTAATAAGGGCCTTAAATTCTATGAGTATATATTTTATTTTATTTTTTAAAATATTTTATTTATTTTTTAGAGAGTGAGGGGCAGAGGGAGAAGTGGCTCTCCGCTGAGCAGGGAGCCCAATGCAGGCCTCGATCCTGGGACTCTGGGTTCATGACCTGAGATGAAGGCAGACACCCAACTGACTGAACCACCAAGGTGTCCCTAGTCTTTATATATTTTAGATATAACAGTAAAAAGACAACTCAGTCAAGAATGGGCAAAAGATTTGAATGGACATTTCTCCAAAGAAGATACACAAGTAACCAATAAGCACATGAAAAGATGCTCAACATCATTAGTTATTAAGGAAATGCAAATCAAAATCATGATGACAGTACCACTTCATACCAATTAGAATGGCTACTATAATCAAAAAGACATAGGGAGGATGTGGAGAAATTGGAATCCTCATACATTGCTGGTGGGAATGTAAAATGGTGCAGCTGCTTCAGAAAATAATTCATTGGTTCCTTAAAAAGTTAGATAGACCCAGCAATTCCACTAAGTGTATACCCAAGAGAAACAAATATGTATGTCCACATGAAACTTGTACACAGTTGCTCATAGCAGCATTATTCATAGTAGCTCAAAAGTGGAGACAACCCATACATATATCCGTCAACTGATGAATGGATAAACAAAATGTGTCATATCCATACAATGGAATATTATTCAGCAGTCAAAGGGAATGAAGTACTAATTGATGCTAACATGGATCAAACTTAAAAACATGCTAAGTGAAAGAAGAAGCCTGTTACAAAAAACCACATATTATATGATTCCATCATAGACAAGTCCATAGAGACAATAAGTAGCTTAGTGGTTGCCAGGGCTAGGAGAGGGTGGAATGGGACATGACTGCTAATGGATATAGGGTTTCTTTGGGGGGTAATGAAATGTTCTAAAATTATATAGTGGTGATGGTTGTACAACTCTGTGAATATATTAAGATCTATTGAATTGTACACTTTAAAGGGTGAATTGTATGGTGTGTGAATTAAATTCAATAAAACTATTATCAAAAAAATTTAGGTTGATTTGTGTGTATGAATAGCATTCTATCAATTTGTGCTTGTCCCCTTATTCCTGCCACTGTGAATCTTGAAGTTAGAGCACTACTGTCTTGAGCACTGGGCAGGTTACTGTTGCCCCAAAGCCTCAAGATGAGAAAATTTAGATTTGCGATCACTTCATGCAGAAGAATAGTTGATGGCACACTGTATTAGAACAAAACCTTTTAAGGGGAATGCCCTGAGGTTGAAGGCTTTCCAAGTTTTAAGTGTGACTGTGTCCTACCCTAGTTCTTATTTATCTTCCCAACTTCATACATACACACCACATGGATAGTTTATGTTTTGGGTCGCAGGCCTCATTCCAGCTCCACTGAGAACCTCACTTTCATTTCTTACATTTTTTTCCTCCAGGCTGTTATCTTGCTCTGAGACAGTCTTTCCTGGGAGATGTAGAGACAGCAGCTGGAGGAGCCGCTGGGGGGCGCCCTGCCCTCAGAGGACTGAAAAAAAAAAATGACTCGCCAGGAAGTCTTAGGCCTGTGTCGGCAGGAAGAGATGACTCATTTTTCATCAAAGGCATTTCAAAGAAAATATAATGACGGGATGATGTCAGAGGAGCAGGTGGAGACAGGAACCTTGACTGAGGCTGGAGGGAGGTGTTGAATAGAATGGTTGCCTGGGCAGTCAGAATGATTGACTGGCATAGATCACAAGAAACGTCACCTGTTTTTTAGTTCCTTTCCCATGAGCGTTGGTGTGGGCAGTGCTGTTCCTGTGCCTTTAGAGCATGTGGTCAAGTCTCTGCTTGTCCTGGGTGTACTGTGTTCGTATCTGGGTGAGACATCTCATGACACGCAGTGTACTGTGCTCCTGCACTCTGTGTGTTAACTCTGTGGCTAGCAGGGGCTGTGTCTTGGAATTGAACCTCACATGCTCACGGTGGGTGGAAGTATGGCATTTCCCCTGATATATTAGATACAGGAACTTGCTTAGATATCAAAAGGTCAAATCTCAGGGACTTTATTGCCAAAAGTACTCTGGTTCCCTCCAGTGTTTTTAATGTTTTGTTGTGTTTTGTTTTTTTCAGTTCCCTCCAGTGTTTTGGCAAGAGCTGGATCTTTACTTTAACCTCAGTTAAATTTCTTTTTTTTTTTTTTCCCCTCTTTGAATTGGTGTGTATGGATGAAGCTGATAAGCAGGGGAACCTTACAGTCAGGAGAAAGGATACTAAGTTTTGGTATCTCTTCATATCACAAATCACTAAAGTTGGTTAGGTATTCAGGCTTCCATTTGTTTTATTTTGTTAATTAATTTTTAGTAATCTCTCCACCCAACATGGGACTTGAACTCACAACCCCAAGATCAAGAGTCACATGCTCCCCCCCGCCCCCATACCCCCATACTGAGTCAATCAGGCACCCCCAGGCTTCCATTTATATTAAGACTGTAAGAGAGTGCTCCTGGTCACTACTATGCTTTAACACTTAGCAGAGTCTGTATGATTATGAGGTTGGAGGCTGAATCAGCAGTTTTCAAAAAGATAAAAGAGAGGGTATTTATTGCTTGTGTTCTCTTGTCAGGATTCAGGTCTCAAGAAATATCTGGGGAGACATGGCTTAGCAATATCAATTGCTGCTTTTGTGCTTTATGGATCATTTATCCGAAAGTGGCAGGGAGGACTTTTTGGTAGCATAGGACAGAAGATATTGCCTCTCTTTAAGAAATATCATAATATCATAAGCAAGGGCTCCTGGGTGGCTCAGTCGGTTAAGCATCTGCTTTCAGCTCAGGTTATGATCCTAAGGTCCTGCCTTGCCTGCCTCTCCCCCTATATGTTTTCTTTCTCTCTCTCTCTCTGACAAGTAAATAAATAAAATCTTAAAAAAAAAAATCATAAACAAGAAAAAGTAAAAAAAGATAAAAAAATACAAAAACCTCAGAATTGGAAAGGGAGCGAGGAAAGCTTACTATTTGGTGTTGCATTAAATAATTAACTAATTAAAGGGGCAGAGGGAGAGGGAGAAGTCTACTCCTGCTGAGCAGGGAGCCCAACGCAGGGCTCGATCCCAGAACCCTGAGATCATGACGTGAGCCGAAGGCAGACACTTAACCAACTGAGCTACCCGGGCACCCCTGGGGCTGTCTTTAATTGTTGCATCCTTCTGACTGATCATGGACTGTTTTGGGCTAATACTACCAGGTAGGTCTATTGTGGGACTAAAACTGACCTTCGGGTAAGAAAGACATGAATCAGAAGGGACTGAATCAGATAACGTTTCTTAGAGAAGGTACTGGACTTGCCTGGGCTTTACTTGGCAATATTCGTCCTCCCTTTTAGTTGTGCTTCTCCCTATATCTCTCCATGAAATGACAAATAGTTAGAACAGACTTTTAGCCTGAAGTGCCAAAATACCCAGGGAAAACTGTTCTCTAGCGTGGGTTGGGTTTGGGAGCCCCCTGAGGGTAATCTGTGATGAGGCTGTTTCAGAAGTCACCATCTGACTCACTGAGCCAGATGAGTGAGCCGAAGCAGCAGTCTTGACCTGAACGTGTTTTGTGTACCTGCCTATAATGTATACAGATCTTCTCTCCCTTTGGTTATGAGCTAAAGTCGTTTAATCATAAGGTCGAGCAGTGATAAGGGAGAAATATTCTGACATACCAATTAACCAGAATGTTAAGGGAATCTATTTGAGGGCTGGGATTCCAAACATCTTTTTGATTTTTTTTTTTCTTAGTAGGAGTGGACTCTTACGGGCTTATTGTCACCTATAGGATAAAGTCCAAACTCATCTTGTCATTTAAGACCTTCTATAATCAGCCTGCCTTTCTATAAAATTATTTTTATCAAAATTATATTTATTCTTTTTTTTAAAGATTTTATTTATTTTTTTTAAGATTTTATTTATTTATTTGACAGAGAGAGAGACAGCGAGAGAGTGAACACAAGGAGGGGGAGTGGGAGAGGGAGAAGCAGGCTTCCTGCAGAGCAGGGAGCCCGATGCTGGGCTCGATCCCAGGACCCTGAGATCATGACCCGAGCCGAAGGCAGACACTTAACGACTGAGCCACGCAGGCGCCCCTAAAAAGATTTTATTTATTTGAGAGAGAGAGAGTGCACACACAAGCGTGCAAGAGAATGAGCTGGGGGGAGGGGCAGAGGGAGAGGGAGAAGCAGACTCGGGACTTGGTCTTGATCCCAGGACCCGAGATCTTGACCTGAGCCAAAGGCAGATGCTTAACCAAAGTGCCACCCAGGTGCCCCAAAATTATATTTATTCTTGTTTTAAAAGGTCAAATATTACAATGAGGCTTATAACAAAAATAATCTATCCCTCCCCACTTTTGAGAACTGCTTCCAAGTCATTTAGCTATTTCTTTTAGTATTTTCTGCTACATTTCTTTCTTTTTTTTTTTTTTTAAGTAGGCTCCAGCCCAACGTGGGGCTTGAACTCACAACCCCAACATCAAGAGTTGCATTCTCTACTGACTGAGCCAGCCAGGTGCCCCTCTACTACATTTCTTAAATATGCCCTTGTACTAGTGCTTCTTGATTTTTCATTTCTAGACATTATCTGTTGATGATCTATCATTGAAAATTAGGATTTAGTTCTTTCATCCTTGCCCTCTTCCCCGCTCCCCTGTTTCCCATTGTCACATATTATTACCATTATGTGGTGTTCAGTGTTTATATTATTATGATTATATAAATATTTGCCTAAAGGTGAGTCACATAGTATTCTTTTTTTTTTTTTTTAAAGATTTTATTTATTTGAGAGAGAGAGAGAGAGAGCACATGAGAGGAGGGAGGGTCAGAGGGAGAAGCAGACTCCCCGCTGAGCAGGGAGCCCGATGCGGGACTCAATCCCGGGACTCCAGGATCATGACCTGAGCCGAAGGCAGTCGCTTAACCAACTGAGCCACCCAGGCACCCAAGTCACATAGTATTCTATAATTACATTTCCTTTCTTGATTGATTTCCCCCCCCTGGAATTAATAATTGCCTTATTTTATCATTTGTTTACTGCTCTGTGACCCTATCTCTGTGCTCTCCCATGGAAAGCTAAGATAGCTCTCAGTATGTTGGAAAATATTAAATAATTTTTTTAAATCAATTTTTTGGTTCAATATTTTCTTTGGAGACATCCCCCAAGAGCTTTCTTTTCTCCAATTCTGTTCTCCAGCTCAGGCCTTTAGTAAAGTTGTCATCCTGGGACTTTCCTTCACCATCGTATTGGGAAATTCCTTTACCTCTCTTCTGTGTTTGATCCCATGTTTCCTAGATCTCATGCTGCCATTTTTCTTGGTTCACTCCATCCCTTCATTGGAATATATTTTAGAGTAGGTTCCTGAGAAAAGATACATGAGTGGTAAATAGTTGTGAAACTTTGCTTATCTGAAAATTTCTTTGTCTGAAAATATTTTAATTTCTCTTTGATAAAGAGTTTGAGTAAAGACTTCTAGGTTGCAAATGATGTTCCATCAGAAATTTGAAGGTGTTCTTCCTTCTGTCTTCTGGTGTTGGTGTTGAGAAGTCCAGTGCCATTCTGGTTCCTGACTTTGGTTTGTGACCTGATGTTGTTGTTGTTGTTTGACAGCTGTTAGGGTTTTATTTTTATCCCTGGTGTTTTGAAATATGAGGATGATGTGCATTGGTGAGGATCTTTTTTGGTTTGCTGATTTGAGTTCTCTGTGGGTCTTTTTCATTTGAAAACACGTCTTTCATTTATTAGTTCTTTGATAACTTCCTCCCTTCCATTTTCTCTTTCTGATACTTCTGTTGGATATTGGGCTAATTTGATGGCTCCTCTGAATTCTTTAACCCCCTCTGTATTTTCTCTTTTTCTTTTTGTTCTAATTTATGGTAAAGATCCTTAGCTATATCTTTCAACTCTTCCTATATTTTTTATTTCTTTTTTTTTTAAGATTTTATTTATTTATTTGTTAGAGAGAACACAAGTAGGGGGAGCGGGCAGGCAGAGGGAGAAGCAGGCTTCCCGAGGAGCAGGGAGCCCGATGTGGGACCTGATCCCAGGGCCCTGGGATCATAACCTGAGCCGAAGGCAGATACTTGACCGACTGAGCCACCCAGGCGTCCCTGTATTTTTTATTTCTAAGTGTTTAAAAGATTTTCTGAGTGTTCCTTTCTTATACTACTTGTTCTCATTTTATGGCAATACTGCCTTAGTGCTCTCTGAGGATATTAATTACAGTGCGCCCAACCCCCTCGATGTTTTCCTCTGCTTCCAATATTGTCTCTGTTTCCAGCTCCTTTTGTTTGTTCATTCTGGTCTCTGTCTTTCATGTTTAAAGACGCTCTTAAAATGTCCGCTGTTTCTTGGTGTTCTTCATATGTAAGACTTAGTCCTTAAAAAAGCTGAATGGAAGCTTAAAAAGCTCATTGGTGGGACTTGTTGACTGGCGTACTCTTAATGAATCACCAGGTAGGGGGAGGTCTTTTTCTCCAGAGAGGAATTGGCCAATCTGCTACTGGGGCCTCGGAAGCCTGGCAGCCAGAGCTCTGGGGTTGCCAGTCAGGACAGTGGGGCAGGGTGGGAGAGGCTTGTTCATTTATGTCAAATTTCACTTAACACCCCTATTTTTAGTGAGGCACACTTCTGACCTCATGTGGGCCTGAAGACTTCCAACTGGTCTTCTTTTCAGCCTCATCCAGCAGCTTCCTTCTACTCTCCTCAGCCTTCAGAGGCCCCTGGTGCATCCAGTTCCCCAGGCTTTCTGGAGCCCTGCAGCACAGATTACTTGGTTTCTTACTGTTCCCCATTCTTCACGGGCACTTAGCAGAAAGATTAAGCTGAAATTTAAATTAGCGACCATTGATCTATCCACTCTGCAATTTTTCAAACTTTTGTTGATATTTTTTATTCTTCTTTTCTGTGGGTTTGTGCCACTTTTATTCCTTGACTGTCTTTTCCTGAGGTTTCAGAAAGAATGGAGATAACTATGCATGTTAAGTCTGCCACATATAACCTGAAGTTGGCAGAAGTGAATCTTCCCAACTTCTCACTCGCGCTCTCTCTCTCAAGTACACAGACCCTGTGCTCTAGCTTCCCTTGTACTTTCTCGTTTCTGTTTTCTTGCTCAGGCCATCTTTCCTCCTTGGAATGTCTCCTCTTCTCATTTCAGACTGCCTGGCATCCTACGCATTCTCTTAGACCCAGTTTATATGCCTCATATATGGAAGCCTTTTTTTTTTTTAATTTCTCCAACTGAAAATGACCATTCCATTGACTGAACTTCCAAATTTCTTGTTCACCAAATTCTTGTGGTCTTGCCACCCTCGTGACACAGCATACTGCCTTATGCTATAATTATTTATACACATACCACTTCCCTAGTTAGATTGTAAGGTCTTGGTATTGCAAGAGTGCTTTGTAATTTGTTGTTGTTGTTATGGGTAACAACACAGAACCTAGGCAACTAAATATTTCACAGAACCACAGACGTTTAGGGCTAGAAAAGAATGTAGAGCTCTAGAATGTCAACTCATTTTATGAATGAATAAACAGCCAGTGTGATTAAATGATCCTGCAGTCATATGATAAACTAGGAACAGAACTGGAACTGTCACCTCCTTCTCTAGTTCTTGAACTGCTAAAAGTAGTGGTAAAATCAGATAGGGGCTTAATCAAATATTCATAGGTAATATCATAGGTAATTTTTTCCTTCCTTCCTTCCTTCCTTCGTTTCTTCCTTCCTTTTTCTTTTTCTTTTGTTTGTTTGTTTGTTTTTATAAATTAGGATCTTCAATAGTATAGGTTTAATCAAAAACTGAGCTGGGTAATAGTTTTATTCCAAGGCATCAGGGACCCATGGATTATAGGTAAGAGAAAAATGTAAGCACCTGTACTGAAAGTGCCCCGATTTCAAGGAAATCTTTAAAAAAATCAGTGATATTATGTATTTGAGGTGACTCTTTCACTTAACAGTGGAGTGCAGACCCAATTTCGTTGAGTCCTAGTTAATTGAAGTTTTACTGTTTGATAATTCATCAAGGGTTATTGCTTCAAAGTATTTTTGAGGGGGGACTCCTGGGTGGCTCCGTCAGTTAAGCATCTGCCTTCGGCTCCAGTCATGATCCTAGGGTGCTGGGATCAAGCCCTGAGTGGGGCTCCCTGCTCAGCGGGGAGCCTGCTTCTCCCTCCTCCTCTGCCTGCCACTTTAACTACTTGTGTCCTCTGTCTGTCAAATAAATGAATAAAATCTTTAAGCAAAACAAAAAAACCCCCAAAGTATCTCTTTAAAAAAAAGAGATTTTATTTATTTATTTGAGAGAGAGAGAGATAGCGGGAGAGAGAATGAGCGGGGAGGAGAGGGAGAAGCAGACTCCCACTGAGCAGGAAGCCCAATGTGGGGCTCAATCCCAGGAACCCAGGGTCACGACCTGAGCTGAAGGCAGACGCTTAACCGATTGAGCCACCCAGGCGCCCCTGCTTCAAAGTATCTTTAAAGTAAGTTGTGTCAAAAATTATCTAGCTCTTGACAGTCACTTCCAAAATGTTTGAGATAAACTTCAGAGATTTAGATACTCCAGGAATATCTACTGGGGAAAGTTGAACTACATCTATTGTCTATTTAGGGTTTGTTGAGTATTGGGTGTGCCAGTCACTAATCAAAAACCCAGTGCACCCTTTTCCTCACTGTCCTCCTTTGGGAACTTGAGGGTAGGTGGGCAGGTATTTAAGAGGCTGCTCCCTTTCTTTGAGATTCTGTTTTCATTAGGGTTTTGCCTTACAAACGAGGCTAATGATGGTAGATAGTTGGATACTGAGTCTGGCTTGCAGTCTCCACTGAGCAAGCTGTTGCTAGACAAGCTGTCTATGGTGGATGAACCATAACCAACTTCTGTGCAGGGTTGGGCTCTGCCTAATGCCCATGACTTTTGGTTTTATCCAAAATAGAATCTGTTGTCCTCAGATTTGAGAGAGTAAGGATTTGTTGTACTTGTTGGTGTTTCTGCCTTCGGCTGTTTCCGCATTGCCACCTGGCTGCTGTTAGAGGGAATTCACTATAGCTCTGAGTCCCTGCAGAGGGCTGAGAGGAACTATCCCTGTCTCTAGGATGGAGTGTATGTTCTCTTCCCTTAAAACTGTTACCCATATTTCCTTTTATGACTTGTTAAGTCAGAGGCAGCTGGGAGGATGCATCGAGGAAGCATTACTCACTGGGCACACACAGTGGCCCTGGCTGCTGGTGGGGAGTCTGGGCTGAGCTGACAGTGAGTCAGCTTTGGAAATGGAAAAATGTAGGGTAGTGGAGGCGGGCAGGGATTGTGTGCCAGTGACTGCCTGTTCTTTCTTCTATAAGAACTCATCACAAAGCTGTGAATACTGGGGATCCATTTGGGGCAGCCAGTAAGCCAACCAGCTTTGAGGTGATAATGTTTTCGTGAAAGGAGTGAGCTGACTAGACCTAGCATCGCTGCCTTTTACGTCATGTGTGTGTGTGTTTTGGAGGCAAGATTGAGCTTGTGTAATGAGAGTCTTATGTGTGCAAATTTCACTAGAATAAAGGCAGTCATAGAATCTCTTTGTCTTGGTTATAAAACTCAATCTTTTGTATCTATCTTTGTCCAGTAGGGGTCACTGGGGGTTTAAGCTCTAAATGAGAGAACCTGTCACTAATCTTAGGGTAGGCCAATCAGATTCCTTGTCTTTTTGTCTTTATATGTGGCATCTTTGTATATTGAGCCCTCTTTTTTTTTAATATTAGAGCAGAAATAAAAAATATGAACTTGTATTAAGAATTTTGTGGATCCAATGACTACTGGATCTAAGAGATTTCTAGGAGTAATCCTAAGCGATAAAGAAATGGATGCCTCCAGGGGCCTTCTGTTAGGAGTAGTCGTTGGTAGTATTTGTAGTCAAAGAGTGCAGGGTGAAACAATTTTTTTTATAAAACCATAACTACTTGGAGATTCCATGATGAAAAGGAACTGAAAGGGGTATGAAATGTTCTTTCAATTTTATTTATGCCAACTCAATCATTTTTAAATCAAGTTTTAAATTTTAATTTCAGTACCGTTAATATACAGTATTCTATCAGTTTCAGGTGTACATCAGTCATTTTAAGACGTCTAATTTTGGACATGAAAATAATACAAATTTGCAAAATTAGAAAAACAAAATATACAAAAAGAAAAAAAAAAGAAAAAAATTTTGTGGATCTATTGAGTATTTGAAGAACAGATTATTCCAGATGCTAGGTGAAGCAAGAAACCAAGGCTGAGATGGAATTGGTTTATAAGTAAGACTGGAAGAAACTTTCTAAAAAAAAAATGAAAGGAGACAGGGGAAGAAAACTATTTATTAACATCTGATGTGTACATCTGATGCCTACTGACAACAACCCTGAGAAATAGTTATATTTATACACATTGTACATTTTAGGAAACTGAAGTTCAGAAATATTAAGTGGCGTCCCTAGGGTCACATAGTTCGTATCGTAGTGATGCTAGTAGGGGAGATCCCTGTTAGGCATGTTCATTTGACTTTGGTCCTTGGACCCTGGTGAGGGTTCTTGAGAGCAGGTTTTACTAGAAGATAAGCAGGGCCTGGTGGTAGATTCTCCTGAGAAAGACCAAAATGATTCTTGTGTTGCGGATTAGGGTTCAGAGCAGGCTCCAGGGGTCCACAGGTGTAAAGAAGCTGACAAGTCTATCTTTGTCTTCAGATGGCAAGTTTTTCCTCTTTATTGTTTAGGGCTACTGCCAGGATCTAGAAAACAGTCTCATAGATATCTAAAATTAGCTGTTTGTGTGCAAAGCTTGGTTTCCATGGATAAATAGTTTAGGTTGTCTCTCTTACCTACCTCTTATCTTGGCCTGGACTCTTCTTCTGAGTCTTGAATGTAACTACCTATTGGCATTCTCAAGCCTGCCTGCTGACCTTATTCTTACTGTCGAGGGCCTGACCCTTTGTCAACCTCATGCCCATTCTGCCCTCTTGTGTTCCAAGGTGTCTCAGAGAAACTAAAGTGAATCATATGTTTTTAGCCAGATCACACTAAAAGATGTTTGCCACTGAAACTTTTTATTTCCAAAAAAAGAAAAAAGAGAAAGAAAGGGAAAGAAACTGTTTTTATTTGGAAAAGCATTTTAAAAATGTGTTTAAGCTGGATAGGAGTCAGATGCTAACTCTCCATCATGAATTCACTTGGAATGAGGGATATTTCTGTACAAAAATAACAATCCTTAGCAAAATTCAAGAGCAATCTCCATGGACAGGGCTTCTTTTCCTTGAATTGTCTTCGTTTATTTAAGATACTGGCTACCAGAGTTTCCTGGAAAAAAACTTAATAGCTAGGTCTCATTATTGCTTTGTGGGGGGAAATGATCAGAATCCCAAAGAGAGAGATTATTTACAATAATAATAATGGATATTAAGATGGACTAAATATTCTTGTCCTTTCCCTTTTTGAGCAATGCCATTGAAGCCTAATTTGATTTATTCATTGAGTTGGTGGCTTAGAGCTATTAAATACCACACGTTTTACCTTGACTTACAGCTCCTTGCATTGGCCACTGAAGATGGCTTGGTACCCTGCTGAGGCATAAAAGCTCTGGTAGAGTAACAATAATAATAATAGCTAACATTAATGAGTTAATCTTTAATGTTTTTTTTAAAAACAGTCAATAGTGAATGCTTGGTGTGCCAAATAGTCCATGTGTTGTCTCACTTAATCCCCACTGTAACACCACAAAGAGGTGATTTTATTATCCCCATTTTACAGATGAAGAAACTGAAGATTAAAGAGATCAAGTAATTCATTCAAAGACACAGAGCTAGAAACTGTGAAGTCAGAATTTGAATCTAGGTTTGGCTAACAGACTGTGTTAAGTTTAGAGCCCTGGGCAGAGAGAGGGGCACTTGGGTTTTAAGAATGAGTCTTCTAGGGGCGCCTGGGTGACTCAGTCAGTTAAGTGTATGCCTTCGGCTCAGGTCATGATCCCAGGGTCCTGGGATTGAGCTCCACATTGGGCTCCCTGCTCAGCGAGGAGCCTGCTTCTTCCTCTCCCTCTGCCTGCACCACAGAGCATCACCCATTTTACTCTCCATCTTTACTCTTTTCCTTTACTCTCCTTTTTCTTTCTCATTTTTAAGAGTAAGAGCCTAGATTGCTAAGCTGGACAAGAAAGCCACCCAGAGTTTGGATGTTGAGCAGAATCCATGTTTGGAGAGATTTCTAGAAGTGGAATTTCTGAATCAGTAAATCGATTTCTTGCCAGCTTTAAGAAAAAGCAAAACTTACACTGTGTTCTTGGAGTCACTTTTTCCCTTAAAACTCCCAGGTGGATTTGGAATTCCACTTTTTTCTTTTTTTAAAGATTTTATTTATTTATTTGACAGAGAGAGAGATAGCGAGAGCGGGAACACAAGCAGGGGGAGTGGGAGAGGGAGAAGCAGGCTTCCTGCTGAGCAGGGAGCCCGATGTGGGACTCGATCCCAGGACCCTGGGATCATGACCTGAGCCGAAGGCAGATGCCCAAAGACTGAGCCACCCAGGTGCCCCTGGAATTCCACTGTTAAAAGTGATTCAGCTTCTTTGTTAGTGTGTGTTACCTGCTGGGGCTAGCTAGAGGAGCATAATGAGTTATTCCTGCCATAAGATGAAGAGTTTTCCAGGTATTTCCTCTCTGTTGTATGTTTTTGCAGTCAAAATAGATGCATTCCCAAGAAATGCTTAAATTTTGTGAATCCTCATGGTTTACTGGACCTTGTTTAGCTCTTTCCAGTATGTTCCGCCCCTATACCCCTGGCTCTCACAGTGCTCTTCAGACCCTCTTGTTCATTAATTAATTAATTCACTCATTACACAAATAGTTGTTCAGTGATGAGCTTTCATATAGGAGAGCAGAATTCATCTAGCTTCAAAAACTTTAGTGAGAGAGTAAAAATAAACACACATGTAAAGTATAATATAATCTCAAGAGAAGGAGAATTTACTTCTAACTGGGATGGAGGGAGTCACCAGGGAAAATTCTGTGGAAGTATTGGCTTTAAGCTGGTCCATACGAATGGAATTTTGACTTGTGGAAATGGGAAGGAAATACATTCCAGAGTAAATGAGGAAAATATTGTAAAGCCAGAGAGGTTTGGATTTAATTTGCTGACAGTGGGGAATTGGAAGTTTTAGAATGAAATTACAAATGAACATTCATTGAGCATTAAGATGTACTCATTATGCATGTGTCAGGGAGATTAATCTCACAGTGAATGCGGACAGGACTGGCAGGTTGGAGACTGGGATTAGGAAAATTGGGTAAACTATCAATTTATTAAGGTTTGGTACAGTCTGAGCAGTATTCAGAGGTCTTTGTGGTCAGATGTGGTTTGTATGCTACTCCTCTAAATAATAATAGTAGCCAATAGTTATTGAGCACATACTGTATGCCAGGCACCATCTAAGCACCTTAAATGCATTAACTCCTTTAATCTTCACTATGGTTCTATCAGGTACATTAGTATCCTCATTTTACAGATGAGGAAATTGAGGCTCTATGAGGTTAAATAATTTACCCAAAGGTGCTAATGTGACATATATAGTAGAGTCTGGATTTGAACCTCGGCAGTGTGGCTTCAGACTGAGTTTGTAATTACCATGCTACTATAATGCTCATGGCATCTAGGTCACTGAGCAAGAAATTTGGGAGAGAGAGTTTTCTAACATTTTTTTCAGTGACACTTGGGTATGTAGAATATTCTTTGTAGGCATTCTGCACCTTGCATGTTGATTGTTATCACAATCCCAGATTGCTAAACATTAGAGAAAGGATGTCCCAGTGTCTCCTAATTAGCTCCTGTGAAGCACACATCCTCTGCCTATATGTAGTTAGATGCCTACTGGACTTATGGGAGAAGACACATGACCAGAGCTCAGGGCCAGGCTTTGAGGCCTGGGTACTGCCATTCCCAGAAGCCCAGGGTTTCCAATGCTATCAGCCATACGCTAGTCTCTACCAATTTTTTTTTTTTTAAGAGAGAGCACGTGCACCCATGAGTGGGGAGAGGGTTTGGGGGGGGGGGGAGAAGGAGGGGGAGAGAGAGAATCTTTTTTTTTTTTTTTTTAAATAAGATTTCATTTATTTATTTGAGAGAGTGAGAGAGAGAGAACACGAGCTGGGGGATATGGAGCACAGAGGGAGAGGAGACTCCCCACTGAGCAGGGAGCCTGATGCAGGGCTCAGTCCTGGGACTCCAGGATCATGACCTGAGTGGAAGGCAGATGCCCAACTGACTGAGCCACCTAGGCACCCCAGAGAGAATCTTAAGCAGGCTCCATGACCCTGAGATATGACCTGAGCTGAAACCAAGAGTCAGATGTTTAACCGACTGAGCCACTCAGGCGCCCCTAGGTATAGTTGTTTGAAAAAAGTCTCCTCTTTGTAAGCATTATTTTTCCAGATTTCGGTCTTTTAGATGGGTCCTAAATTTTTAGTCTACATCTGCTCAAATTAAGAAGCTTGTGGATGTCAGTTATTTTGAGACCAGGTCTAACACGATGGCGGTGTGAGTAACAGTTGCAGGGCCCTTTCTCACCGGCTTGCTTTCATCCCAGTCAGACATGAAAGTGATTCTGGGGTGTTGCCTTGTTTTGAGATTTCTTGTGGGTAACAGTTGTGGGTGATCATCCTAAATTCTGGTGAGTGAAGTAATCCTAAAGAGAAGTAGGTCTAAAATCTTTAATGAAGTTTAGAGTCTTGCTTTTACAGGGCTTCTTTGGTGGTTTGGGGCCCTGCCCATTGGTTATATAGAAGGGATATCCTGGGGGGTGCTAAATATGACTTTAAATGGCCCATTCTTTGTATAATAAATGATCTTTAAAAAAACCCCAGTCACTCCCTCCTGCCAGCCTCTAACCACTTCCTATAAATGACAGCACACAGATCCATCTTAGTTTTGCTAAGTGAAAAATTTATTTTATTTTCACAAAGGCAGCCCCATTTCTCTTCTTTCTTCCTTCAGACAAGCATACATATACACAAAGGCTGGAAACAAACTTTTTACCTGTCGTATATAGAAAAATGGTGTATCCAAGGTCTAGCGTGCCATCTTATGAGGAGCAAATGACTTTGGATACCTTTCATTGTCTTCTCTAATAATAACGGTAGGTTCAGAATGTGTCTTGACATTTGAGTGCTTTGGATTTTTTTTTTCTTCACATTTCCTAGGTATTTTTGAATGGCACAAGTGTGATATATGATTTTCTAATTAAGACAGGTTTGCAGTGGTAGTAGAATAAGACAGAGACATGGCTTTCACTTTGGGAAATGAAAATATGGTGAAGATATTTATAAGATTGCAAAAAGAAAATTGTACAGTGAGTGATATAGTCAGTACCAGCACTGTGACGTTCGTGTCAAAGTTGAGATTCTTTCCTTGGAGCTGGGTGGGGCTGTGTACAGACTGTCTTGTAAAGAGGAAGTATTCCAAACATATAAATATTTAAATTGTTTAACCGCAAGTTAGTGTACTTAGTTTGCCAGAACATGTTAGCAAAGGGAGACAGTGTGATAAAATACATTGATTTAAAATCAGACAGATAAAAGTTCAGATGGCAGTTCATCCTCTTACTCTGTGACTTTGGACAAAATAACTTGAATTTTCTGAGCCTCAGGTTCTTTTTAAAAAATTATTTTTTATTATAACATTTTAAAAAAATTTGAGTTACAGATGACACATGATGTTATGAGCCCCAAGTTCTTGATTTGTAAAATATCCCCACTTATAATAATAATATATAATAGCATATTAACTGAGCTAATAATATTACCAGGATTAAATGAAGTAACAGATGTGAAGGTGCTTTCTAGTAGCCACTTGGTAAATGTTAGTATATTGTAGTATTGGTAGAGCATATTATAATAAATGCCCTTCCATGCAAGTTCATCTTCTTTGGGTATCACAGCTCCAGGGCTTCTCCACAGTAAGAGGTGTGTCACCATCATCTTTGTGTCCACGGTGTCTACCATGATGCTCCGTGTTTTTAAATTGAATGAATGAATGAACTGTTCTGTTTCACAAGAGCCCTGCTCCAGAGGGCGCTCCGGCTTAGTCTCCCCTGGATTGCTCTATCCCTTTTCCTTGTGTTGCGCTATTCCTTTCAGCAAACATTGATTATTTCACACATCAAGACATCCCTCTCTCTGCAAAATTCCTTGAGTAGTTTTTACTTTGTTGTCACTTATTCTTCTCCTCCCGTTCTCTTTTTTACATTTAACTTTTAAAAATTATTTTTAATTGAGGTATAGTTGACACAGTATATTAGTTTCAGGTGTACAACATAATAATTTGATATTACATATATTGCAAAATGTTACTACAGTAAGTCTGATTAACATCTGTCACCTTATATAGTTACCAAAGGTTTTTTTTTTTCTTGTGATAAGCACTTTTAAGATATACTCTCTTAACAACTTTCACGTATGCAGCCCATTTTTAAATTTTTAACTCTGGTTGCCATGCTGTTCATCATATTCTTATAAATCCCATTCTCTCTTGAATCACTCCAGTCAGACCTTTTCTGGCATCAAAACTGCCCTTATTAAAGTCACCAGCAACCTCCACATCACTAAATTCAGTGGTCCATTCTCAATCCTCATCATGACACATTAAGAGCTTTAGCATGGTTAATTACTACCTTTTTTTTTTTTAAGATTTTATTTTTAAGTAATCTCTACATTCTACATGGGGTTCAAACCCACAGCCCTGAGCTCAAGAGTCAAATGCTCTACCAACTGAACCAGCCAGGCACCCCTAATTACTAATTCTTAAAACACTTCCTTCCCCTGGCTTCTGGGGCATCATGCTCTTTTGGTGTTCTTAATCCACTGGCTCTTCTTTTGATGGTTCTTCCTCTTCCCTATATAGTGTTGCAGCGTTTCCAGTGCTTAGTCCATGAACTTGGTCTCCTCTCTCTCTGTTCACTCCCCAAGTGATCTCACCCAGTTTCCTGGCTTTAAAACTCATCCTGGGTCTCTGCTGGAACTCTAGATTCATATATTCAGTTGCATATTCAGAGTTCCACCGGTATATCTACTAGGCATTTCAAACCTGCTGTATCCAAAAGAGAATTCCTGCCCCCCCCAAAAAAAAGAACAACTACAACCCATCTCCGGACGTAGCAGTTCTGTTCATTCAGTTTCTCAGGCCAAAACTCAGGGAGCCATGACTCTATCTTTTCTTTCCTCACCCCACTCCAGGCTATGAACAAATCCTGATGACTCTTTTTTTGTAATTTATCCAGAATATGACCACATCTCACCAGCTCTAACACCACACTGGTCCCAGCTATTGTTTCTCAGCCACCAGTTTTCACCTGGATTATTGGAATGGCATTTTATTTTATTATTCTATTTTTTTATTTTAAGATTTTATTTATTTATTTGAGAGAAAGAGAGCACAGAGGGAGAGGGAGAAGCAGACTTCGCACTGAGCAGGGAGCCCAGCATGGGGCTCGATCCCAGGACCCCAAGATCATGACCTGAGTTGAAGGCAGACGCTTAACTGACTGAGCCACCCAGGTGCCCCTGGAATGGCATTTTAACCAGTGGCCCTGCTCCCATTCTTGCCTCTCAATAGTCTGTTCTCAATATAGCAGCAAGCGGGATTCTTTTAAGACCCTAAGTTAAATCCTGTCACTCTTTCACACAAAACTTTCCAAAGCTTTCCTACTTCATTTAGAATAAAAGCCACTTTTTACAAGTGGCGCATACAGTCATAGGTGATCTGATAATCTCTCTTGCTTCATCTCTTGACACTCTCCCCTTCTCTCTGTGAGCTCCAACCAATATAGTTTTCTCCATGTTCCCTGAACACACCAAACCTACTTCTGCCTCAGGATCTTTGCACTTGCTTCTTAAAAAATTTGGCTCATTTTTTCTCTAGATAGCCATATGATTTGTTTGCTCATATTCTTTAGGTCTCTGCTTAAATGCCATCTTATTAGAGAAGCCTTCCCTGAAAACTGGAAACTTGACCCCACTGGCACTTCCTTCTCCTTTTCATCTCTTTTAGTATTCTCCATTATATTTGCGTGACAAACTATGTATTTGCTTGTTTGTGTTTACTTTCCATCTTCTCCTACTGGTATATAATAAGCGTGAGGGCAAGGTCTTTGTTTTGTTCACTACTGTGTTCCCAGTATCTAGAACAGGGCCTGGAACATAGTAAACGGTAAATATTTGATGAATGAGATATAGGTTAGCACAAAATTATAGATGATCTAGATGCCATATTAAAATATTCATATTATATTTGTTCCCCTCAAGGGACCTTTATCATCTTTTTGGTTAGTAGATTATTCAGATCTAAAACACTTCCCTTTTATTTACTTTTTTAAAAAGATTCAAAAAAAAGATGGGCCGCCTGGGTGGCTCAGTTGGTGAAGAGCCTGACTCTTGATTTCAGTTCAGGTCATGATCTCAGGGTTGTGAGATCGAGCCCTGCATTGGGCTCTGCGCTAGGCATTGAGCCCCTGCTTAAGACTCTCTCTCTCTGCCCCTCCCCCCCCAAATAAAATAAATAAAGGTAACTTTACAGGTACTAAAGCAATTTGCATTTTAAAGCTTATTTATGGGGTGCCTGGGTGGCTCAGTCTATTAAGCGCCTGCCGTCTGTTCAGGTCATGATCCCGGGGTCCTGGGATCAAGTCCCGCGTCAGGTTCCCTGCTCAGCGGAGAGCTTGCTTCTCCCTCTCCCACTGCCTGCCACTTTTCCTACTTGTGCTCCCTCTCTGTCAAATAAATAAATAAATAAAATCTTCAAAAAAAAAAAAAAGTAAAGCTTATTTGTGAGATAATATAGCATATTTACATACCATAGTGTAAAAGGCACCATAGGAATAAATAAAGAGCTAGTTTGTTAGCAAGAGAAGCTATAACTCTTCCCTGAGCGAAAGGTGTCGCAGAGGATGTTAGATGTGCTCCTGGCTATTGGGCCTTCTATGTTATGTTGTGTGTCCACACTTCATTTTATAAAATATCTCTTCAGAGGAAAGTAGATGAAAAGAGGAGCAGTGGTACCATGAGGCCTTTGCATATTCAATTTAGGTCATGCAAACTTCTTTCCAGTCTTTCGGTGTGTCAGGTTTATTGAAGTATTAATTTATGTACAACAAAACTCACCCTTTTGGGTGTACAATCCAGTGAGTTTTGACAAAAGTATACAGTTATGGAACCATCACCACAAAAGTTCCCTTATTTTTTTTGTAGTCAGTTCTTTCCCTCACCCCCAGGCCTGGGCAACCACTTACCTGATTTCTGTCCCTATAGTTTTGCTTTTCTAGAATGTCATATGGATGGAACCATACAGTATGTAGCCTTTTGTGTCTGGCTTCTTTCATGTAGTAGAATGCTTTTGAAATTCATCCCCGCTCTTGTATCAGTAGTTTGTGCCTTTTCATTGCTGTGTTGTAGTCCACTATACGGATGCACCATGATTTGTTTACTAGTCCACCAGTCGATGGACTTTGGGCTATTTCCAGATTTTCATTCATTTGAATAAAGCTGCTATTATCTTTCATGTACAGGTCTTTGTGTGGACACATGTTTTCACTTTTCTTGGGTAAATCCTAGGAGTGATATTGCTTGGTCATTTGGTATGTGTATGTTTAACTTTATAAGAAATGCCAAACTGGAGCAGTTGTGCCAATTTACCGCCCCCCACCAGCAGTGTATGAGAGTTCCAGCTGCTTCACGTCCTTGCCTTGATATTATCTATCTTTTTAATTTTAGTCATTCCAGTAGGTATGTAGTGGTAAGGTGTTTTCGGTTCCTGCTACAGCCTCCGTATCAAGTTTTCATTTGTAAGCAGGCCTTAGTTTTGTGGAAGGTATTGTTTTCTGCTGTCACTGAACATCCCCATATCCCCCTGGGCAGCTAATGGTAGATTTTCCAGTCCTGAAAACACACTGGTTTTTGGTCGTCCTTGTTCATCATCATGCTGTGATGTCAGATCTATTGCATGGAGCTTGTTGTGTATGTGATCCTCTCTGTAATGATCTTTGGATCCCTGGCCTCCTCCTCCTAGGCCATGGAAGCGTTGCCCTCCCACTGGCCAGTGTACTCATGGACACTTAAAATACATCCTTGTGTACTTTGCCTCCTCCCCGCAAGCAATTCCCTAGTAATTCTGTGACTTTTTTCTTTTGGCTCCATCCTGAAGTCTGGTATTCCAGCCTGGCTGGGAGTGGAAAGTTAAGAGCGTGACGTCCTCTGATACCCTCCCTTCTTGTAGAGGGGTCTGAGGTTTGTTTGTTTAAGCTGAACAGAGGATGCCAAAGATAGAATTTGAGTCAGCTCAGCACTAGCTTAAGCGCTCCTTTTTACTCTCCTGGTTCCTCCTTCCCTTTCCCCTCCCCCTCTGGCCAGTTGTTTCCTGGGCTTTGTCTGAGATACACTGTACAGTTTTAGCCCCATCTAGGACTGCCTGCTGAAAGACATTCAACAACGAGGTGGAGGAGAAGCCGCCAGGAAGTTTCTGACAACTGTGTGCTGATAGTTCAGGACAACAGTAACCTCAGGAGAAAGGCATTCAGAGGCCTGCCTGAGCTGTGGGCTTGTGGCTAAACTCAGGGAAGGAGGAAGGACGGGCCTGGAAATGCCTCTCTTAGATTCATCTTATTTGCCATCAACCATCTTTATTTTGACTCACGTTCTTGGAATTGCGGGTGTTCTGTACTGGAAGAGATGTGCCAGAGGCAGAGCAGGTAACTTGTGTACGGAGTTATTTCTTTAAATGACCGTGGGGCTTTTGAGGGTGGGGAAAATGACGGAGGGCTTCCCAGTGGCTTTCCTTAAAGGGCCAGCACCTCTTTTCAGCTGGGGTGCTGTCAGACCTTACTTTGTGTGTGGATCCACTGAGGAAACTGGGCAGCTCTGGGACCAGTGTGAGACCGGACTCTTCCCCATTCCATGTGGCTGTCTGCTAGAGGGTGCTGGCTTGATGAGGTGATGTCTGGGCTCCAAGCTGAGGGAAGTGGCAACTATGCTGACTTGGGTACTTCCTTGCTTCCTTTCCCTACTTTTGCACAATCTCAAAGTGGCTTCTGGATCTTCGTTTTTAACCAAAAACATACAGTAATTCTTTCACCCTCCTCTAGGTAGAGATATGAGAAAACTTGTGGGATTAGAGAAGTTTCTGGATTTGGTGTATTTTTGGGTGAGGAAAGGCAGAGGAAGAAAGACTAGTGAGAGGAAGGGGTAAGTGGTGTCTCTGCCAAGGTGCCTCTGTTCTCTATGATATGATTAAAATTGTTCCTTTCCCCTCAGGCAGCCATACAGTTTACTTGTTTATCTAAGTCATCCTGTTCAATGCATGGAAGTTAACTGTTCTTTTCCCCAGGGGGTCAGGCCCTGATACTTAAAAAAAAAAAAAAGATGGTAGCCGACCCCACTTTCTTCTCATATTTGCTATTAATTACATTATATTCCTTTGATTTCTAAAAGCACAGTGCAGGAATCAGCCTCATGTTTAGCTGATTCTAAATCTCCATGGTTGAGGATTAATAAAGTCTAACTTTTCCTGGAGTTCACCCTTGGATCTCCATGCCTTCAGTACTGTCATTGTGATCCGCCTACTCCCTTCAAGCCAAAGTATTAAGATACTTGTTACTTTGTATCTTTTTTTTGGTTAAGATGCAGATTTGATGACTTATTACTTCGCTTTCTATTAAAAGTTCATGAATGCTTGACAGAATTAGAATTAGAATCAGTCATTCCCCAGTGTCCTTTCCAGTAAGTCCCAGAAAAGCTTTTGACTAAATATTCAGATCCCAGCATGTATCTATATCAGCAAAAACAGACATTTAGAAATATGTTTGCTTATGTGGTGTTGTGTTAAAGAGGTCACCCAAAGTGATTTTCCTGAAATGTAAGCTTGTATTGGAACTTAGAAAGGAATAGGCAGGCATGAATTATTTGGCCCTGTATACTATTTCATATGTGACTAGAAAGTAATTACCAACGAGGAGGAGACTGCTCTTTTCCTTTCCCTGAGCACTGTGGTAATGACATTTCTAAACCACTAATTGATTAATATTTTAAAAATTTATCTTCAGTGTAGGATTTTCTATGAACTTAGGAGTCAGAACCCTATTTTTTAAGTGCTTGCTTTTTTTATGTTTTAAAAAATGAATTTCATAAACAGCCATAAAATGCATTGAAATAAAAAGAAAAATAAATTGTAAAAGCTTTTTATTTCTATTTCTATTTTTTTAAACACTGTTTTTATATGTTCTATATGTTGAGTTGCATATAAGATTTGTTTGAAAAAGTGACTGTAGAACATACCACCTCTGGACTATTCATTGTGTTGGTAACTGGGGAATTCTTTTAAGCTGGAAGTTGCCTTGTTGTAACTTTGGTTCTAGTACCTAATAGTTAATTGCTTCGGAAGGTGCTGCGTTCACTTTATCTGTAAAATTGGAGCAGGGGTTTTATAATTGGAGATTACAGATACCAAAACTTCTGTAGACGTGCTTACGAGATTCTGTACCCATTTATTTTAATTTCAGTTTTGAGGTGTATTTTAGCTATTTAAAGTATATTTTAAAAGTAACACATATGCTCTCATGTACTACCTCCCAGTTGGACATCACCAGAATAAAGTTTCTCTACCACCTCTAAGTATATATTTAAACTGCTTATAAATGTACAGTTTATTAAAAAAAGTGAAGTTTGTATCTTTCCATCTGGTCTTTTTTTTTTTTTAATTAGAAGTGTTTTCCTATTACAGGACATACTGCAGAAAATAGGTCCTCTGCCTGGTAAATTCTAGGCAAGGCTCAGTTGTATGGGCTCAGGTGCTCAGTCTGTAACATTGAGTGGGTAACACATTGCCAGGGGATGACTGTAATATTGGCTTAGTGTGTACTAAAAGATTTTGTGCTTCTTGTCCCACATTTCTAGTCATATTTACATATTATAAAGAATGTACACAATTTTAGATATCCAAGGTATTTGACTTTGAAACAAGTATTTCTGCTCTTCTTTCAGGCTCCTCTTCTTTCAGGTTCTTGTATCAGTTTATTTGAATACTATCCTGAGATTACCAGGCACACTGTGAAACTATTACTGTTTGTTGCTGTTTGTATGAACCAGTTTTTACAAAAGGGTTCACTGTGATAAAACGTGACATAGAAATAGACCGGATGCTGAGGCTGATATAACTGTAATTAATTAATCTCTAATTTTAATCAAAATTGCTTGACTGGTTATGTCATTTAGTTTTAAAATAAGTAACATAAATTTGAACCCATAAAATTGATTTATACTATTAAACCCTGCTTTTATTTATCTTTATTTTTTTAAACACTGTTTTTTATATGTTCTATATGTTGAGTTGCATATAAGATTTGTTTGAAAAAGTGACTGTAGAACATAGCACCTCTGGACTATTCATTGTGTTGGTAACTGGGGAATTCTTTTAAGCTGGAAGTTGCCTTGTTGTAACTTAGGCCCATTAGTCCAAATTCTGCCTGGCAAAGATCAAGTCTGCTTTCTCTTAGAGGTGTCAGGCTTGCTTCGGTTTGAAGGCGGTCTTTGTCAGTCGACACTTCCCTTTCCATTGACTGTAGACGACTCCCCAGCTCCTTATTATTCTGGTACTCCCTTTGGACAGTTAAATCGATTGTTTTTGTTTGGAAAATTTGGAGGCCGGGTGTACATGTGGAGAGGTGAAGGGAAGACAGCAGAAACAGGAGGAAGGAATCACTGATTACTATTCCTTCATTTTCCTTAGGTTTTTTTTTTTTTTTTCCTCCCCTGGATGTTATGGGTCTTTTGGTGAGCCCTGGTTACATAAGTACATGGCTTTTACAGCCACGTTCCCAAGTCACCATCTCTTCAGCGGATATAAACAAGATACAGGAAGACACAGACTGTTTGTATTGAAGTCATTTGTAAGATAGAACTTTGCGTTCCGTTAGTTTTAGATTTTTAAATTGTCTTCTATATACCCTGTCCACACTTACATTCACATATTTTATCTCGTTATTCCAAAAACTTCCACTGTTTTAGTTTGCATCCTCATTTTTTTCTCTAGGGCTGTTGAAATAATCTGTTTCCCCCGTACTCCTCCCCCCCCCCCCCTGTGTTCTAACTGTAGCCGGAGTTACCTTCTAAAATACAGAGCTGTCTATATCACTCTCCTGCTTAAAATCCATTAGTGCTTCCTCTCTGCTTTCAGAAGAAAATTCAAACTTTTCAGCATGACATGAAAGTGTTTTTATGGGGCGCCTGGCTGACTCGGTGTGTAGAGCATGTGACTCTTGATCTCAGGGTCATGAGTTTGAACCCCATGTTGGGCATAGAGATTGCTTTTTAAAACAACGACAACAAAAACACCGGTGTTTTTATGATCTGCCCCCTGCCTATTTCACTAGTTCCATTTCCTCTCTTGGCCTTACAAGCACCTAGTACTCCAGCCTCATTTAAAAACTTGTAGATCTCTACCCCAAATGCCTGTACCCTCTTTTCAACTGGAGTACTGGATACTTATCCTTCAAGGTAAGTTGTTAGCGCCTCTGGAAAGCCTTCCTCCACTGAAGTTCAGAGTTGCTCTTCTGTGCTCCAGCAGCACCGTGTCAGTGCTTCTTACCCAAACCTGTATCGTCATCTTGCTCTGCTCATCTCTCTCTCTCCACTAATTACAGTCTGTTAGACTGTAAGATCTTTAAGAACAGGGACTCTTACTCATCTCAGTTTCTCAAGTGTCTGAGACAAAATAGCTGTCAGTAAGTGTTACTTGAACAAACAAAATGAAAGAATTAAGATAGCATTAGATAGAAGCTGTAGCAGGGAACTTGTCTTATTCATTTATATACTTAAAGGGCTTGGCTTAGCTTGACATGTGGTCTAACATAGGTGCTCAGTAGAGGTTAATTGAATGATACGGAGTTGCCCTGTGTTTTAGTTTATTAATATCTCACATTGTGATAACGTAGATGGAAAAAAAGCTTTATGGTTCCTTGAGAAGAACATTTGAATTTTTGCATGTTTGCCAAAGGACAAATATGTCCCTCTCTAGGGTCTTGTTTTCTTTATCTGCAAAATGAAAGAGTTGGACAGTCCAGTCTCCTAAGGTTCTTTCCATTTCCAACATCCCACTAGGAAGACCAGCTATAGGGATTATCCCTGGATCTGGACCGTATGAAGTGCAACCTAAGATTGCATCACCTTTTTTCTTTTTTCTTTTCTCTCCCCTCCCTTCTCCTCCCTTCTCCTCCCCTCTCTTCCCTTCCCTTCCCTTCTCTTCTCTTCTCCTCCCTTCTCCTCTCTTTTCTCTGTAGCAGCTCCATCACACTGTTGAGTCTGTTAAACTTAAGATCAGTTATAAAATGGTCAGACCTGGTACATGAATTGCTATTATCTCCCCTCTAGACACTGCTGTGCCTTTAGTTTTCTTGAACTTCAGTACAAGACATAGGTATTCTACTTACATTTTGTCCTATGATATTTGGTGTCGCTTTTTGAGATTGTTTTGAATGTCGATTCCTCCATTTATGACATTAGCCGTGCATCCTCCTTTCATCTTATCTAAAAATTTATTGTAACAGGCACTTGATAAATATATGGTCATATATCTAATATATCTTTACTCAAGTAACTAAACCATTAGCTGTCTTAATCAAGGTGGAGCCTTTGCCTTTTTCTTTCCTTAGCTATTTTTTCTAGATCTGTACAATGTGTAGGAAGACCACTGAACTTGGAGTCAGGAGACCTGGGTTCTAAGTCCTGGCTCTTCTTCTTCTTCTTCTTTTTTTTTTTTTATTTAAGATTTTATTTGTTTATTTGAGAGAGAGAGTGCGAGCGAGAGAGCAGAAGGAGCAGCAGGCAGTGGGAGAGAGAGAAGCAGGCTCCCTACTGAGCAGGAAGCCTGACGTGGGCTTGAACCAAGGACCCTGGGATCATGACCTGAGCTGAAGGCAGACACTTAACCCACTGAGCCACCCGGGCACCCCAGTCCTGGTTCTTCTGCTGACTACATGAGATGTTAGGTCACTTACTTCCTCTAATTTCCTGTCTGAATGAGAAGAATAAAGACTAAGGTCTCTAATTTCCTGTGCTTCCAGCAGTGCGGTCATCTGGCCTCTACTTGGATGTGACAAGGAACTGTGGTTGAGAGTCTGGGTCAGGCTGCCTGTGTTACCATCCCAGCTCTGCCACTGCTGGCGGATTGACATCAATCCGTCTGGGTCTATGCTTCCTTATCTGTAAAGTGGGGTTAATAATGCTGCGTGGTTGTTTTGAGTTAAGTTTTTAGAATACATTCTGCACATGGTAAGGACTATAAAATTGTGGGATTTGTTTATTTATTTATTTATTATTATTATTATTTTTTTTTTGTAGCAATCTATACATCCATTGTGGGGCTTGAACTCACGACTGAGTTCAAGGGTCGCATGCTCTTCCCACTAAGCCAGCCAGGTACCCCAGGGACTATATAATTGTTTACTATCCTCATGATACTTTTTTTCACAAAAGATATTGAGGACATAGTAATTTCCTGTATGCTGCAGGGACAAAATATAAATATTTGTCTTTACGGTTGGCAATGAAAAAAATGTGAAAAAGCCAATGTGGGAGTATACAAAAAATTAGTGATATATTATGAATCATTGTCTTACATATTAGAAGGAAAGACGTCTGTGTTCGCTTTAATATCCTTAACAGTGGGTGATTCTGGCATTTAAGGAAATAAATGTATAGCTTCGATTTTCTGTGCTATTGTAAGAAAGCCAGTAGTTGTAAATTCTCCTATATTTCAATCCATGTATGGAAATACTGGCTTGGATCTCTTCCTTCCATTCAACATTTTATTTTTTATTTTTATTTTTTTCCCACTCAGCATTTTAAATATCTGCAGGTAGCAGTCAGATTCACTTTTTCGTGCCTCTAACATTTCTAGACACCCAGTGACCAATGACATGACCAAAAGTTGGGCAAAAAAGAAGGGGGATGGCCTGGGTAATCACTGCTCATGTGGGTCTCCTCTGAATAATTAAGAGCTGCCTGTCTTAAAGTCTTGCTGTTAATAGTAGCTTCCCTTTTGAGGCTCAGGATCTCCTAGGAGCGTAGGCCTGTGTCTCCTGGCAGGTAGACTGACCTTATTCCCAAGACCGTCTCCCCTAACTTCCTCAGTCTGCAGTGCCTTAACAGGAAACAGATTCTGCTTGGATGCCAGGGGAGTGAGGAGAAGGCAGGCTTTGATTTACCTTTTTCAAAGCTTACCCAGTGATGATTATTTTGACTTTTAGAGACTATGAAATTATTTAGTATTTCTAGAAGTTACCCCGCATATTCATTTGGGATATGCCCTAAATCTCTGGTTGGCTATAGTCAAGTATTTTTATTTCTTAATCTTCCCAGAAATATTCTGCCACCTTAAATATACAGCTCCCCCACAGCAGTGTAGTTATTCTGGATTAGGGTGTAACAGGAGGTGTAGCTTTGGAGCTGAACAAATGGATACATAATCTTGGTCAAGTTATTTAGCCTTTAAAAAAAATATTTATTGGGGCACCTGGGTGGCTCAGATGGTTAAGCGTCTGCCTTCGGCTCGGGTCATGATCCCGGGGTCGTGGGATCGAGTCCCGCATCGGGCTCCTTGCTCAGCAGGGAGTCTGCTTCTCCCTCTCCCTCTGCCTCTCCCCCTGCTTGTTCTCTCTCTGTCTCTCTCGCAAATGAATAAATAAAATCTTTAAAAAATATATTTATTTATTTTAGAAAGAGAGAGCGCCATAGTGAGCCTGCGGGAGTGCAGGGTGGGGGAGGGGCAGAGGAACAGGGAGAGAATTTCAAGCGGACTCCGGTGGAGCATGGAGCCAGAGGTGGAGCTCATCAGGACTCTGAGATCACGACCTAAGCCAAAACCAAGAGTCAGATGCTTAACCTACTGTACCACTCCAGCGCCTCCAAGTTATTAGCCTTTTAAAAGTATTTTCACTTCTAAAATGGAAATGATAATACCTATCTTAGAGAATTGTTGGGATTAGATGAAATTATATTTAAAGTTCTTAGCACATTACCTGTGAACTAAATAACAGTAGATGCTCAGTTAATTTTAGCCTAATTGCATTCAAAATGTGTTGAGAGACCAGAATATGAAGACAGAAGACACAAGACTGAAGAAATTTAAATCAGATAAAGGAAAAGTTTACTAAAATATGAATCAGGAAACATTTATTCCTTTTTCTTCTCTTTTCCCAATTTCTTGGCATTTCTCTTCTTAGGACAAGGTAAATTCTAGGAGGACCCTTCCTGTCCAAGACTGACTAAGAAGAGTCTAATAAGAGGAACAAACTGAGTAGAGTTGTCATAGGTTATCGGGGTGACTGGGGGCTTAGTCAAGGAGGGATAAAGTCAGCTGTGAGTCCTGTTATTAGTAAGTAGTAACAGGATTATTAGCAGTTTGTAGGTGGGAGGGATGTCCAGTAGGGAGTGAAGAAAGCTGTCGGGGACCGAGGCAGGTCACAGGGCTTGTTTAAATTGAGTGGCCTGCTAGGCAAGCTAGTGTTTACTCTTTTTCACTTGCAGTTTTTGGGGCTAACTCTGCAAACTTGCTTTCCTGGGTGTTGCCCCTCCCTCCCTGCCTTTAGGAACAGGATTGGAAGTAGCATTAGCCTGAAGAAGTCATTCTATTTAGGGAAAGGGCCAGTGATTAGGCCCTTATCTGCAGTGGGGCCTTTCTGAGTGGTGTGGGGCCGGATCGGGATCGGAATCAGAATGGCTATCCTGCCATCGACAGAGGCTCGGCTTTTCTAACCCCTGGTTGGGTCAGAAGTGTGAAGAAGCAATAGATGGGCTGGGCCATCCGAATGAAAAAGCCCTTCATTGTGTTCCTTCAACATTCCAGTGTCTGGTACAATTAGCCAAGACTCAGAAAACAAGTTGGACAAACAAGCAAGCAGCCTTCCACTGATGGATAAAGGGATCTCTGGCAACGCTGAGTTAAGTGCTCTGACTGCAGAGACAGTGGGAGGGTCTGGGAAGAGGAAGGGGACTTGGGGATGACATTCCTGGCTGGATGAGGGGAAAGAATGGAGCAACAAGCAAACAGTATTTTTTTGAAGTTGATGAAATCAGCCCTGCTCATCTACCTGAGAGACTGCCTGGGGCTGGGCTAACCTGTGAAGTAGGTGGAGTCATTGCAGAGAGACTGTGACTCTTCCCTTTGGGCAGCTGTAAATGTGGGGAAATGAAGCCCCTATTAGAATCTGGGAATCTGTTGGCAGTGGACAGTGTATAGGATTCACTCCATTATAGTCTCTCCCATTGTGGGACCTTTTCAGTTGGTTAAAACTTTTTATGTACTTCTGCCTGAGAAGAGGCCAGCCAGAGGAGCAGTTTTTTGCGCAATGGATGTACTGTTCCTGACTTGGCAGTAAGCCGTTCTACCTTACCAGCTCTTCTGCAACTGTCTAAGATTCACCAGGTCAAAAGCTTCTGCTCTGCAAATGGAGGGTAACTCAAAGACCAGTCTTTCTACCTGCTCAGGCTTACCCAATAACTTGGCTGGACATTTTCATATGAAGCTCCCACTTCTGTATGCTGCTGTTGGTCTGAAAACACTGAGCTGCTGCCACTTTTGAATAGGATGCTTTTTGCCTGAAGACCTGAACCCAGTTTTTGGAAGTGCCCTAGGGAGGAGCTTCCTCTCTGACCTCAAGGGGAGGAGGAGGTCATTAGGAAGTGGTGGGTGGAGTCACGTCTCTGTACTTCTGCTGTCTCTCTCTGCTCATCGAATAGCCCTTTGGCTATCTGTCTCTGTTTACCACGAAGCCTTTTTTGAGGAGCTGCAGAGGGTGCTCAAGCCACTAACTGGAGGTTCTTTGGAACACCCTCCTTTTGGGTGGGGTCAGCAGACACGAGAGTGCCATGTGGCCTAGTTACCAAGATGAGCACGAGTTCAACGCCCACCTGGTTTGCCGCATGTGCTGTATGGGTTAGTATGTGAAGTTTTTTCCCTGTTTGGGCCTGTGGATCCCAAATAGCCCTTGCTCTCATTGACTCATAGGAATATATGGGCTTTGAAGTCTTGCAGGTGTAACAGCCTTTGGGCTTGTTAAAATGTGCAGGGGAATGGACGGGTGCCCTACTTCCTGGGGAACTTCTTAAGCTTGTAGTGACTGGCAGTTAAGAGCCCAAGTTTTGGGTGTGGGACTTTTTTATAGAGACTGAATTCATGCTCACGCTTCTTTTTGCTTTGTATCAGGAAACCACTTTTAAGTTATGTTGGCATAGTTCTGAGAGTCCAGGGTGTATTTTTAGCAGAAGTTGGTTGGTTACGGAGTCCACCTCTGAGCGGACTGGATTGGGGGTGGGTGGGTGGAGTCATGGCCTGGGTTTCCTCTTTCACTTAGTCTCTTCTGCCAGCTATGAGGTGGGAGGAGAGCTCCAAGATGGTCTGGGGACAGGACTGGGGACAGGACCTAAAGAATTGCAGGCTAGGAGGTGTGTTGTGTAGGCTGTGACTTAGATCTCTCTGGATAAAGGACAAGAGTTCATTTAAATCATGTTCTGTGACCTTGAGCAAGTGGCCCAGACTTTTTGGCCACAGGTTTCTTTGGCTTCCTGAACTGCAGGGTGTACGGGACTGGTGCTGGAATGAGATATCAGTTCATCAGTTCTTGGTAAAATGAAAGAGATAAGGAGAAAGTAGTGTGCCTTTCATAAAAGGAAACTCATTTAAAGACCCGTCCTTTACTCTGGGATTGCCCTTACTGCTTTTCTGATGTTAAAATGTCCTTTATTTTATGAAAGAATTGTTCTTAGATCACAGTTTGGTTTTAGGTATCCCTACTTAGCAAAAGAAAAGGTTGACAGCTTTATGTTAGGTTTTCTGATTTATTTTGGAACATTTACTGGTTTGGGAACTCCTGCATTGGTCATCGACTTTGATAATCAAAATATCTTTTGATATTATATTCCTGAGTCTCTGAAGCAGAACAAAATTGTGACCCAAATAGGCAGGTTTTCACTAAAATTGAAATTGTCGGCTGTTTTATCGAGGGGAGAGAGCAGAAGAAATCTCAGAAGGGGTGAGCAGAGCTCCAGTTCCGATTCTGTCTCCTGACCGGGAGGCCAGTAGTGCCAGATATTTAAGTGCTTTGTGAGAAACAAAGGCGGTAGTATAATAATGTTTGGGGCACACGGAGGGGCTCTTTTAGTCTGTTGTTGTCATGCAGTCTAGCCTTTCATCTTTCTGGTATCATTTCCTCCCTGAGATCCGGAGAAAAGAATCTTCTGCCTCTGAAAGTGCTTGGAGATAAAAAAAAAGGCCCCTTTTCTGTAATCAACGGAGAAGTTTAAGGAGGTGTAGAATCTTCATTGAAATTTTCGGCGCAAAAACATTCTCTACCGGTGTAGAGATCCTACCCGGTGTAATCCCCCCAAGGCAGTGTGACCGAATCGTTAAGAGAATGGACTTTGGCATCACCTGTCTGCTTGGGGCTCCTGCTCTACCACTGAATCGCTAGGTGGACTGGGGGAGTTGCTTAATCTTTCTATGCCTGGGTTTCCTCCTTTTTTAAAAGGGGATTTAAATAGACCCTAACTCAGAGTCATTATGAGGAGTACATGATATTCAAGCGCTTAGCCCCCTGTAAGCTCTGCAGGTGATTTTGATATGATCAGTTCACAGACTGGTATTTTGGGAACCATTGACCTAGTCCAAACTCAAAACGTTATAGATGAAACTCAGAGAGGGGAGCTGAGTGTTCTGTAAGGTAAGCATCATAGATTAGAGGCCAGCGAATCCAAGTTACAGACCTGATTCTGCCCCTGTGTCACTTTATCCAACTTCTTAAATTTCTTAAGGCTTGGATTTCTTCATCTTTCAGATGATATTTCGAGGATTCTTAAACCTCTGATCTCTTTGTATCTGTGATTTAGTTTTTCCGATAATCTAATGAATAGTCAAGAAACTATAGAGCTTTTCTCCCTCTTCCCTTCTCCTTGTATGCCTCTCCCTCCATCTCTGTCTCATTTCCCTTGCCACCATGATTACTCCCCTCTTTTCTTTCTCTTTCTTTCTTTCGTTCTTCTTTCTTTCTTTTTAAAAAATTTTTTTAATTTATTTGACAGAGAGAGAGATGGGGAGAGAGGGAACACAAGCAGGGGGAGTGGGAGAGGGAGAAGCAGGCTTCCCGCTGAGCAGAGAGCCGGATGCAGGGCTTGATCCCAGGACCCTGGGATCATGACCTGAGCCGAAGGCAGATGCCCAAAGACTGAACCACCCGGACGCCCCACTCCCGGCTTATTTCTTTATCTAACTCTGTCATTTACTCTTGGATTCCCAATAGAGCAAAGAATTATCATTAATAAAGTTCCAGTTTGCCTGAGAAATAACATAAAACTTTAATTTTGCACTGATGTTTCTAGAATTATGACCTCCCGAAGCTCCCAATTCTCCATCTTCACTGAGACATTCTAAGCCTGTACCAACCCTTGGTGATAGATGCCTGTCATGAATCCCAGTTACAGTTATGGTTTGCACCTCCCTTCTTCCTGTCATTACACAGGATGATATTGTGTTGCCTCCTAATAATTTCATGGTGGCAGTAGGTGTGGTGGTTAAAAGTCCATGACAGACTTGGATTTGAATCTCAATTCTGCTACTTGCTAACTGTGTGACTTCAGGCAAATTATTAATAAGCTTTTTTTGAGCCTCAATTTGAACTATAAAAATGAGGGTAAATAGTGTGTACTTGGTAGAGTTGTGAGGACCGAGACAAATACTAAATGAAACAGGCCTCGCACAGTGCCTGACACAGAGCAAACACAATGTCTAGGTCAGTCTTATCTCCTGAAGTTGACTTATGTATGTCTGAGGATAGGAATCATTTATAATGTTGGTGCCATTGTATATTTTTGGTAAGCACAGTTAATTGCTTGATCTCCATCTATCTACGTATCTTTCTTTCTCTCCCTTCCTTTCTTCCCCTTTTTTTTTTTAAAGATTTTATTTATTTATTTGACAGAGAGAGACACAGCGAGAGAGGGAACACAAGCAGGGGGAGTGGGAGGGAGAAGCAGGCTCCCCGCCAAGCAGGGAGCCCGATGTGGGACCTAGTCCCAGGACCCCGGGATCATGATCTGAGCCGAAGGCAGACTCCCAACAACTGAGCCACCCAGGCACCCCCTTCCTTCCTTCTTGAAGTACAGTTGGCACATAATATTACATTAGGTTCAGACGTATGATTCAATAAGTTTATATGTTCTGCTGTCTCACCACAAGTGTATCTACCATCTGTCACCATAAGCTATTACAGTATTATTGACTATATTGCCTGTGCTGTATCTTTTATTCCCATGACTTATTCATTTCATAGAAATCCTGTATCTCCCACTCCTCTTCGCCTGTTTTGTCCATCCCCACACCCCCTTCCCCTCTGGCAACCCCTCTGTATTTATGGGTCTGTTTCTTCAGCCCATTTTCTTTGAGCTTACATGAAGTGGTGCAAAGTCTCCTGGGTCCAGACGTGGCAAGAAGAATTTAGGAAAGCTGTAACTGTAGACGGGACATGTGAATGGAAATCCCTGCTCCCTGCTGAAAAGCAGTCTTTTAATTATCATTTGGGAATACTTCTTAGTTTGACTTTGAAAATACCGCTTGAAGTGTCCTTGTAGATATAACCTTGGCACATAGTGAGTGGGCTTTCAGTATATATTTGTTAAATGAATGAGTATTCTCAAGTATCCATTATTGTCTTAAATGTTGGATATTTAAGGAAATTTAAAACATGGTTCTTGACTCCAAAGAGCTAAAGTTCAGATAAATAGGATTTACATAGAGAGGTATCTAATAATAGGTTTTGTATGCCTGGTGCCAAGTAAACTGAATAAACACAGGCACCTGCAGGCATCTAGAAGTGGCTGGCATAGGTGGAAAGATATAAAAGGAGAAGTGGGACTTCAGCTGGACCTTGTAAGGAGGCTCTAACTTAGATAACCGAAAAAGAGGGAGACCAGATATTCCAGTAGGGGCAACAAAGACAAGAATGTGCAAGTTATGTTTGGAAACAATGATATCAGAATAGTTGTAGTTGAGTCATGCAGGGGAGAGCCCAAAGATAAAGTTGGAAGAGTAGATTGTAAATTTCTTCAGGTCAGAGGCCACGTATTTATCTCCTCCAACCACCTAACACACAGGGAATAAAAACCAGAATTGAATTTCAAAGGGTTGTACACAGCAGACTATGGAAACAAAGGACCTAGACTTGGTCTTCTGGGAGCCACTAAAGGATTTTTGAGTAGAGGGATAATAATGGGCAAAGTGGTGATTTCAGATTTTTGAGATAGGCTGTCTGCTGTACTTGCCACAGCCACAGCTGTCAACTGTTAGCTTCAAATCTGTAGCGTCAATTCTGACTGCTCTTCCGAACTCTAGACCTAGCGTTCTGTCAGCAAGAAGATCTGCTAACACCTTATTATTTTTCTTCTACTTTACCCAACCTACCCAACACCCAGTCTGTGCCTCCTCTACCTTCCTAATCTCAAGATACCCCTCCTCCCAGTTGCTGGAAACGTTAGTTGACCAACATTTATTGACTAGAAACGTTAGAATTATTTTGAACCTTCCCTTTTCCTTAACACATCTAGTCAGTATTTAAGGGCTGCTGTCTCTGCCTCCGCATCATCTTACAGGTCTGCCTGCCCTCTTTGTATTCTTGCTGTCTCTGCCCTCGTTCATACTCTTAGATTTTTTTCTTGGTTTGTCATTAAGTAGGCCTCTAGCTGGTTCTTGTACCCCTTAGTGTCTCTCTGCTGCAGACTGGCCTTTGGTCCGATGCCAGATTAATCTTTTCAGAACACCCTCTGGTTCAGAAAGTCTTGGGGCGCCTGGATGGTGCAGTTGGTTAAGTGTCCCGCTCTGGTTTTCGGCTCAGGTCGTGATCTCAGGGTCATGAGATAGAGCCCTGTGTCAGGCTTTGTGCTTAGTGTGGAGTCTGCTTGAGACTTTGTCTCCCTCTCCCTCTGCCCCTCGTCCTGCTTGAGTTCTTTTTTTTCTCTCTCTCACATAAATAAGTAAATCTTTAAAAAAAATCTCAGTGGTATCATTTGATTTACTGAATTAAGTAGATCAGTTTTCTGGAGTGATTTAACCTCATATGACCTTGCAAGCTTCCTTTCTCATTAAATTGCTAAATGTATGTTATGCATACCTGTGCTATTCCCTGAAACACATCCTGTGTACTTACATGTCTCTGAATTGCTGCTCATACTTCTTCTTCAGTTTGGAATTCCTTAACTCCATTTGTGCTGCCCAAATCCTAATTGTTATCCAAGGTTTAGTTCAAACATCATGCCTTCCATGAACTCTCCTCCTACCCCTCTGTCAGAATTAATCAACTGTTATTATCAGCATCATTTTGTGTAGCTTGTATCTGGTGTTTTATTTGCTTGATATTATTGTTAATTATTTATATATTGGTGTTTGCTACTAGATTGTAAATTTCATGAGGTCAAGGAATGGACCTATTCTATTTCCCTTCTCTGTCAGCTCATGTATCTCATTTTTAAAATTTCCAGGAGGTTGATGCCTCTTGGGCTTTTTCTTCTTTTTTTTTTCCCTAGATTTTATTTATTTATGAGAGAGAGAGAGAGAGAGAGAGAGCGCGCGCTCACGCACACGAGTAGGGGCAGGGGCAGAGGGAGAGAGAGAAGCAGACTCCCGGCTGAGCAGGGAGCCTGACACCTGGGACTTGATCCCAGGACCCTGAGATCATGACCTGAGCCAAAGGCAGACACTTACCAACTGAGCCACCCAAGTGCCCCATTGGGCTTCTAGAACCATTTGTGATTTTTCTGTGGCCCTCAGGGAAACAAGCAGAAGTTCTTCTTTTATTTGCTTTTGTAATGATTTATAATGCACTGGGACTATGTTATCAGCTATGTTGGATTAGAACACAGAGCTTTACACCTCAAATGCAGGCTTTAATTCCAACTCTAGGCCTATTCTCAAATTGCTCCTAGTAGAGTAGGGCAAATAGACACATAAACAATAATACCTTGCAATAAGCACAAGAGAAAGATCAGCTAAACTAGTGTGTGTAAGGGGTAAGAAAAGCTCCTGGAAGTGATGGTTGAATTGAGTACAGAGCAGAGTAGATAGACAAGGGGGGAGCTGTATTCCACGCAGAGGGAACAGTGAATACAAGGGCAAGATTACATTTGGGCAAGAATGTTCAGTAAGGCTGAAAAAATTTTTATGAAAGGGTAGGTGGTGATGAGTGGCAGGCAGGCACCACATAATGGGTCTTAGATGCCAGGGTAAAAAGTCTGAATATTATCCTGAATGGAGGCACCAGGCTTTGGAATCCAATGGAGCTGAGTTCAAATTTAACTTCTTTACCTACCTTGTGATCTTGGACAAATTACTTAACCTCTCTAGGCTTTATCTTTCCAGTAAAATAATATCTAGCTTTCAGGGTTCTTGAGCATTGGAAATGATATACATAAGGCATGTCGCACATAAGCAGGTGTTCAGTAAACATTAACTATTAATATTAAGAGGATGAGGAGTCACTGAAAGATTTTAAGGCAGAGTACCAGATCAGTTTTGTTAGAAAGATTGCTGGCAGAATTGAAAAGGATAGTGTCTTAGTTTGGGCCACAGATGTGGTGGCTTCAACAACACACCTTTATTTCTCATAGTTCTGGAGGCTGGAAGTCTAAGATCAAGGCAGCTGTAGATTTGGTGTCTGGTGCGGGCCCTCTTCCTGGATCATAGATAGCTGTCATCCTCACTGTACCCTCACATGGCAGAAAGAGGGTGAGAGAGCTGTCTTGGGGTCCTTTTATAAGGACCACCCTCATGACCCATTCATGCCCCAAAGGCTTCATGTGATACTATCACAGTGGGGATTAAGATTTCAACATATGAATTTAGGGGAGGAAATAGAAACGTTCAGACCATAACAGATGGATTAGAGCAGGGAATCCTGTTAGAAGCAGAGAGAAGAGAGTTCAGTTTTAGACAAGTTGAGTTTGAGATGAGCAAGAAATGTTTAGGAGGCAATTAGACATATGAAATTGGTATTTAGGATGAAAGCCTGAGCTGAAGATACGGATTTGAAAGTGATCAGTTACAGTTCGAACCATAGGAGTAGATAAAATTATTCTGGGAGAATGGGGAGAACTGCTGTTCATAACCTTTTTTTTTTTTTTTTTTAAGATTTTATTTATTTGAGAGGGAGAGCAAGCACAAGCAGTGGGGGTAGCAGAGGGAGAGGGAGAAAGCAGGCTCCCTACTCGACAGAGAGCCTGATGTGGGGCTCGATTCCAGGACCCTGAGATCACGTCCTCTCAACCGACTGAGCCACCCAGGTGCCCCTCCTTTTTTTTTTTTTTTTTTTTTAAGCTATGCGTCTTTATTCCCCTCCCACCATGCACATAACACCCAACATTTTACATGCAGTTTTAGGTGGTTCATGGCATCACTCTCCAAACCCATCTATGGACCTGTGGGTCCATGGATATCTTAAAAACCTGTAATACCAAATGAAGGAAAGAAGGCTAAGGATGAGTAAGCATTTAGGGAGTGAGCAGAAGAGAAGGAATAACCAAAGAGGAAGGAGGAACACTAGGAGGGAGTAGAGTCTCAGATTCAAGAGGGAGAGTGTGAGTTTAAAAGGTGAAGGAATGATCAGCAGTGTCTTCTGAGTTGGCAGTTAGGTAGGTGATTGTGGAGAAAGCAATTTCAGTGAATTTGTGGGGCTCAAAGCCACACAGGTCACATGGGAATAGGAGGTGAGGAATTGGAGACAGCATTGTCCTCATACTTGTTCAGGAAGCCAAGGGGGAAGGAAAGGGAGAAGTTAAAGATATACAAGCTAGGGGATACTTGTTGGACTAAGGTTCCCAAAGAGAAGGGAAGACGTGGGATCCAGATTTTAGGTTGGAAGGACTTGCCCAAGTTTCCAAAGGACATCTCTGCAGGTGAAACTAAAACAAAGAAAATTAGGGTACGTATTGGTAGCTTGGTGGACTGTAATGGCTTTTAATAAAAGTTGGAAACAAGTATTAAATCCTTCTAATTAAGTAACCCCCCACATCATTCATTGGTGCCTCAATATGTTCAATCTTAGAATTTCCCAGTGGGCAGTTGGGTTCTTTCTTGGCAGATCATAGCCTTTGGTAGGGCCAAGTTTTTAAGAAGCATCAAAGAATATGGCCTTTGTTAAATTGACTGGAGTATCTTTGAAAATTCTACCTCCAGTGTTAGGTAAAATGATCTTTGCTGGGCCTGGAATTAAATTAGGGATTCATGTGTAGGGGGCCAAACCTAAAACTTTAAAAAGTTTGAAAGCCTGAGCTGTTTGGAGCATTCTGAAAGTTTAATAGTTGGTTGTTCTTTGGCTTCTGTAATGAATTTCTTTGCTAAAATATTATGATCTCAAACCCCAGGCACTGCAGTATCTATCCTCTTGTCTTAATGCTTAAATCAGGGAAGAACGTGCATGTACTTGATGGGTCTGCAACACAGGATCCTAAAAAAGGATCCTTCAGCTTTGGGGGCACAGTTGTTCCATAAAACCCTTTTCTGAGGAACTTACGGCTCAGCTCTAAAGCAGGCTAGCTGGTATTGAGAAGAGCTTGTAATGGTGTTTCCCTTAGTAATTATGCTCCGAATAAGTACCTGGACCTCTTGCCGCTGAACTGAAAGCCCGTTTTCTAGCTATTGGAAACAGTAAGATGGACTAGCGTTCATCGTGCCCTTCGCATCTTCAGGTCTAAAATAAAAGAGGCAGTGGACTAAAAAGAAATCCCATGAATTCCGCCTCTTCTTTTGTATATATATATGTATATATGTATATGTATATATATGTAAATGTGTGTATATATATGTGTGTGTGTGTGTGTGTGTGTGTATACGTATATATATATGGCACCAGCACAGGGCTCGAACTCACAACCCTGAGATCAAGAGTCAGATGCTTAACTGACTGAGCCACCCAGGTACCCCCTGCTCCTTCTTTAAAATATTGATTAGTTTAAAAGGAAATTTGTTGGGGTGCCTGGGTGGCTCAGTGGTTAAGCGTCTGCCTTCGGCTCAGGTCATGATCCCAGGGTCCTGGGATCGAGTCCTGCATCGGGCTCCCTGCTCTGTGGGAAGCCTGCTTCTCCCTTTCCCACTCCCCCTGCTGTGTTCCCTCTCTCACTGTGTCTCTCTCTGACAAATAAATAATAAAATCTTAAAAAAAAATAAAAGGAAATTTGTTAACTTTTTCCATCTATGTATTATTTAACCTGTCATGGTAAACACATATAGCTTTTATAATAAATTCTGAAAAGAAAAATAACAAGGAGAACTTGTGTCTCCAGAGTGAGAATTTTGTAAAACTGGAAATAGTCAATCTTGGTTATGAAGGTATTAATGTAGTGAGGCAGAATGGGTCTGGTGGTGGTGAAATGTAAGGGGGCAGAACTTTTAGCTGGCTTTAATTTTGTTTTCCCATCACGGCTGCATGTTTCAGCACACAAGAGACACTTATTGGGGTGTTGGGGTTTCTTACATACTGGACTGTTTTTCCGTAGGTAACTCGACTCTGATTTCATTCTGTGTGTTTCATTAGCCAGTCTTCTAATCATATATTGGCCAGTCAAGAAGTTTTTGTTTTAGGTCATATCCTGCAGAGCTGTAGCTGTTAGCAGCTTTGGGAGATACAAAAAGTAAAGCATGATCTCTTTCCTTAAGGAGTTAGTGATCTCACTGGTGCTGTAAGAATAAGCATATTAAAAGTTCAGGACTCTCTGTATAACTATATAAGTGCTGATTGAGTGATTAGCATAGTAAGTACCATAAAAATTTGTAGGACAAAGAGACTGTTGAGACCTGGAGTTGTCAGGAAAGGCTGCCAGAGTAATTTTTCTCAAGCACACATCTGATCGTGTCATCTCCTAATTAAAATCTTTTGACGCTTTCCTTCACCTTCTCCTACCAATTTCTTAGTGGTAAAGTTTACTCATTAGCTTGTAAGAAAGGTCATGATTTGGCCCATGCCATCCTATCTAGTTTTAAGTCTCTCCACTACCTAATACACATCCTGTCTTTCAACCATCCTTGATTCTGTGCACTTCTGTGAACATAAGCTCCTGGTTGTCTCCATGAATTTGCATTAGGTGAAATTTGCATGTAGTAGCTTTGTCCCTTCCCTTTAAATTCTTGGCTAACTTCTACTCATCTTTTAAGGTTTAATTGTACTCATTCCTCTGGAACCTTTCACTAACTGCCCATGTTTCCCTCTCCTGTTGAGGTAGCTTAACCATTTTTCTTCTGTTCTTGAGCACTCTGTGCTTAGCTTTGTTTATAGCACATATTAAACTGCATGGAAGTTAATTCTTTTTTCTGCTAGACTGTCATCTATTTTATTATTTTTTAAAAGTAGGCTCCACACCCAACGTGGGACTTTAACACATGACCCCAAGATCAGGAGTTGCATGCTCCACCAACTGAGCCAGCCAGGTGCCCCGACTGTCATCTCTTTTAAAGATAGGGACTATGACTTTGGTATCTATTTTTTCTTTTTAAAGATTTTATTTATTTATTTGAGAGAGAGCAAGAGAGAGCATGAGCTGGGGAGTGACTTTGGTATCTATTGTTAGAGTCAAAGACAGGCTCTTCCAAGCATGTAGGTCCTTAATAAAGATGTATTCAAAGAAATGAGTGAATGAGTGAGCTAGATTTTAAAGAGTAAACAGTATTTGGGGTGCCTGGGTGGCTCAGTCAGTTGATCATCCAACTCCTGATTTTGGTTCAGATCATGATCTTGGGGTTGTGGGATCAGGCCCAGCATCGGGGACTACGTTCAAATAAACACATAAATAAAATCTTTTTTAAAAAAAGGGTACTGTTTGAAGAGGTAGGGAGGGAGAGAGTCGCATGCCGTGAAGAGAAAATAGTGTGAGCAGTGTTAGTGACATTCTCATTCAGTCTGTAGATGACACAGGCTTGGAAAGGATAATGAAGATGTTGGATAATTGAATCAGCATCTAAAAAGATCAAAATATGGTGGAATGAACGATAGTGGTCAAATCTAATAAAAATCCCGCTTCGAATACTTGCAGGGCTCTATTAAGTGAAAGGTAGCCTGGGGTGCCTGGGTGGCCCAGTGCATTAAGCGTCTGCCTTTGGCTAGGGCCATGATTCTGGGATCCAGCCCCACATAGGGCTCCAGCCCCACATCAGTCTCACTGCTCAGCAGGAAGTCTTCTCCCTCTGCCCCTCACCCCACTCTTGCTCTCTCTCTCTCAAATAAATAAAATCTAAAAAAAAAAAAAAAAAGTGAAAAGTAGCCTACACTTAAAAAAAAATTCTAAAAGTTCCAAATGAGAGCCAGTAGGGAGAATTTATAAGGAAGCAAATGATGACATATTTATAGAACTATTAAATTTATATATTGCCATAGGAGGTAGTGAATTCTCTATTGAGTTTTAAGTATCAGGAATATTATATAGTTATGCAGGATTTGGGCAGACCTTTCAACCCTGAACAGATGATTCTTTGTTATTGAAGGGAATCATGTTTCAGCAGGGAATAAGACTAGATAACTAATTCTAATTCTCAAGTTCTGTGGTATATAATAGGAACAGATCACTGTTCCTTGCAAAGCAGGAAAAGATTCAAGGCTGAAAAGAAGGATGTGAAGTTAAGAGCAAAGACAGGGGGGCACCTGGGTGGCTCAGTCGTTAAGCGTCTGCCTTCGGCTCAGGTCATGGTCCCAGGGTCCTGGGATCGAGCCCCGCATCGGGCTCCCTGCTCGGCGTGGAGCCTGCTTCTCCCTCTCCCACTCTCCCTGCTTGTGTTCCCTCTCTTGCTGTGTCTCTCTCTGTCAAATAAATAAAAACCTTTAAAAAAA
This sequence comes from Callorhinus ursinus, assembly GCF_003265705.2. Taxonomy (NCBI): domain Eukaryota; kingdom Metazoa; phylum Chordata; class Mammalia; order Carnivora; family Otariidae; genus Callorhinus; species Callorhinus ursinus. Next base: position 6,621,539 of record NW_027397080.1, on the reverse strand, counting down.
AAAAAAAGAGCAAAGACAGGGATGAGGTAATACTGAATGGCTGTAAACTCAGAAATGTGAGTAGGTAGTGCATTCACCTGGAAGTGGAGAGAGAGTGTCAGCATTGTTCAGAACGGTAGCTATGTGGCTCTTACTAGGCAGTCAGTTAGAAGGGAGTAACTGGGCTGTAGGGAGGGAAGACCTCACTGATGTTTGTGCTGAATACTAGTGAACCAGAGTTCTTTAATTCTGCCACTTTCTTCTGAAATGCTCTCTGACTTGGAGAAATAATGGAAGAGTCAAGCAGTGGTGGTAATTCAGGTTCTTAGATTGTCATGGTGAACTTAGTGGTAAAAGGTTAGGCAGGTGACAGTTCCTGGGGGATTAGTGATGGCAGCTTTAATTGCTTAACTGTGTTGTCTAGCATAGACCAGGATAAGCTTAGATTCTCTTAATAAAAGGGATAAAATAAGAATGGAGTGATAAAGTTTGGGAATGATTAGGATGACTGCTAAGGAGGTGTGTTTGGAGCAGGAATGCAGTGTGACAGTGTGGTGGCTGGATATGAACTGGAGATGAAGTAAGTCAAGGATGATGCCAGAGGATGCATGTGGAGGTAGTAAATGTGAACTAAGTTGTTCGGAGTTTAAGGTAGATTTGTCATGTGGAGGGGAGCAGGCAGCGGGGAGCGGTCGATGACAGCGAGCATGATTTGAATAAAATAGGGGCATGGCATAGCCTTCAAATAGAAGAAAAGGAGCAAGGCTGATGGATCAGTGGTCTGAAGTGCTCTGGGGAATTGGCAGATGTGGGAGAAAGGGAGTCCTCTGCAGGACTGGGCCTCTGGAGCAGTGATTGCCAAGTATTGGCAGTCATGTTTTTGTGAATGAGGTGCACAAAACTGAGAATGAAGGAGAGAGTGCCTACAAAGGAGTGGCTCTGTAAGACTTGGGAGAAGGAAGAGGTGGGGGAGATGTGTAGTGCAGGTAAACTGAGCAACTTTCCGGGGTTGCCTGGTTGGTAATGGCTGCTGAGGAAACGGGAGCTAGGGGTAGAAACCGGGGCAGGAGAGGGTGGGAACAGAGCACTGGTCTGGCAGATCCATATGTGAAGAGGGAGATGGAACCATTGCAGTACGAGTGGCCCAAATGCCAAGGCCACTCGACCTCTTCTGCAGGTGGTGTTCACAGCTTTGGCTTCTTGGAGGTTGCTTTGGGGGAAGCAGAGACTCGCTCACTCCCCAGATTATTATGCTAAGGAGACTTTGCCATGACATGGTTTTGAGGCATATGATTCTGTCTAATCTATAAAGTGGCAAGATGGTCAGGACAGAAGAGGAAGTTCAGGGGCACCTGGGTGGCTCAGTCATTAAGCGTCTGCCTTCGGCTCAGGTCATGATCCCAGGGTTCTGGGATCGAGCCCCGCATCGGGCTCCCTGCTCAGCGGGAAGCCTGCTTCTCCCTCTCCCACTCCCCCCTGCTTGTGTTCTCTCTCTCGCTGGGTCTCTCTGTCAAATAGATAAATAAAAAAAATCTTAAAAAAAAAGAAGAAGAAGAGGAAGTTCAGACAGGCCAAATCTTCCAAACAAGAAGACACTTCTTAGGTCTGTGGAAACTATCTCCACTGTCCGCGGAGAAGCTGGGGTGTGGATGAAGCAGGGGTAGGGCAACTTATCCGCGCCATGCTAAGCCAATGCCTTCTCTGTGTTTCCTTTACAGATGAACGGGACCGTGTTCAGAAGAAGACGTTCACCAAGTGGGTCAACAAGCACCTGATGAAGGTAGGACTCCTTCGGAGATGCTGCCCTAGCACCTCTGGCTGCTCTTAGCTGGATCTGTCAGTCCCTTCTCGTGGATAGTTCAGATTGCTTGTCATGTGCTCGGTGGAGATACACATGTGACTTTTTAAAAATAATGAACATAGTCATAACAGTGTGGAAACTTGTACTGATCAGTTTCTTGGAGAGGATAGTAATAAATGCCATTACCTCAGAATGTTGAGGTTGAGGATACCAGGGGGTGATTCCTGGATTCAAAGAACACTTTGTTCCTAGCTTTACAAATTATTTTATAAGCTCCCTTCTTTATTTTTATTTCCAGATCTTATTACTGTGTAAGGATGGGGCAAAGGGGTTTTTGTTCTCTTTCTTTCTAAGTGCACAAATCTTAAATGTTTAGTTTAAGCAATTTTTGCATGTGTGTATATATACATTATAACCACCATGCAGTTTAGGATGCAGAACACTCCAGAACAGCTAGGACTGGGGGAGATTTTATTATTGTTTTTAAATAGAGGAGAAACCAAGGCAGAGGCATGTTAAAAGCCCACCTAGGGATAAGCAGTATGACTAATGTGAAGTCCAGATTTGAAAACGTTTTTGAATAGTATATAATAATTACTCAATTCACATAATTTTGAGTTATATTGATTACTGCTCTGGGAAAGGTCATCAGTGACCTCTTAATTGCTATATCCAGTAGCCTGATTTTATCTTCCTCTTACTTGATTTCTCTACAGCATCTGATACTGTTGACTAACTTATTCCTTAAAACCGACTCTTAACGTTGGCTTCTAACACACTGCTTTTTCCTGAATTACCTCTTTCCTCTATGAATGCCTTTTTCTTTCTCCAACTCCTCCATGTTGCTGGTCCCTGGGGTCCTAACCTTACCCATTTTCTTGTTTTGTTCTCTGTACTCTTTTGGGGCAGTCTCATGTGTTAGTCACAGGGATCACTGGTGATGTGGAATGCAAGGAAGCCCAAGTAGAAAAAGGATACGAGGTGATCTCAAATCTGGTGTCTGGATGCAGCAAGGCTTTATGAAAACTAAACATTATCAGGCTGTTACTCCCTCTTTTTATTGAGGCCTTTGTGTTCTCTTGTTTTTATTTCTTTCCATATGTCTCCTACATTCATTGCTTCTGCCATTGCTTGTGTGAAAGCTATGGCGGCTGTCTCTCAAATGGTGATGTAATTTGTGGTTACATAATTCTGAAGACACCAAACACAGAAAATCTGATTGGCTGGGATGTTTTTTTCCTCCATGGGTCAGGTGTCCATCTATAGCTCAGTAATCTATGGCAAGGGAGATGGTTACATAAATCAGCATGGCTCCTGAGGGCCACTATTTAATGGGGACTTCAGGTGAGGACAGTTTTCAAAGTACAAGATCTGGATAAGGACGTAACAATAGAGCCATGTCCTATATTCTTTCCTAAGCCAAAGACAGTGTACTGGGCATGTTCATCTGGATGTCACCCAGACATATCCCGTATTCAACACATCCCAAATTGCTAAATATTTTCATTCATGTACTTAGCTATCCAAATTAGGAATCTAGAACTATTTTCAGTCTGCCCATCATGTCCCTTGTCACCAGCTCCAATCAATCACTTCCAATTCAGAAAGATGCTTGCACCTGACTTCTCTTCTCTATCCCCATGACGCCTGCCTAGTCCAAGGCCTTTTCAGCTTGCCTTGGTCACTGTAATAGTTCCTAGTAAGGTTTTCTGTAGCAACACTGATAACGCAAATAGTAGTAATAGTTTATTGGGTGCTTACCGTAAAGCTGACATTCTGGACTAAATTCTCCAGGTGGATTAGCTTCTTTACTCCTCAGTGAACTTATGCTGTAGACTCTCAATTTTCCCATTTTATCAATGAGGAAAATGAACTTTAGAGAAGTTTATTTGTTCAAGGTCATGCCACTATAAAGAGGCAGAACTGAAATTTTAGAATTCAGGCAACCTAAAGTCAACCTAAAACTTGTGCTCTTAACATCTGCAGTAATGGCCCACCTTATCCCTGCCTTTCCAGGCTCGTAGTGTCGAATTCCTTTATACCTCAGGCACTTGCTGAACCATGTGCCATGCTAAGAGCCATGTGCATGCCATTTTACGACTGTATCCTTGCTCATGTGGAGCCTTCTCCAATCTCTGTTCTGCCTGCAAACACCAATTTAACACCATCTCAACAGATATTTTCCTGAATCTCCCATATGGAATTGACTACCCTTTGTGCCCTCACCGTATTCCTTACGTACTTCTGTTACAGCACATGTATACACTCTATATCTTTCTGTTGATTTGAGCTTGAAGACAGATATTGTGTCTTATTTTGTTAGTGTCAGGATAAAGAGAAAGGAAGAGAGACAGAAAGAAAACTGCTATTTTCCTCTAATTCCTTCAAGATGTACCATTTGCCTCCAATTTGCTGATGCAGAACTTGGTCATGATGCAGAGTCCTTGACAACTTGGTTCCAAGCTGCCCAGCTACATTTGAAGGCATTGTCCCCTGTGTAGCCTGTGCTGTGGCCACATGAGATAAGTCACCACTCCTTAAACACTGTGTGCTTCCACACCTCTTTGCTTATTTATCGCTCTACCTAGAATGCACGTCCCAATCTCCTCTGCCTGGCCATCACCCACTTACCCTTCAAGGCCCACGTCCAATATCACCTTCCTGAGAATCTGACCTCCAGTCCTCAGACTAAATTAATCTCAGCTCTCTCTTCCACGCCACTTTGAAGTGATGCCTTGTGTGTTCGCGCCTTGGTCTCCCCTATCAGTGTGCTCGCGGAGGGCTCGGACTGTATTGTACTACTTTCTCTACCACATACTGCACCACAGATATGAGAAATATCCAGGATTTGTTGCCTTGAGTAAATAATATTTTAATAGTGTTTTATAGCTTACAAAGCACATTTCTGTCTGGCTTGATTCTTATGATAACTCTGAAGGCGGTAAAGGTATTTCATCCTCTCAGTTTTCCCAACTAAGGAAAGTGAGAATTAGAAGGGGTAAAGTGACCTTCCCAAGACCATACAGCGAGTGAAGGAGGGAATGAGGGACCACTCATGAGTCTTATGACTCAAATTACCTGTTCTTTCTACTAAAGATGCCCCCAACATATTCTTTTGTGCCTCCTCTCTAACAACTGGAAGAACTGAATTTATACTGACTCAGGCTTGCCCCCTAAACTTTGTAGTTGAACACAAATGCCCTGGCTCTCTGCTGTTGCCGGTTGGACCTCTGCCTCAGTGCTGTGTGATGACAGGAGGCCCAGGGAGGGAGAAACGAGGAGATGAACACAACAGGGCATTGTTAGAGACTGGAGGCCAGCCAGAGCTTTACTTCAGTCCCTGGCTATTTTCTCTCTCTTCTCGGACCCCCAGCCTTATAGTTCCAACGACATTTTCTCATCTTGGGATATTTCAGAGAGAGGGATTCACTGCTAATCAGAATCATTGCTCCATGCTGGCATTCTTTGAACTTTGGGCTGAGAAATATGGACTCAGATCTGTTTTTTATAATTCAGGCATCCCTTGCCATGCTCCCCAGGTACACCCAGATTAATGTGGCTGTTGGCAAGTAGATGGTTGTAAGATCAAAGCAACCAAGCCTCTCAAGTTCTGGATTGAGTTGACCTAGGATCTCTTGGATCCCCACCTATCTCTATGGGAAACAGTTTGTTGTGGAATAAGCAAATTAATTCCTCTTTATTAATCGAGAACACTGCTGGTCCAATCTTAAAAGAGGTTTGTTAAGGCTGTTGACATCTGTAATATATAAATAACCTAATTTAGAATGCAAGCCTCCAAACAGAAGTGTTCTGGGCATATGCTAGAACCGTCAAAAAGAAAAATCTAGAGGGGCACCTGGCTGGCTCAGTCAGTGGAACATGTGACTTTTGATCTCGGGGTTGTGGGTTTGAGCCCCACGTTGGGTATAGAGATTGTTTAAAAAAATTTTAAAATAAAATAAAATGTAAAAAAAAAAAAGAAAAGAAAAATCTAGAGTTTTATTATTAAAAAAATTTTTTTTAAGTTGGCTCCATGCCCTATGTGGGGCTCCAACTCACAACCACAAGATCAAGGGTAGCGTGCTCTACTGACTAAGCCAGCCAGGCACCCCCAAAAATCTAGTTTTAAATGAGGTTTTATTTAAATTATTTATACTGTGTCTCTAGGTCCTGGTAGCTGATAAAGTTTATGCCCCCAGAGAGAACTCCCAGAAAGGATGAGGGAACTGAGCGCATGAGTTCCTAAGGAGGAGCAATGCTTTCTCTGATCAGTTCTTGTTGACTTCAGAAGTTACAGGTAGAAAGGAGAGACCAATATTTAGTCTAGCAGATGGGACAGTTCTCCCCCCCCCTTTTTTTTCAAGATTTTATTTATTTGACAGAGAGAGACACAGAGAGAGAGGAACACAAGCAGGGGGGAGTGGGAGAGGGAGAAGCAGACTTCCTGCTGAGCAGGGAGCCCGATGCGGGGCTCAATCCCAGGACCCTAGGATCAGGAACTGAGCCGAAGGCAGACGCTTAACTACTGAGCCACCCAGCTGCCCCAGTTCTTTCCCTTTTTATTCATGTATGCAATCTAGAAGCTACTGGCCTTCCTGGAATTTCAGTTAAGAATTCCAGGTATACCAGCAAAAGTTTTCCAACTCCAAATTTTTACTCCAGACCTTCTCAGCTTTTCTGTGTGAGGCTCTCTAGTTGGACACGAGGTGGTAGATAGCTGTAGTGATTCTGGGCACCTCTGTTCTGCGGTAGCCGTGAGACAGCTCACCGAAGCACCGCATGGACTTTCACACGCCTTTTTGCTTATTCGCATCTGTGCGAAAGGTCAGTAGGAGACTGGCCATGGAGTTCATTTAAGGATTGATAGAGTAGTGCTGTTTAGACACAGAGGGGAGGAGTGTTGCCTTTGTTGTGCAGGTGTGGCCACATGGTGGTTGTTTGTGACCATCTCCCGCCTGGACCTGAGTTTTCAGGACCTGATTCACTCCAAACACCTCTCAACCCCCACTGAACGTTTTGGGCCTACATTTGGGATTGGATTTTCTATTCTCTACACCTAAGCACCTTACCTGCCTGTTATGTAAAGCTACCCCGTGTGGATTTTAGAATCATCCTCTTATCTTCAGAAACCCTTTGTGAATCAGGTGTGGCGCATTGTTAGATTCCTCAAAACTTAAGGAATTCTCCAAACAGAAGGACAATAGAATTCTTAACAGCAAAGAGCCTCACTCCCCCTCTCCCTCTACTCACCCCAGCAGGTTTCCAGCCTCTACTCATTCCCTGCATTTGAGCAGCGTTCTTTGACAGGCAAAAAGTCTGGGACAACTGTAATCTGTTTTTTAGCATTAGCATTAGGCTTTTTAAGCATTTTTTTTAGCATTAGTATTTTTAGCATTAGCTTTAGGCTTTTCCTTGAGGATAAATTTGGCCATTGAATCAGTATGGAATTCCCCTCTTACAGTTTAGAAATCTACAAATTCACAAATCCATTTAAAGTTACCAGGCTCACTCTCGCTTACCCTGTACCTTTTATAAATGTAGATGAGAATAAATAACATACTCTTCTCTTTAAAACTTTCTCCTCTGACCTGTTTACCGCTCTTCAACATAGTTTGGGTCAAGGAAATTGAGCTGCTTGTGTTTCTTTTAAGTCTTAGATGAAAGCTTTTCTTGATGAGGTTTGCTGCAGGTGTCAAAGAATACCACGTGACAGTCCTTGGTTCTTTTTGGAGAAGGGGGAGGATGGACTTAATATGTCCTTTCTACCCTTCAGGCATCATGGAAGCCTTGTGAAGGGAAAGTGCACTAAACTTGGAGTCAGGAGATGGTGATGGGACACTTCCCAGCTCAGTGATCTTACACAGGTTACTTACCTTCTCCAGGCAAGGCTTTTCTCATCTGCCAGCTGAGAGTGTTAAAGTCCCTTTGGGCCAGATTCTGATTCCAAGTACTTAAGTGCAATTTATTCCCTTCACTAAAGCCACTCAGAAGCGGGGGGAAGCTGTTTGTTTTTCTATAACTTCACATTAATCCTTTTTCACCCAACATGGGGCTTGAACTCACGACCACGAGATCAAGAGTCACATGCTCTACACTGAGCCAGGCAGGCACCCATAAGTGCAAATTAATCTTTAAAGAACTGGGAGAGCAGAGCTTTCCTTGGCTTATTAATGCACAGGAATTGGGGAGGATTAGCCTGGGTGGACTTGATCCCTCAAAATTTAGTCATTTGTTAACTTTTAAAAAATAGGTTTTTTGAGATTTAATTCACGTATCCTACAATTTACCCATTTAAATCATACATAGTTCAGTGACTTATAGTATATAAGAGTTGTGCAACCATGACCATAATCCATTCTGTAACATTGTCATCATCCCCAAAAGAAACCCTGTACCTTTCAGTCATCTCCCCAACCCCCCCATACCTTCCTCCAGCCCCAGACAACCACAAATCTACTTTCTGACTCTATAGATTTGCCTAGTCTAAATATCTTTTATAAATGGAATCATACAATATGTGGTCCTTTTCTTTGTAACTGGCTTCTTTTACTTAGCGTAATGTTTTTAGAATTCATGCACATTATAGCATGTATCAGTATTTAATTGCCAAATAATATTCCATTGTATGGATGTCCCACATTTTGTTTATCCATTTATCAATTGATAGACATTTGGGTTATTTTCACTTTTTGGCAATTATGAATAATAAATGCTATGAACATTCATTCACGTACATGTTTTTTTTCCTGGACATATATTTTCAGTTCTCTTGTGTATATACCTGGGAGTGGAATCAATGTGTCATATGGTAACTTGTGTTCAGTCTTTTGAGGAACTGTCAGACTGCTTTCCAAAGCAGCCACACCATTTTACATTCCTGCCGGCAATGTATGAGGGTTCCAGTTTCTCTACGTCCTCATCAACAGTTAAAATCTTTTTGATTATAGTCCTCCTGTTGGGTGGGGCGTGGTATCTTCCTGTGGTTTTGATTTACATTTTCTGCATGGCTAATGATATTGAGCATCTTTTCCTGAATTTGTTAGCCATTTGCATATATTCTTTAGAGACATTCACTAATGTTGACAGTGATTTTCACAGGGAGTGCAAACAGGCAAAGACCGAGGTCATTGAAGTTATTCACTCATATTTTGTTGACAGAATAGCATGGGTATTTGTTGGAGAGAAACATACATATTGATGATTCTTGACCAGTCTTGGCTTTCCCAGGCTGCCTCTAAAACATCTGATGCTTGGTCCACTGGACTTTTTCTTGTCTTTCCTTTCCTTACCCTTTTCCAGTTTTATTGAGACAGAAATGACATCTATCACTGTATGAGTGTAATGTGTACAGTGTATTGGTTTGAGTTACATATATTATGAAATGATTAGCAGTAAGTTTAGTTAGCATCCATTGTGTCATATGAATACAATAAAAAGAGCAAAAAAAGAAAAGTTTTTTTCCTTGTGATGACAACTCTTAGGATTTCATATATATCATACAGCACTGTTAGCTATTAGACTTTTTTTTTTTGCTATTGGACTTTTTCTTAAGAGATTTGTGGAAAATTTTAGGGGCCACTTAGTGTTTGAGGAAGAGATAAAGACTTTGGAATGGGGCAGACCTGGATTTTATTGGACTGGCCATTTACTGTGTGGTCTCGGGATCTGAATTGAGCCCCACAAATCCCATCTCTGTATCTGAACATTTTCTGACATAGAAGCACTAGTAAGTGTTAGCTAATACTTTATCCTGCTGTGTCCAGTATGCTCCCGAAATAAACTATTGTTCTCTGTTACTGAAAAATCAGGGAAAAAATGCTCCCCTCTCTTCCCCCATTACCTCTGTCCATATCTCTCTTTTACAGTTTTTCATAGTTATTTAGTCAGTATAATCAGGGAAAGACTGAGAGACATAATAAATTAGTCTCAGCTAAGTTTCTTATAAGGTGGTTGAATTTTGCTGTTTGCAGGTATAAAACATAACGAATTTTTAGAAGGAGATGTTGAGTCCTTGATGTGAAATAAACTTTATATTTCAAAGTACCACTTTTTCTTTTCAGTACTCTGTGGTATTTAGTGGTCTGTTGCTAATGTGATCTTACTTGGTCCTCGTTTCTATTATAATTTATTTAAATAATTATTCAGTGCCCATTCCTGATTTGAATGCCCTATGCTCAGGTCTTATCTATCAAAAATAAGTCCCTCATTGTTGTCACTTCTCTTTATAACTTAATATGAAGTATTTAATATATTCTGTATATTTTTTTAAACTACAATTCATTTATAATCTTCTATTCCACCACTCTCTAGAAAATGAATCTCACAAAAAACACCATTATTTGTAAGACTAACAGAAACCCTGTCTTGGTCTTCGTGCTTGTCCTGGAGCATTTGATACTGGTGATCATCCAACCCCTCCCTCCTTGATTACGCTTTTTTATGTGTTTTTTTTTTCTTCCTCTTTCTCTGCCTTTTTCCACCCCCTGTCCTTTGTTGATTGCTTTTCCATCTCCTGCTTTCTAATTTTGACTATTCCCACAGGCTCAGTCCTCAGCACTCTGCTCTTCTTTCTTGCCCCTAACCCAGAAAGGCCAACATTTCCCATTTCTTTAGCTAGCATCTCTATGCATATGACTTCTAAACTTAAGTTCTCAGCTGACCCAAATTGAATTCTGGTATTTTCAGCTGCTCCCAGAACATTACCATTTGTAGCTCCTTTGCTACTCTTTTAAATTCAACATATTTAAAATTGAACTTTTCAGGGCACTGGCTGGCTCAGTCGGTGGAGTGTACAGCTGTTGATTTTGGGGTTGTGAGTTCGAGCCCCATGTTGGGTGTGGAGATTACTTAAATTAATAAAATCTTAAAAAAATTAAATAAAAAAAAACAAAATTGAACTTTTCAAATCCACTCTCTTCCCAACCCTCACGACCTGCTTATTTCTGTTAGTGGTACATTGTGGTTGTGCAAGCTTGAAACTTTGGACCCACTTGATGGAGAGGTCTTGAAATCTTGGAGCCAGCTTACATGGGCTCACAAGAGCTGAATACTAATTTTGTGAGCTGGTTGCTATGCACAGCCATTATGAAAATGAAATTATATAAACTTACAATTAAATAAATTATATTTAAAATAAAGGTAATAAATACTCAAAACACATCACCTCATAATTATTTTACTACGTGTTAATATAGTCTATGCTCTTGAGGTTAATTGTGTCTCTTATATCTCTGATGGAAAAGTCTATAATGGTGTGTTGTTGTACATTTCGTCCCAACATCGCCTTTAGTGATATATTAGTGGCTGGAAATTGGTCATGGTAGGAGTATTTAAACTACGGAAATCAACAAATGCTACAAGTCTGAGCTAGATGTGTTATTTTGTCTAGACTTAAAGTGGTGGAGAAAATGTCAATATTGCTGATTAAAATAAAAAGTGTGTTATATCTATATTCATATTGTGAATAGCACAAAAACTGAAGAAATATTCCTTCAGTGTTTGAAAGCTATTACCCAATTCATCATGAACCATTTTCTTTAACTGGGTAATCTACCCATCACCTTCTTAATCCTTCACTCACACAGGTACAGACATTCATACCTTGCCTATTTCTACCTCTGTACCTTGTCTTCTGTGGTTTTACCATCGTCTGTCTTTCTGTCAAAACATTTTCTAATCCTTCCAGGGGTACCTGAGTGGCTCAGTTGGTTAAGCATCCGACTCTTGATTTCGGCTCAGGTCTTGATCTCAGGGTCGCGAGATTGAGCCCTGCATCAGGCTCTGCACTCAGCACGGAGTCTGCTTGAGATTCTCTCCTTCTCCCTCTGCCCCTCCCTGACACTCACACTCTCTCTCTCTAAAATAAATAAATAAAATCTTAACCGCCCCCCATCTTTCCAGTTCTTTCTCTTCCAGGAAGCCTCACCAGCTATTTCTCCCCTTTATCCTTTTTTCTTAAATGTAATCTCTGCATTCAAGGTGGGGCTCAAACTCACTACCCCAAGATCAAGAGTCGCATGCTCTACCCACTGAGCCAGTCAGGCGCCCCATAGCCATGATCTTTTCTGACTCTCATTCTGTTTAGAATGCTAGAATATTATAATTGGAAATGACTACAGTACAGTTTTCCACTCAAATGTGGAAATCCTAGTATCCTGGTCTCTGCTTGAAAAATTCAGTGACTAGAAACCCACTACTTCTGAAAGTAGCCCTTTTTATTGTTGTTTAGGGAACTATTTATGTTGAAAATGAATCTTCTTCCTTATACTTGCCACTAGTCTTCTGATTCTGTGTTGTGTCATTCAGTGAAGTTGTCACTGGACTTGGAATAAACCAGAAAACCTACTGCCACTTCCTGCAGTTATGTGACCTGAACTTCTCAAAGCCTCAGTTTCCTTAGTTCCTTCTGAGGATACATAAATAAACTTCATAGGGCAGTTATGTGGATTAAATAAATAAAATGTGACTATGGCTGATTATAAAGCATAGTAGTTAATGGCAAAGACTAAATTCAGAAAGCCCAAACTGAGGCCAGTTTTTCCACTTGTGACCTTGGGCAAGTTGTTTAACCTCTCTGTACCTTGTTTTCTCATCTGTAAAATAGGAGTACTATCTGCCTTATCAATGTGAGAGAGAGATGAGGTAATGTGTACAACATTCAGCATGGTGTTTGACATTAACCACATATTTCTCCAAAGTGAGATGTTTTCCCATAGTTTCAGTTATAAAATTGGATTTTTTTTTCCCACAAGGAAAATTGCCCTCAGAGATTTTTTATTTATTTTGAGAGAGAGTAAGCATGAGTGGGAAGGGCAGAGGCAGAGGGTGAGGCAGAGAATCTCAAGCAGACTCCGTGCTGAGCTGGAGCCCAACACAGGGCTCAATCTCACGACCCTGAGATCACGACCTGGGCTGAAATCAAGAGTTGGACACTTAACTGACTATGCTGTCCAGGAGCCCCTAAGTAGATTAATCTTTTTTTTAAAAAAAGAAATATTTGGTAAGAGAGGAGTTAACATATAGGTACATCCTATGAAACCCTGGGTATCTAGCATTTTTGTTTCCTTTGCACTCTGGAAGGCTTTTCTTTTCTTTTTTTAAGTAATCTCTACACCCAGTGTGTGGCTCAAACTCACAACCCTGAGATCAGGAGTTACGTGCTCTTTTGGCTGAGCCAGCCAGGTGCCCCTGGAAGACTTTTCTGATTCTGACTGGACTCATCTGTCTGTCATTGGCCATTGTATCACATTTTGGTCCAAAATAATTCCTGAGAGGTTTCAGGATGATTGACTCTCCATCTCCTTGTCCAGACTTTCTAGAACATTGTTTACAGTATGTAATAGATCTGGCTTCAGTTTTTGAAATGCGCATACATTTCTCTTAAGTGTTACTATTTCATATGTATTGTAATCCAAACTGAAAATTCCTGAATTTTATTATTGTTTCCTGTTTCAAATTCTTTAATCTGTGTTTACCTATTACCAGAAATTCTTGTGTAGCTAATAAAAGAATTCAAGATCAAATAAAAATCAGTCTGTTTCATTCTCACGCACAGGTCCGCAAGCACATCAATGATCTTTATGAAGATCTGCGGGATGGCCACAACCTGATCTCTCTGCTGGAGGTCCTCTCGGGCATCAAACTGGTGAGCTTCTCCCTTCTTCTCATGAGTGGCCTCACAAATGCAGCCTTGTTAGTGACCTACCAGTCCATCTTGTTGAGTGCCAGGACTGGCCACCACTGCCTGCTCTCGGTCATGTGGGAGGAAGAAGTAGAAGACATTCTTGGTGGACTTTGTTTCTAACTCAGACTGAGTTTTAAAATGATGTAATTTCACCTTAATGGGAATTGATGTATCATATTCTCATTTCTTGATGGAATCAGGTATCAGTTTTATTCCTTTCATACCTGCATTTTTTCTCCTTACTTGTTCTTTATCTATTTGTAGGTAGAATATTTCAGGAATAGTAGATTCACATTTAAAGGTTTTTTAGTAAGGTGTATTTTTTTTTTCTAGAGTTTTATTTCTAGTCTATATAGACTCTCCTGTTTTCCCATCTACTGGAAATTGTTTTATTTTCTGTACTCAGCTAAGGATATGGAGTTTACATTTATTTATTTATTTTTAAGATTTTGTTTATTTATTTGACAGAGAGAGACACAGCGAGAGAGGGAACACAAGCAGGGGGAGTAGGAGAGGGAGAAGCAGGCCTCCCGCCGAGCAGGGAGCCCAATGCAGGGAGCCCAATGCGGGGCTTGATCCCAGGACCCTGGGATCATGACCTGAGCCGAAGGCAGACGCTTAACGACTGAGCCACCCAGGCACCCTGGAGTTTACATTTAAAAGCTCAGAGTTACTTTTAGAGTTATTTAGAGTTATTTTTTAGAATTCACCTCATTTTCTTCCTTCTTTGATTCACTGAGTCTCACAGGTTTAGAGAAGTACTGAAATTGATATTTGAGCACAGCCCTGGATGCAGTACATTTGAGCTCCTTGGATGGTTAAATATGCCTGCCTCCTCCCAAATGTGTTAACCATTGCTTGTGGGAAACAGCTACATATCTGAAGGCAAATCCTTCCTGGGCTTCTTGGCTTGTCAGATGATAGTTCCTCTACTTGCTTTGTTTGAGGGATCAAAACCCCACCTGTGGGCTCTTTGTTTCATATATTTGAGCCTAATGGAAGGACGGGATCCTGTGCAGTTTGTGTTCTGCCTCCAGTGTCATAGACAACATATTTTTCATTGAAAAGTCCAGGGCTGAATCCTGGAAACATCTCTGGGGAGAGAGAACCGAAGTCCAGCCCACTCACTGCCCTTGGTGAATTCTTAGTCATTGTTTGCTGGGTTTCAAGAAGGGAATTTGGCACATTAAATTTCACTCCTTAAGTAATATTCAGTTTCTTCAAGGATTGGGGCCTGGCTTCCCATGGCCCCATTGTTTTGGTTTCACATCTCTTTTGTCTTAAAGAATTACTTGTATAATTTTTAATGGACAAAAATTGACAGACACTTTTTATTAGCATAGCCACTAGTGGTGAACTCCAGTTCTTATCTGGCCTTCATTTATAAATCTCATAAGTAATCAAAATGTCACTTTCACATTGCTGGACTTTATTCTTTAGCACTCACAAAGTTACATTTGGGGCATTTTGGCTGGGATATCTGATGAACTCGTAGTGATTTTTATATTGAAAGTGATTCTTTCTGTGACATTGCTTACAAAACAGCCTGAAAACACTCTGATCTAATTTCTTTGCCTAACTTTGAAAACCTGCAGATTGTTTATGGAGATATTCATAGGGTATCATCTTTTCACTGAGAACCATCCAAATATCTCTTCCATGTTTATTCTCACAATCTCTTTCTCCTTTAGTTGATTCACAAAAAGAGAGGGTGGGTGGCCATGGAGAATTGAAGGTGTGTTTCTTTTTTTCCTTTTTTTTTTTTCCAAGATTTTATTTTATTTATTTGAGATGGGGGTGGAGAGAGCGGGGGGAGAGAAGAGGGAGAGAGAGGGAGAAGCAGACTCCGCGCCGAGTGCAGAGCCAGACACGGGGCTCGATCCCAGGACCCTGAGATCATGACCTGAAACGAAATCAAGAGTCAGATGCTTAACTGAGCCATGCAGGCTCCCTGAAGATGTGTTTCAACCTAAGTGTTCAGTATAACCGTGTGATCTGGTTTTGCATGTTTTGGGAGGTGGGAGGGTATTTTCATATTTATTTTCCCTTTTTTTTTTTTTAAATGTTGCATTCATTTACTTTTCATTTTTGTGTTGTGAATTTCCTGTTACTCTGTCCTATCTTTGCCTTGGTTGGTGGCCAAAGGAGCCAGCAGGGCTGAAGACCCTCCGTCTCGTGAGCATGCCCTCCTGGCGCCATACAAACAGCGAGGAGCAGGAGGAGGAAGATGATGATGATGTAGTAGGTCCTCCTGGGGATGCCAGGATCCCAGCTGGCACTGCAGGGCCATCAGAGAGTCTGAGGTTCTCAAGGTCTCCAGGTAGTTCAGTTACCAACCACCTTCTTCCCTCTGCACCTGGGAATTTGGGTCCCAAAGAAAGTGGTTAAAACTAATTGTGCCTCTTGCCACTGTTAGATGATCCTGGAGTGGGGATTGTTTTGCTTATCTGAGAGTGGTTGGCACTAAAAGAATCATGGTGTTTGGAGGTGTCAAGTGCCTTTTTGACCTGGAGACCCATAGCCTTCTGGTGGCCTTGCTGTGTTGTCTGAGTCTGGATTGCAGAACTGTGCAAAGTTTAGTTGAAGGCATGACAGTTAATTGCTCTTGGCTCCACACTTCAGACTAACTCTTACTCTCTCTCCACCTCTAGCCTCCAGGTTCTCACCACACACCATGTCATTTGTTTTCAAAACAGCCTGTTGTTTGCAATCCACTCACTGCATGGAGATACTCTGCCTTGGTCAATAATATCTCTAGTTGCTGTAAAGGACAGTGATTTTAACTTGCATGCTCTTAGGGTATTTATTTTTGGTGGGGAGTACCGAGGAGTAAAGATAAGAGTGTGTAAGAAGGGCATTTCCTGCTTGCAGGCCCTAAATTATACCCCATAATCTTTCTTCAGAAACAGGGGCTAGGCAGTATCCCTATTTCCGGTCTTCTTAAAGTCATTTTTCTACCTCCTCGATCTCCCTGCCCATTGCCTTAGACTCTTCAGTTTCACAGGCTCTGTCATCCTCAAAGCCATGTTCACAGGTAGTTTAGCTGAAATGACTGAAAAAGAGGTTCTTGCTAGAAAGATTTTTCCTAAACCTTTGATGTAAGAAGATATCCTTTTGCCCAGAGAGGCCTCAACATCTCTGCAGATTATCCCTGTGTGGGAGTGTTGTTTAGAAGTGTTGGGGGCTCCCAAAGAGATGCTTCTACCCTTATCTTTACATGTGTTGGGTTACTTTTTGTTCAGCCCGGGGCAGTGTTTCCTCTTTGCAAGCACCTGCCACACAGCTGCCTTATTATTCATCAGCCTTTAATTAGTACCACTTTGACATTTATAAATGAATTGTGTGTGTATATATATATAATCTAGTGAGAGTGTTGTCTCAGGCCCAATTTTAGTAAAATAAAAGCAATGTTGGAAAATGAGCAGGAGAAAAGGTGCCAGAGGTAGATAGCCATCCCTGCATGTTCTCACTGGGCAAATGGATTTCAAGCACTTTTGGATGGATAATAGCTGAGCTGTGGACTGGGCACCAGAGGTACCAGAGGATGGAGATGAGCTTCTCTCCTGTGGCTCGTCTGACATCTGGGACTAAGTGACTAGCAAAAAATACCTTTCTTTGGAATATCATGTTGAACAGTCCTACCTCACCAAGGTTTTCATTGCTCTTGGTATTTCATACTAAGGTAAAAGTGGCTTTCCTAAATGGACACCTCTGTGCCTGGAAAATAGATTTCTTCCTGATTTTTGTCTCATTTTTTAATTTTTTCACCTGTTTATTGAGCATATATAACTCTTCATGCCATGGTTTAAAATTGGCTACCTCTAGCTTCTTTTGCCAGGTTTTTAATAAAGTTGGTTCTATTACTGTGCAGTATGCAATTAGGACTTCCCACCTTCCTTTAAAATAGCATTTAACTGTGATTTGAGGAGCCATAGAGCCAGGGTTTGTTCCCATTACCTGCACATTCAGAATCAGGTTCTGCCTTCTGTGGCTACAGAAGGACCTGTGGAGAAGCCGTGGCACTGGTTCAGCATTAGGAGTCAGAGCACACTGTGTTCACGGGAGGCATAGTGGTAAGCAGTGTTTTGGAGGCCTCGGAGAGTATGGCGAAACACACACAGGTCCCACCATTAAGGGGTGCTTTGGGTAATGCTCCCATGGCTGGGTTCCACCACGAGGAATTCTTTGTGATCTTTTAGTCCCTGAAATGAAAAAGGACTGGGGTCTGCATGGGTAAATTGGTGTAGCTAAAATTAACATCTCTTTTTGTTTGTTTGCAGCCCCGGGAGAAGGGCAGGATGCGTTTTCACAGGCTGCAGAACGTGCAGATTGCCCTGGACTTCCTAAAGCAGCGGCAGGTAAGATGAACCCATGCTTTCCCTATTCTGCCCCGGGATGCTGGCATTGAGTCCCCACCTAACGGATGTTCTCAGCGCTCCTAGTGGGCCCTTGGTAATTGCTGCATCTGACTGGCCCGGTCTGAGTCTTACTTGCTAGTGAGCAGTTGCGTTATGGTTAAACAAATCATTTGGTCATCCTTGCGTAGAGCCTGTGGGCTTCCTGAGTGGGACAGTGTTAAGAGAGAAGAGCAAGATGCCAAAGATTGAACTTTACAGACTCACCTTAGGTGGAGGTCAAAAGAAAGGTGGAAAGTTAAATCAGCAAAGAAGGTAGGAAGAAAGGTACATCGTCCAGGAAGAGGGAAAACCAGAAGGCTACATGATCCTGAAAAGTAGTGGAGGGACTGGTCAGAATTGGCCGCTGTGTTGGCACCACATCAGGTCTGAGGGAAAGGTCCGAGCCACCAAGCATCAGTGACTTAGGAGAACAGTCTGAATAGAGCAGAAAAGCACTTGGAGTTTAGTGGGCCTGGATATAGGAGGGGAAAAAAGAAGTTTTCAACATGTTTTTGGACATAGGAAGAGAAGCCAGTGAAGAGAGGCAGACAGAAATGAGAGTGAGGAGGAGTACCGAGTGATAAAATTTTAGCCATGGGAGATGCCATAGAGAGGTACCAGCCCAGTTTTTGCATCTCCTAGATAAGAAACTGAGATCTGGACGGGTGAAGTGACCTGCCCCAAAGCACACAAGCTGGAGCCAAGCTGGGACTTTCATCCAGGTCTCCTGCCATTGGAGTTCAGTAATCCTGCCACAACCCATGCTGTTTCTCCCCTTCCTCCCCACTTCCTGATGGATGGAACCAAGTCCAGGAATTGGGGATGAGATCCTGAGCACAGCTGGTGTGGTTATCTTTGAAAAAGAAAAGGAAAATGCCCCTTTCTCTGAGATACAGGGAGAAGGAAGGAGGGAGGGATGACGATGCAGGGGTGGTGTGTGGCAGAAAGGAAGATGGACAAGGGGTTCCGAGAGTTCGTCTGCTTAGAGCCAGCCATGTGAAAGAGATGGGTCTAGCCACGAGCAATAGCTCGGGACAAGCTGACGTTGAATGGTATGCATATTTTTAGAGTTAATTTTTTTCACTTTTATCAGTAGTTCTCATTAACTTGGGAAATTCTCCTTCTCTTTGCTCCCAGAGCAGTTTAGTCCCAATATAACATCTACTACTTTATTATTTCTCTGTTTGCTGTCATGTTATGTAGGCCCTGTGAGGGCCAGGAACAGGATCTTACTTAACATTTTTATCTTCATCACCTGTTATAGTGAATGGTCCATAATTGACACTTAATAAATATTTGTTGAAATAAATTGACAAATGAAAAGTGGTGGGAGAATTAGAGGCAGTGTTTAGTGTGGTGGAGAAAACAAGATTGGAAATATCTGTGTGTGGAGCTGAAGGGAACCTGGGGGTTCTTAATAGCCAAGGTCGATTGAGAAGAATTGATTAGCTACACGTCTAAATAAGGACGAAGGGTAGATTGGGTTACTATGATCAAATGAAAATACGTGCAGATAAGAACAGTAGACTCAGAGAAGGGCAGGGCGAACTCTAGAGCAGCTCTTGGTAATGGGGAGGTCCAAGCTGTGGTTGTGTAGGTATCCAAAGTAGAGTAAAAGCAAAAGTCCTCAAAATGGAGAAGGTACACGAATTGTGCAGATAGGGTGATATTTGGGTCATTGAGATGAGTACTAAGATCACCAGTTTAGGAGTTAGGTGTTAAAGTCGTCAAGAGTTAGGAGAGATTGGAAGGTACTTCGGAATGGAGGAGGCAAGCTGCTGGAAGTGAGACTGCGGAAGGTGGACCTGACCGAT
Organism: Callorhinus ursinus; assembly: GCF_003265705.2. Lineage (NCBI taxonomy): Eukaryota > Metazoa > Chordata > Mammalia > Carnivora > Otariidae > Callorhinus > Callorhinus ursinus. The sequence continues at coordinate 6,601,865 of NW_027397080.1, read as the reverse complement.
ACTGCAGCCGACCAACCGTGGGTCAGTGATGAGGATTAGGAAGCTATTCTCAATCTAGAAGGGCAGCTTCTCCTTCTGGAGATAGAGGTGGCTTTGTTCAGGCTGCTATAACAAAGCTACTAGTGACAAGGTGGCTTATAAGGAGGAGAAATGTGTTTCTCGCAGTTCCGGAGACCAGGAAGTCCAAGAGCAAGGTGCTACAGGCAGATTTGGTGTCTGGCGAGGTCCTGTTTTCTGGCTTGTGGTCTGCAGTCTTCTGGCTGTGTCCTCCCCTGGCGGAAGGGCAAGGGAGCTCTCTGGGCTCTCTTTTACAAGGGCACCATTCCCATTTGTGAGGGCATCTCCCTCATGACTTCATCACCTCCCTACCTCCAAGTACCGTCACATTGGGTGTTAGGATTTAACGTGAATTTTGGAGGGACACAAGCATTTAGTCTGTAGTACCAGGTCACTGTTCATGTAGGGAAGAAGTGAAGCTTGTTCGAGGTCACTAGAGCTCTTTAGAGACACATAGATTTCAGTTCAGTTGAAGAGATGCAGGGAGGACAGCTCAAGGACAGTTTGTCACAATTGAACAGGAACTCGGTGAGGGTGTGACAAAAGAGACTTGCTGAGCTGGTTTTCCTGGTATCCTCTCAGTTTCAGCACTGAAAGTCCCACAATCCAGGAAATCTCTCAGTTTCCAGCACGTGGGTCGGTCGGCCACCCAGTGGGGGATAGGGCCTATGTGTCTATGCACATTGTGTTGTTGGAGTGAGATTTTATGGGTAAAAGCAGATGCTAGTAGAGGCTTGGGCAGGTGTGGATATCTTCAACAGAGGAGGGAAAATGGAAGTGGGAGCAGGCCAAGGATGGGTAAAGGGAGAAGAGCTTGCCACCCTCTCTCCCAGGGAAAAAACAAAGAAAAAAAGTCAGGGCTGCAATGATTTAATAAAAAAGCAACTCAGGATACCATGTGCTTACAAGGTTGCCTTGCTGATGGGAATGCAAATTGGTGCAATCATACTGGAAAATAGTTTGGCAGTTTCTTATAAAGCTAAACATATACCATATGACCTAGTGGTCCCACGCCTGCAAATTTATCCTGTAGAAATGAAAGCATATGCTCACGAACCTAGGAGGTTTATTCATTATTGTCCCAAACTAAAAACAACTCTAATGTTCTTCAGTGGATGAATGGGTAAACGCAGCCTAGTCTGTTGATACAATGAAATACTCAGCAATAAAAAGGAGCAAACTACTGATATATGTAACAGTGAGGATGGAGATCTCAAGGATATTATGCTGAGTGGGGAAAAAAAAAAGCCAGTATCAGAACCTTACATACTATATGATTCTATTCATACAACATTCTAGAACAAGTAAAACTGGGAACGCATCAATGGGGGGCAGGAATTAGGGTGGGGGCAGGTGTGACTACAGAGGGGCAGCATGAAGTCACCTTTTTGGGATAAGGGCACTCTTCCATTATCCTGATTGTAGTGGTAGTTACCCACATCTATACAGATGTTGAAACTCATAGAACTGTCTGCACACGCACACACACAGAGTCAGTTTAAATGTATATAATGATGAATATCTATAAAAATGAAATCACAATAAAAATTCCCAGAGCTCTGAGATCAGCCTCTTTCTTTTCCAGGTGAAACTAGTGAATATTCGCAATGACGACATCACGGATGGCAACCCCAAGCTGACCCTGGGCCTGATCTGGACCATTATTTTGCACTTCCAGGTAGGGCCTATGAAGTTTGGGGTCACTGTTGCTTGGCTTGGACATTGCCTAGAAAGAGCTGGAAGCAGTACGGCCTTCCATGGGCCGAGCACCTAGCCTTCCTTCTCTGTGCGTGGCTGTGAACATGGGTGAGAGTGGGAGTGGCCTGGAGACAGAGCTGTTGTAGCCTAAACCCAGGACTTCCTGCTCATTTGCATGCTGAAATGGGATTTTTTCACTTGTCTTGCCTGTTGGCAGTCAGGTTGTTAGAGGTCTGCTCCGATGACTAGGCTCTTTGGGGACTCAGAGTGTGGAGGGTTTGATGCTTTAGAAGGGTGAAGTGAAGGCTTATAATCCTGCTTTGATGCAGACTTTTCCTCATCTCTAATGATCTTAAAACAAGCCTGGTTAATTATAGCACTGCCTTTGTCACTGTGGGCTTCTATAATGAAATATAGGCACACCTTAGAGATATTGCCAGTTTGCTTCCAGACCACCACAGTAAAGCAAGTCAGGTGAATTTTCTGGTTTTCTGGTGTATATAAAAGTTATGTTTATACTATACTATAGTCTGTAAGTGTGCAATAGCATTATATCTAAAAAAAAAAGAAAAACAGTGTACAGACCTTAATTTAAAAAATACTTTATTGCTAAAAAATGCTATCATCTGAATTTTCGGTGAGTCATAATCATTGATCACACATCACCATAACAGAGATAATGAAAAATCTTGAACTATTAGGAGAACTACCAAAATGGGACCCAGACACGAGGTGAGCAAATGCTGTTGGAAAAAATGGCATGGAGACTGGCTTGACGCATGGTTGCCACAGACTTGCAATTTGTAAAAAATGCGGTATCTTCAGATTGCAGTAAAGTGAAGCACAATGAAGCGAGGTGTGCCTGTGCCATGGATTAGGTGGCTTAACCAACAAACACTTTTTCTTATGGTTCTGGAGGCTGGAAGTCTGAGATGAGGGTGCAGCATGGGCAGGTTCTTGGTGGGGGCTCCTATTCCTGGTTAGCTCCTCACATGACCTTCCCTTGGTGAACGGGTTCAGAGAAAGAGATCTCCTGTCTCTGCATCCTTTTAAAAGGGCATTCATCCCATTATGGGGACTCTGCTCTCATAACCTCACCTGAACCAAATCACCTCCCAAAGGCCCCCGCCTCCAGATATATCACTTTGTGGGTTAGGGCTTCAACACGAATTTTGAGGGGACACAAACAGTCCATAGCAAGCACCTTAGCAGCCGGTTTGTATATGTGCTTGTGAGCACAAGTGTTGCTTCCATCATACTCAAGAGCAGTGGCATGTGGTAGTGTTCACCTGGTCACACTGCCTTCTTGTTGCTGCCCGCTTCCTAAGAGGGCAAATCCTTTCCAAGTCTGGATTGCTATGGGGAAAGAACAGCCTTATTTTTATAAAAAGACCGTCTTGAGTCATTTTAGCCCAGCCAAACAAAGCTGTTTCTCAGACAGCTCTCCCATACACAGCTGCTGTTTATGAAGCTGATAGATTAGAGGGAGCACTTCTTGAGCAGGTAAGAAAAGAAGGCTAATATAAATAACTCAAGGCTCTGACTCCAGGGGCTGAAGTGGCTATGATGGCCTAGTTGGGGCACTAGTGCCACCTTCTGGTTACCAGCAGAACAGCAGGTGTCCCAGAATTCCCAATTAACCCGAGAAAATTCTGAGTTTGGGGCTTATTTCTTGGGGCTCTGGTTCGGAGGCAGTGCTGGCAGTCTGGAAAGTGTGGAAGTAACATGCGTTTTTCTGCAACCACAGAGTGTCTTCAGGCATGCTTTGGATATAGGGATAACTAGGAACATGAACTTGGCAAGGGTGCCTTAGCAGGGTGGGAACAAGAACTTTGTTGAGCTTTCATGGAAGACTAGAGTTACCCCCTGGAAAGCCTTATGAACACAGGAGTTTTTTGTTTTTTGGGTGGGTTTTTTTTTTTTTTGGTTGTTTGTCTATTTGTTTGTTTTTAGAGAAACTGTTTTGGTCATTTGTATTTTTGCTACAAACCTGTCCTCACTCTGAGTGCCCAGTGTTGGTCTCCTGGGTGTGAGGTGAGAGGACTCTATCTACTGTGTCTCTGTGTACCCTGACTGCAACTTAATCTCTTTTTAAAAGAGAGACTCATGGGCCAAGGAATAAAAACTGAATTAGTTAATCAACACTTTGCTGGATCAGAGGAGATGTGGATAATGGAACTGTTCCTTTCCTGAGCACCTCCATCAGGAAAATGCTTACTCTCTCTTTCTTTAAAAATTTCTTACAAAAACTTTCAAACATTTATAGAAGTAGAGAAAATAGTATGAAGAACTACCATATACCCATCACTTAGCTCAACAATTCTTAACTCATGGCCAATATTATTTCATCTGTATCCTAACCCACTCCTCAAACCCCAGTAGGTTATCTTGAAAGAAATCCCAAACTTCATGTAATTTCATTGGTACATATATGTGTATCTCTGAAAGATAGGGATTCTTAATTTAAAGATTATAATACTGTAAAACAATAATTTCTTAAAATCATCAAGTATTTGGTGTTCAGATTTCCCCAATTACCTCATTAAAGAAACAAAAACAGTTGGTTTCTTTGAATCAGAATCCCAGCAAAGTCTACATATTGCATTAAAATTTCCCTTTCCTCCCTCCTCCGCCCTCACCTTGCAATTCATTGAGGAAATCAGGTCTTTTGTCCTTTAAGGTTTATAAAGATGCTGATGGCATCTCTGGGATGATTTTAAAACAACATCCTCCATCCCTCTGTTGTATTGCTTATAATCTGGTGGTTTAGATCTAGACCTGAGGCTCAGTACCGTTCAGGTTCCTTTTTGGGGGATGTGGAAGGCCAGGATAGTAGTGTTGAGTTGTATATGCCTATTTCTGCATATCGGGAGGCACATGTGGGTTCAGCTGTTATCAGCCTGACCCATCCATTCCCTGTTAGCTGTTCACCGTATAGTAGTTAGCTGTTCACCTAACTACTGATCATCGTTGCTAGTTCATTAGAAGTTGCAGAATGGTGCTACTCAAGTACTTTCATTCCATCTTCATTATTTAGCTGGAGTACTTCTGTAAAGAACTTCACCTCATCAATTACCCTGAGAGGTATCTCCTATAGGAAAGGGGAGATCCAAAGATCAGTGCTCCCATCTTTCCCTCTGTTTACCAGTTTTCAGTATAATTAATTGGTTCCCTAAAATTCTCCAAAAATGACAAATGAAAGCTACTTTCTTCTTTCTTTTTCCTTAGTATCACTTATGACTTATGGGTTTTTTTTTTTTTAAAGATTTTATTTACTTATTTGACAGAGAGAGACACAGCAAGAGAGGGAACACAAGCAGGGGGAGTGGGAGAGGGAGAAGCAGGCCTCCTGCCGAGCAGGGAGCCTGATGCGGGGCTCAATCCCAGGACCCTGGGATCATGATCTGAGCTGAAGGCAGACGCTTAACGCCTGCGCCACCCAGGTGCCCCATGACTTACGGGTTTTTAATAGACTTAAATGTGTTGCAATAAAATACAACTATCATTCTTCCTAATATTCAAATAACTTCATCTTTGACCAAAGGGAGCTTCCTAAAGTTGACTCTGAGTCCTTTGGCATGACTCCCATAGTCCTTTTTGATAATCTCTTTTATTTCTTGTGATGAGATGTTCCAGACTCTTTTTGTGTATTTCCTGTCCAAGACTTGAGATCAGCAATTTCTCCAAGGAACTCTCATTCTGACCACAATCTGAATGCTACTGGGTTGGTCAGTTTTTCTGTGGACAGAGCTAGCCAATGTGTGTATTTTTCTCTTTTAAAAAATCATGAATTTATACTGATGTATCTCATTCAAACTTAAATTACAGAGTTTAAGTTTCTTTGTTTATGTTTTAGAATCTATGTGGGGCTCGAACTTATGATTCTGAGATTAAGAGTCACGTGCTCTTCCAACTCAGCCAGCTAGGTGCCCCCAAATTATAGAGTTTTATTTAACTTACTTGACTTTATATCTCTTTTCCTCATGCTGAAAATCTTGATTCTAACAATAGTAACATATTACTTCTTCCCTTTTCCCTATACACACACCCATAGATGTCTGTACAAGCACATGTATATATTACATGTAATGTATTTGAACCAGAACAATCACAGTGTTAGTAACAGTATGATTACTGAGAAGGTTGTGATTTCTTTGCAGTTTTCTTTGTCCTTGGGGTATATCTCCTGAGGATGTACAAATAATTATATTGTAAAGTCATTTGGAAAAAAATTCTGTTTTGTGAAGCCATTAATTCAAGACACAATTAGGTTCATTTGTTTTTATTTGCCTCCGCATTTTTAGGGATTGCTTTCTCACCTTTCAGTTTTATTTCACATTATATAGACCATCTATGTTGTTCCAAAGGGACATTTTGAAGTGAATGTGAGGTGTACTCAGAGATGTCTAGCTTCCGGACCGTTCTCTCCATCCTGCTTCTTCCCCTTCCGTGTTAGTTTCCTAACCATCTTAAAACCCCTTTTTGGTTGCCATTGTTTTGCTTGTTTGTTTTAGGAAAATACATTCTTTTTTTCAAACATCTTTATTGAGGTATAATTTACATACCATAAAACTGACCCATATTCATTATACAATTCAATGATTTTTACGAGTTACACAACCATCACCATAACCCGGTGTTAGAACATTTTCATCCTACCAGTAAGACCCTTCCTGCCCACTTACCACCATCCTCCATTCTCCTCCCCAGCCTCAGGCAACCACTCATCTATTTTCGGCCTCCATAGATTTGCCTGTTCTGGACATTTCACATAAATGGGATCATGGAATATGTGCCCTTTTGTGTCTGGCCTCTTTCACTTAGCGTTAAATTTTTGAGGTTCATCTCTGTTGTAGCATGTATCAGTATTTTATTCCTTTTTATTGCTGAGTACTCTTCTGTGGTATAGATACATAATATATTTTGTTTATTCAGCAGTTGATGGACATGGGTTGTTTTCACTTTTTGGCTATCATAAATAATGTTGATATGAATATTTGAGTACCAGTCTTTGTGTGGATATATACCTTGGAAGAGAATGGCTGGGTTGTATGCTAAGTTTATGTATAACTTTTTAGGAAACTGCCAAACCGTCTTCCAGAGTGGTTATACCATTTGACGTTCCCATCAGCAGTTTGTGAGGACTCTTATTTCTCCATATACTCGCCAAAATTTATTGTCTGTCTTTTTGATGATAGCGATCACAGTAGGTGTGAAATGGTGTCTTCTTGTGGTTTTAATTTACAGGAATATGTATTCTTTAACTGAATTCCACAAACATTTACTAAGGACCAGCTATGAGCAAGGTCCTAAGTAGAGTCTGTGGGTGATACAAAGTAAACTAGACACAGACTCAGTCCAGGTGCAACTGAATAATTCAGGGAAATGAGAAGAGGTGCACATAAAATGATGGAGATTTAAAGAATCAGGGAGGTGTGAGGCTGGGAGATGGAGCACAGTATGTACTCAGTACTTAGCAGTTATTGGTAGCAACTTGTTATAATTATTAACGGACCTTATAATTTCCATAGCTTTTGACTTAGCTCACTGTTCTCTGCCCTGTTACCAGTTTCACTAGAAGATAAAATACTTGGGGCGCCTGGGTGGCTCAGTCGTTAAGCGTCTGCCTTCGGCTCAGGTCATGATCCCGGGGTCCTGGGATCGAGTCCCACATCGGGCACCCTGCTCCGCGGGAAGCCTGCTTCTCCCTCTCCCACTCCCCCTGCTTGTGTTCCTGCTCTCGCTCTCTCTCTCTCTCTGTCAAATAAAATCTAAAAAAAAAAAAGAAGAAGATAAAATACTTTTGGTTTCGTGTCTTCTGCACGCATATTGGCTACCTGCTTTTCTCTGTTCGTTATTTCAGCATAGCTGAACAACTATTTTGTCTTCTTGTAGAGGGAAGCTCTGCTGCCAGAGTATCTTCTCAATGCAACTGACTGCGAATTCCTTTTCTTTGCTGTTCTTGATGGCTTGATGTTTGTCTATATTAGCCACGTGTTTAGGAGCTTGGGGAAGGGTTCCCTGCTTGCAGAGCTTTTGACTGGCTGATAAAAGAGTTACATGGAGGCTCCACTATCCTTGTCTTTTTTCTTTTTTTTTTTTTTAAGATTTTATTTATTTGACAGAGAGATAGGTAGCAAGAGCAGGAACAAGCGGGGGGAGTGGGAGAGGGAGAAGCAGGCTTCCCGCTGAGCAGGGAGCCCGATGTGGGGCTCGAGCCCAGTCATGACCAGAGCCAAAGGCAGACGCTTAACAACTGAGCCACCCAGGCGCCCCTCCACTATCCTTGTCTTGCTTCAGAGAGAGTATGACATGTCTCTTGCTAGTTATGTATTATTGCTGTTTTCTAGTCTTTTATTATTGAGTATCTGTTAGCTGTTCTCACCAAGGACACATGCTATATAAAGCCAAAGAGAAATGTAGAGTAGAGCTATCAAATGTTAGGGGATCGGTAAACTAGTCATTATAAATCTCTGTTATTGGTGCTAATGAAACATTTCCGACACAACCAACTTTCTGGCTCCCTCTGATCCCCTGGGTCAGTACTGTCCCGAAGTTGATATAGATCATTTCCATATATGCTTCTGTACCTTTATGACAGATGAGTATTCATAAACAATATGTGCTATTTTTATAGTTGACACAGATCCTATCTTCTCTATACCCTTTCTTTTTTAAATTAAACTTTGTTTTTGAGGTTTATTGTGTTGATAAAAGAGGACCTGATTTGTTCACCGTAACTAATTTATGTGGACTAGAGCGTGAGTGGAGCCCCCTGCCGCTGTGTGACACAGCTGTTATTTGTAGTCTGTTACTTACCAGTATGAAGAAGGCATTCATTGCTACAGTGAACATCTGTGTACATGTGTCCGTATGCAAATAGGAAGGTGGGTTTTTGTTGTTGTTTGTTTTCTGTTTTTATTTTTGTTTTTTTGGAAGTGGGTTGTTTGGATAGATACCTGGACTGGAATTGCTGGGTTATACACTTTCCCTTATTTTGCCAAATTACTCTCAGAAGCAGCGTGTGACGCACAGTGTTGTGTTGGGTAACACCTACTACTGTTTGAACGTTTGTTTATGTGTTGTCTGGATCTCTGCAGTAGGATGCCAGCTTAACAGTGGGTTTTGTCTCTTTTGTTCTCTTCTTGGCCTGGCTTAGAACAGGTACTTAATAAATATTTGTTAAGTGAATGGATATTTTATGTATTTCATCTTCTCAAAGCTGTGGGGTAGGTAAACCAGATAAATAGACTGTGATGGCCATTTTCCAGTGCTGGTTGTTCAGATGAACAACTGAAACAGTCCAACTGACATTTTTGGATTACACTTTCAGATCCTAATAATAGGATTTCTTGTCTCTTGATTTTGTCCAAACCTGTTTTAATGTTAGGATTTACAGTTTTTCTAAAAGTTAAGTTCTTCAACGTCAGAATCTGACAAAATTAGCTTTCCAACTCTCAAATGTTTATTAACTACCAGGATACATCTAGCACTCTGAAATTAAAAAAAAAAATTCAGGGAGTTAAGGTGAAAAGTGGTTTTAGCTGGTAGATGCGAGGTTTACATTTTTGTGTATTTTATGGCACTTGGTACTTGGCATATAGATGAGGCACCACTGATGTTTGTGGAATGAGAATGAGCTCATTCACTCCGGCTTTCTCCATGGGAGAGCTGTAGGCAGTAAACAGTTAATTAGAAAAAGCCAAAGCAGAAGACCTGCAGAATGTCTGTGCCCTAGTCACCCCTAGTCGGCTGCTTTTCCAGAAGGCAGCAGGCCGTGTGTTCAGAGCTCAGGCGAGATGAGAACAAGGTCCAGGGGGAGGTCTTGGTGATCAGAGTTACTTAGTGAAATAGTGGACCAGAGCCCCTGTGAAGTAAAACAAGCCCCTGGGGCACCTGGCTTGCTCAGTCTGTGGAGCATGTGACTCTTGATCTCGGGGTTGTAAGTTCGAGCCCCGTGTTAGGTGTAGAGATTGCTTAAAAAAATAAAATCTTAAAAAAAAAAAAAGAAAGAAAAGAAAAGCACCCAAACTTTGGACCTTAGAATGTATCTACTTTCCTTAGAACCTAGTCAAGAAAGAGAGTATATTAGGACCCTAGTGGTGGTGATAGTAGAGTGTTTCCTATCTTGGGGCTTAAGTAACAAATGGGAAGCAGAGGGATTTACTATAGACCGGGCACCGAGCCCGCAGTGTCTTTATAGGGGTTATCTCATCAGCCCTCGCTCACCCCCTTACACGGTGGTAGTAGCCACATTTTACAGGTAGTTAGTTACTTAGCTACCAAGTTCCTAGAGCTGGGAATTTGAACCTAGGCCTACTTTACTGAAAGCTCTGCTCCTTCCTGAGGCCAGTTTTCCTTTGGAGCAGAAGGAAATGAAGGCCTGATTTGACCAACATATGCAAGAAGTTGAAAAAAGAAAAGGCTCCTAGAAATAAATATACTAGGTTCTGTCAGGCCTGTCTGTCAGCAGCCGTCGGACTAAGCAGCTGTCTCTCTTGCCCTGGAGTTGATCAGTTTCAGGAATTTGGTTTGCTTGGATTTCATGAATTTTATTCAAGCTTGGGCCTTGGGGTGTGCATCTGGAAAGTTCCATAATTCCAGTTCTCTTTGTTGGAGGAATGAAGGCCTGGTGCCTGCCTAGAGAATTGTATTGTAATGTCAGGGTTTTTTGCTGATTAAATGATTTCCTATGGTCTGAGTGAGTTTCTCTCCCATGCTAGTGTCCTTGTCTGGTTTCTTGCTGTGGTTTATGATCACCATAAGATGGTGCTGCCACTTCGCGCTCAGCTGTAGGGAAAGGCTTGGGGAGAAACCTACTGCCTGGAGGCAGATGGGTGCAGGGTCTCAGGAGCAGTCATGTAGGAGCTGTTGCTTTAGGGTGTCTTATTGCTTTCCTTCTGTGGAGGGCATTTTTCAGGACTCCAGGAGAGGTTGGGTAGGGCTCACATAGAGCCAGGCAGGCTATTTCCCTTTGCTGTGTGGTCTGGATCCTTTTGGTATAGAATAAATGGTGGCAGTAGGGAAGAAACACATACAACGGCTTTCCACGCCATCCAGAGCCCCTTGGGTTGTGGTGGTGTCTCATCTGTCAGACACTGTACTAAAAATTGGGGTGGGCGAATCCCATTGATGTACCAGGGTGATTTTTGAATCCAACTTTTAAGACTTTAATTCAGACTTCCTGCCCTACTGCAACTTGAGTAAAAACCATCTGGGCCTCATTTTAGCAACTTCCTCTCTCACTTCCAATAGCCCAGTGTTATCTGTTTGAGCCCTTGGCCCATGTGAGTCTAGTTGACAATTCAGAACAGTGGGTATCTTCCTGTTTTACTTAATTGAGGACAGACTCATCCCTGCTGCAGTTAGAATGTAGTATAACATGGGGCTTTGCCACTTACTAGCTGTGTAGCCCCAAGCAAATTAATCAACTTTCTTAAACCTCCGTTTCTTTATCTGTAAAATAGTAATTTTGACCTCATATGGTTGCCGACAGAATGAAATGAGGTGATGCATGCATAGCTTAGCACAGTGCTTGGCACATAACAAATGCTGAAAAGAATGTTAGCCGGCAGCATCAGTAATTACTGTTGAACATTTGTGCCAACTATTGTTCACAGAGGTGGAGCATCTCTGTTTTATTTGGAAGCCGTATCCTTTTTTACAGAGCTTCCTTACACAATACTCAAAACCGATTTCTGAGTGTCTTCTCTGTGTCGTTGGCTAACAGAATTAACAGATCTCTCTGCTCTCTCTCTCTTCTGTCTTTCTCTCTTAGGGGGAAGGCAAGGAGGAGGGAAATAAATGCTATAGGAGGTTAGATCTTTAAAGCCTGTTGTCTTAACTGTGAGGAGTAAGCTCCGGTCTCTCTTCAGGTTTAATTTGTTTAAAGTAATTTTATTATTTCTGACCTGAAAAATTTGAACATATATGTACATTGCTTGATATTTTCTTTTGGACATCCTGGCACAACCATTTGAAATCTCTTCCCTTTCAGAGTCTGGGGGCAGCGATAATGGCAGCATTCCCTGTCCTGGTTCTTCTTGGCCGTTCCCTGCCCGGCTGGTAGCAGTGGGCTGGTTTGCTTTCCCTCCTCCTCCTCCCTTCACGTTACCTTCTTCCATGGCCTCTCTCCTTTCCCCTCCCTTTTCCCTTTACTCTTACATCCCACCCCCTCCTCCTCACCCTCCATAGGTTTTCCCCTCCCCTGGTTTCTAGCTCCTTTTTGCTTTCTGTTTGTGTTTCTGAGGGCAGTGCTCCAATTACCTCATATTTGGAGAGAGGAAGCTGCAGCCAATCCGGTTTCTGTCTGCTTTTAGGTCAAGTGATTTCTGAACTGCAGTGAGATGCTTTGAATTTGTCTTGTTGCAGCTCTGAGCCTGTAAGATGGCTGTCTGAATCGGCAGCGGCTGGGAGAGACAGAGAGGCGGGGAGGGAGGGAGAAAGAATTGGAGGGATTGCCGGCATAGTGCATGTTTTTAAATGTGCATCGAATCCGATGAAGCCAACGTTGGGATTTCTCTGGGATACCAGGACTGGCTTAGCTGCGTTTTTGATGAGACTAGGAGAGGAAGGCGATGGGAAATTCACTGGGCTGTGTTAAGGAGCCGAAAGATTCACTAGCTATTCCTGAGAAGGCTCCCATATCTCCTAAGAAAAGGGTTCGGTTCAAAAGGAAGTGGAGGGGGAAGAAAACCCCTACTCCAGAGGTGTCTCATGAGGAAGAACCCTTGGAAGGAACCAGAGTCATTGAAGAGACGGAAACCCAACCGAAGTTAACAGTGAGTCTCCAAAAGGAGGAAGGAGCGGGAGGGGTAGAGCATCCCCCCCTAGACATTTCACTGCCTCAGAACTCGGCCCCCAGCTCAGGGGTGGGTGACCAGGGGATGATCGTGCAGGTGAAGGAGAGATTCCAAGGGGAGATCCAGACTGCTCACCTTTTGTTAGAGAATGAGTCATCGGTTGCCAGAGGGGTCTGGGATTCCCTGGAAGAGGGGATGACTGTCATCGCTCACCTGCTAGATAACCCAGCGGAAAGGAACTGTGAGAAGTCAGTGAGCCAGCTGGTGGAATTTCCGAGGCCAGCATCATGCAGTAGCAGGGCTGTGCTGCTGGCTTTGCAAGGGGAGACTGCAGGGGGGAAAGGAGGGGCTCCACTTGGACTTCGGAGCAGCACTTTCCCCAGGACGGACCACCCTGCCGTCGCAGGGGCTCAAGACCACCTTTCAGAGGGCTGGCCTGTGGGGGCAGGAACCACGGCTCTTGGCAGTGCCCCTCACACAGGTTCCTGGATTGCAGAGCCTTCTGTTCCTTCATCCCCACTGGACCCGTCGAGAGGCCACAGATGTACAGAAGCCCCCCATGTGGGTCGAGTGCCCCCCCAGGGTCTCAGACTGCCTACTTCTCAGAGTGATTTATCCATCAGCGGCAGGACTGCGAGCGTTTTGCCCTCCTCCTCTGGCTATGGCAGTGACGGGCCACATTTACATGGGGTCCAACTTAGAGACACAGAACCTGAAAAGAGCTCCACATCCTTCTCGGAAGAGGATGGCACCCTTTCTTTGGAGGCAAGTCACACCCCACTGTGGGGTCTGGAGGAGGTGGGTGGGCTACGTTCACGTTTGGATTTCTGGCCCTCAAACTTGTTAAAGTGGAGTGTGCTAAACAGTGAGGATCTTGGTGCTACTTCTCAAGCTTACCTGTGCCGCGTACCGGGAGTTAGTGCCTGGGTTTGGCAAACGGAGTCTATTTCAGGTCTGCCCCGTGATGCTTGAAACCAAGTCTTTTGTTGTCTCTGGGGAATCCCTGATTCCGGGTAACCACACAGCATAATTGCTCTAGCTATCTGGTGGAGTTATCTTTCAACGTGCAGTGCTAGGTAGCACTTAACTTTCTCAGGCAGGTCTGTTTATCAGCTTCCCTGCTGCAGGAAGTTGTGGTGTAGTACAAAGGACGAGGGGAGGCCTGGCTGCATCTCCTAAGTGAGTGTGGAAGGCGTGGAAAGTGTTGAAGGGATTCGGGGTGAGACAGTTCTCACCGACGTGATTGTTCTGCTTCCCTAGAGAGTGATGTTCTTATGAGCTGATGTAATCCTCCTCCTGCGGGGACACTGCTAATGACAACACCCCTCCAATATTCGCACAGGTGGAGAGGGCTGATCCTCCTTTGGTTCCTAACTCAAGCATTAGAGGATAGGCACACAGAATTATCTGGAGATTACTCCAGAGAGGGGGGTTAGGGTAGTTTGAAGGTTCAAGGCTAGAAAAAGTTTGTGTTCTGATTGGACTTGTTTATGACTTGAACAGATTTTTGTTTGTGAGGTATATATTGAGGCATAGGTGGCCGTGGTGAATGTGGTGGGTGCTGTGAATGCTTTTTAGGTCTAGGAGCAGGGAGGCATTCAAGAGATCTGGACACTGAGGGGGGAAGAGGACCCAGCCCAGGGTCTGGCATGTAAGTGTGTGATTGTGTGGGTGACTGAAGTTTTATTTGTTTGAGAGAGAGAGGGCACAAGAGAGGGGAGGGTCAGAGGGAGAAGCAGGCTTCCTGCTGAGCAGGGAGCCCGATGAGGGACTCGATCCCGGGACGCCAGGATCATGACCTGAGCCGAAGGCAGCCGCTTAACCAACTGAGCCACCCAGGTGCCCCTCCCGGGTGACTGAAGTTTTAAATCACCAACGATTGAAGAACTTTTGTTGGCATGTCAGCTTCTGCAGCAGAAGAAATAAAAACTTTAGGAAACGAGAGCAGCAAAAGGTGGGAGATGAAGTAGGGCATTTTCCTTGCTCTGGCTGTGGCCAGCTGCCCTGGTGTCTGCAGAGCAGGGATGTGGCCTATGTATGGTGCCCCACTTACCACCTGACAGCATGAGGCTGAGTAGAGACACAGTCTCTTGTTCTTGATCTGTGCTTGAAATGTCCTCTTTGGGAATGAATTTGCTCCACGGATAGGCTCATGTCAGTGCCCTTTGTTATTGCAGAGTTTAGAAACTCCCAACAGCTAGAGGGACATGTGGCCATTGAAAATACTTATTATATGGTTGGGCAAGAGGCCAAGAATGTGTGTGGTGGTGGGGTGGGGAGGGGAGAGGAGTTGGGAAGGAAAGCAGCGGAGGCTGCTGCGGTGGAGTGTACGAGTACTTGAGCTCTTGTCTTTGTTTGGAATGGATGCAGAGCAGTTTTGCTGAACTGATTGCTCTTTTGATACCATTGGCATTAAAGTTGAAGTTTGGAGGCACCATAATGTTTTAGGAAACATGCTTATAATTAAGCGTGAGATTGTCAGAAAGTTTGGAGTGTCAAATTTTAAGGAACTCCTAGTGGAAATCAATTCTAGATAATGGACCATAGGTGACCATGGCACTTTTAGTTTGGAATCTCCACACTGAGAAGAGGAGGGCCCGAACAACCCTGTGCAGAGTCTTAAGGAAAAGGTTGGTAGGAGAAACCTTTCGGACCATGATCTGTAGTTCAACAGTATTGATAGCAGTGTGATTCTTTGGCTGTTCAGTATGAGTCAGTTTGGTGTGTGGTGTTTTCTGGGCACCCCACCCCTTCTACCCTTTCAGAGCAGACACGGACAGACCACTCAGTTATAGCCCAGGCTGAAAAACTTAGTGACTGAGTGTCAGCTCAGATGGCTGATAACATTTCTGAGGCTCTGTGTCCATCATGTGAGGCAGGGACCACAGACTGAGCACCCTGTGTCACAGATAAGTAACTTCTCAACGTTTAAGTGTGAAGTCCCTTCAGAATGAAAGTCCTTTAGGCCAAGGGGCCTGAAACCCTCACTGGTTCCAACAGGAACTGTCTTGAGGGAGCTGCTCCCTTACCAGCAGGCTGTTCCCAGGCCTCCAGGACAGCAGCAGCCAGGGAGACAGGCCTCCTGTAGCATGTGGGTTGCGACTCGAGGCGAGAGCATGCGACAGGAGTGGGGTTCTGTCTGTGGAGTGTGGGAGCCGTGGGAGGGCACGCGGTCAGAAGGACAGTGCTGCTGCTCGCACTCCAGCACTTCCCTGAAGGCCTGGCAGCCGGCAGTTCCACAGAGTTGATTTTGTGGTTGCTCTTTGGCGCTTGTTTTGCTTTTAATAATGTCAGAGTAGTAACCCTCCTCCGGAAGCAGTTCGGGTTCCAGAGTGCCGTCTGTCGTTGGCGGAACTCAGGCCGCATCGTCTCTCCGGTTGATCCGCCCAGGGCATATTGTCGGGCTTGGGACCAGGCTGTGGCGCGACAAACTTGGCAGTGGGTTTTGTTTCTTTTCAGGATAGAGAGAAATGGGAACTGATTCTGATTCTTGCTGAGTGTGGGGTTTAGATAGGAGAAGACAAATGGTCTACCTTCCTGTTCACCTGAGATCGTTAATACTTCCCTTGTCAGGAAGTAGTTAACACCGAGATAGGCTGACAGGGACCAGCTAATAGAAATGGTTTTCAGAATAAGGGGACTGGGATTTGGAGCTGGGTGGGAGTGTCAGGCACAGACCTTCTCTCAGGAGGACTCCCTCCCCCCAGCTGCCATCAACACCCACAATACCTGGCTTACTGGAACAAGGAAAAATACTGAAAATCCCTTCCCCCTCCCTGGCCTGGCTCCCATGCCAGTCTCCTGTCCACACTGTCGGCGGGTTCTGTCCAGTGAAGAATCTGGCTGCGTACCACTGTCCTTGCCACGAAAACTTAGAGTCCCCACAGTGAATAGTAAGATAACATTGGGGGCTAGGAGTGATGAGAAGGAAATTGTTTGGTGTATTATTTTCTGGGCTCAGCCTTTTCAGTTTACAAGTACCCCTTTCCCACTTCTCCTCTTTAATTACAGGGAGTTGTTTTACTAATACTGGCTTTGTATTGCAAGAAGAAAGCAAAATTAACCAGATGATCCTATTAGATGAATGTAGCAGTTAAAGTCAAAGCTAGAGCTTTATTTAAGAAAGGGCTTTTTTCTTTTTCAAAGTATTATTTCTAAAGAATCATCATGAATTTTGAAGTATAACATGGTGGTATGGTTATGTTAAAAGGAGTCCTCATGATTTAGGGACACCTGGCTGGCTCAGTCAGTAGAACATGTGACTCCTCATCTCAGGGTTGTAAGTTCAAGTCTCATGTTGGGTATAGATATTACTTCAAAATTAAATTAAAAAAAAAAAGCCTTTCTTATTGGGGCACCTGGCTGGCTCAGTCGATAGAGCATGCAGCTCTTGATCCCGGGGTTCTAAGTTTGAACCCCATGTTGGGTGTAGAGAGTACTTTATCCAGTCCTCATGTTTCAGAGATGCTTACTGAAGTGTTTATGGAAGAAATGCATGTGTGTGGGTTTGCTTCATAATAACAGGGGAGAGTGACGTGGGCGGAGTGCAGATGAAACAAGATTAGCTCTGAGTTGAAATGGTTGAAACTGGGTGATGGGTACCTAGGAGGATTTCATTATGGTATTGTCTTTTTGCATGTATTTGAAATTTTCCATTTCAAATGGAAAGTTAAGAAAAACAGTGGTAATTATTGTATAATGCATATTCTGAGAAAGGATTAATATTCAGAATCTGTGAAATGTAGTTTAAGTAAGGAGGTTAAGAGTGTGGAGCCAGATTGGCAGAGTTTGAATTCCAGCTCTGCTACTTACTAGCAGTGGATTTTGGGGCGAGTTACTTCTCTGTGATACAATTTCCTCATTTGTAAATTGAGGATAAAAGTAGTATATACTATGTAGAGTTGTGAGAATTTTATGAATTAGCACAATAAATGCTAGTTATTAGTATTAGTATTAGTATTTAAAGGATCCCTACCAAATAAGAAAAAGGCAAACACCCTCGTAGAAAAAATAGGGGAAAACCCAGGAATAAGCAATTCACAAAAAAGGAAACCCAGATGCCTCATACACATGCCTTTCTCACTAGTAATCAAAGATATAAATATCAAAACAAGTTAGCCTTTTAAACCCATCAGAAAATAAAAAGTCTGAAAATCCCAAGTGCAGATGAGGGTGTAGCATCATGGAAAATCTCTTCGCACCCTGTGTGTGGAAGCGGTATGCCAAGTGGAACTGGTATTCGGAGAGCAGTTTCCAATAGTTAGTAGAATTGAAGGATGCCCATATTTTATGACATAGGATTTCCATTCTAGTCGTATTCCCTCAAGAGCTCTCCAAGACTCTGAATTTGAATGCTGACAGGAGCACCCCTTGACAGTTACCTAACTCGGGTGTTGGTAATAAACACAGCTGCCTTCAGAGCCCTCTAACTAGCCAGGCGTTTGTTACGAACGACGGCACCTGCCCTCACCTACTCCTTGGATGGAAGTTTTCAGTCCGATGCCGTCCCTGTCGTGGGATGAGGTCAGCTAGAAACTTCAGGACATGAGAATCAAGTCTCTCTTTGCTTACTCTATCTAGTCCCATTCCCTGAGACGTATATAGACTTACAAAGTCTGAACTCCACAGCCTCGCCTTCCAACCCTCTGTCATCTATCTAACCTTCTCTCCTGTGTCAGTTTTCCCTTTGAACCTACTTATCTTCACAGATCAACCCCTCACCCATCTATTCCAGTTTCAGCTTATTTCAACTTCCAGTCTTTGTTTACATCCACTTTCTACCTAGAATTCTTTTCTTCTTTCTCTGTCTATTCTAGAACATCGTTCAAGGGTAAGCTTATTTATTTATTTTTTTATTTATAAAGATTTTATTTATTTATTTGTCAGAGAGAGAGAGAGAGAGAGCACAAGCAGGGGGAGTGACAGGCAGAGGGAGAGGGTGAAGCAGGCTCCCCGCTGAGCAGGGAGCCCGATGCGGGGCTCGATCCCAGGACTCCGGGATCATGACCTGAGCCGAAGGCAGTCGCTTAACCTACTGAGCCACCCAGGCGCCCCGAGGGTAAGTTTAAATCATACTTGTTTAAGTGTGATTTTTTTATCACTCTAACCCATACTAATTTTTCATTCTGTTGAGATCCTCTGCTGGATATTACTAGTTACTCTATTACGGTTGCTTCTTTGGGGCCTTCAGCATAACTCTTTCATGTGATCTACCACGTATGGTACATGCAAGGTAAGATTTTTTTTCCCTCCAGAAACTAGCCTTCAGAAAAGAGGGATTCTCTTTATATTTGACTTTTTATAAAGTTTTTCTTGTTATTGGGCTCCCAGTGAAATTACAGTCAGTTCATGAAAAAGGATGAATGAATTTGTGTCACCATCTGCTAGTTCAATTGATATCAACCTTCGTAGGGATCAACCCACATAACTGGTTAGACAAAAAGCCTAAGAAAGTTTTAGTTATATTGTTTTTGAGAATATAAATGTCCTAATTTGAATTGTTGAATGTATTGTATATATAGTAAGTCTTAATCACATTAAAAACTTAAAAAAAACATTCACATCACTTAAAAAAAACACACAGCAAGTGTTCACATTATGGAAACCATAAATAAATACCAATAGAATGAATGCATGGGGGGAAAAAATCTAATTCAGTGTGATGCAACTGGATTCCTGTGGCTGGGGATAAAATTTTCAGTGACAACATGGATCCAGAAAAGGGCTGTTGTATCTCAGAAATCTCATTAAGAAATGTAGATGATGTTTTCTAAGAATATTCACTCAAAAAGTAGCTTTAGTTTTTTTTTTTAAGTAGCTTTATTGATGAAAAAGACATTGATGCCAAAGATGCATGTGAAGAGTTTGAATAACATGATTTTATGAAATGTAAACATAGAAAATGCATTACTTCAAAATTTTTAAAAAGTTGTTATTTAAATTCCAGTTATCATACAATGTAATATTAGATTCAACACTTCCATACAACACCTGGTGCTCATCTCAGCAAGTGGCATTAATTCTAAATTAATGCATTAGATATACTGCTTAATTTTAAATGTGTATATGTGTAAATAAATTTCTAAAAGTTTATATATTCAGGAGGACCACAAAGCTTCCCTTTCTCCATTCTTCTCTTCCATCCATCTGTTATCATTTGGAAAAATTGGTGAGGGCTTTATATTTGGGATAGTCTTTCTTTAGCAAGATAGGGCAACTATCACCTAAATTCTTTCAAGGCAATCATGTCTGGTTTTTTTATTTCCCTCTTTTCACCTGGCTAACTTCTGCTTATATCTTGAAACTCAGCATAAATGTCATCTCAGAGAGGTTCCTTGGCAATGCTAGTTTGGGTTACTTGTTTACCTCTGTCACAGCATTGATCCCTCTGTGTGTCATATTGCTAAATTGCTTGGGCTTGAGGCCCGAGCGATTGTCAAGAAACAACAGAATGAATAATTGGTGTTTGACTTTTTTTTTTTAAGATTGTAATTTTTTTTTTTTAAGTATTCTCTACCCCCAACAGGGGGCTCGAACTTGCTCACAACCCTGAGATCAAGAGTCAGTGCTCTACCAACTGAGCCAGCCAGGCACCCCAGTGTTTGACTTTTTTATTTTGAGATACCAAGAACTTAACCACAGCTCCTAGAATAGAGGGGTTGTCAAAGAAATAACAGAATGAATAAATAGTGTTGGACTTTTTTTGTTCTTCTCCATGGTGCCTGGAATAATGTTAGGCACAGATGAGATGTTGTTCAATAAATACTTATTGAATTACTAGGAACACGTTATGTTTTTAGATACACTTCAGAGAAGGGATTAATCAGGACTTGGAAAGTGTGGGTTGAAAGAGAATTCAGGGGGCTCCTGGGTGGCTCAGTCATTGGGCGTCTGCCTTCAGCTCAGGTCGTGATCCCAGGGTCCTGGGATCGAGCCCCGCATCAGGCTCCCTGCTCTGCGGAGAGCTTGCTTCTCCCTCTCCCACTCCCCCTGCTTGTGTTCCCTCTCTCGCTGTCTTTCTCCGTCAAATAAATAAATGAAATCTAAAAAAAAAAAAAAAAAAAAAAGGAATTCAGGTAGACCTGCATAGTCTCTGGGATGGTATTGAAGCTGTCCTCCTCTCCAGATGGCTTCTTTGTAAAAATCCAGATGAGATAGGGTGCCTGGATGGTGTGGTCAGTTGGTTGTCTGACTCTTGGTTTCACCTCGGGTCATGATCTCAGAGTTATGAGAACAAGCCCTGTGTCAGGCTCCACACCCGGTGCAGAGTCTGCTGAAGTATCTCTCTGCCCCTCCCCTTGCTTGCTCGTGCTCGCTCACTCTTTCTCTCTAAAATAAATCAATCAATCAATCTTTAAAATAAAAATCCAGATGAGGGAGAAAGCTCCCTGACACTGCAGCCGGGTTTCTGCATTTGGGAGATTAAGGTAAAAGCGTCTACATAGCCCCAAGGACAGCGCTGTGCACATCACATGTGAACGTTCCATGAAGACATGGACAAAAGCCCAGTTTGATTACTGAGATGGTTGTGATGATAATCCCATTTTTCTCATCCAGTTCACGGTCTATCTAGGAAGGGCCCTAATCCAAACAGGGTATTTGTCCTTTCCTTGAGGGATCCAGACATTTCCCTGTCTCATTATAGCTGTGTGGAAAATTTGAAGTAAGCTGTTCATTGAACGATTTTCCGTGCAATACACAAGATAACTGTGATTGGTTGATAGGATGCCACCAGAGATTGACTGTAGTTGTAGTAGACATACGATGCCAACTAATTAAGTGGACATTTTTTTTTTTAATAAAGAACCCAAATACTCAGATTTCCTCTTGCTTATTCAGATTCTGTCCCTTTTTGCTTCAACATAATCCTTTTCCTGACAGTGTTTTTGCCTTACTACATGTGTGAGGCGGCTATTGGCAGTGCTGGGGTCTGTCGGCGGTTGGTGGTACCAAGCCACTGACATAAGCATCTCGAAGTGTTGTTAAGGAGAACTGGAATAGTATTGGTACGGGGGGGGGGGGGGGGAGGCTGTTTTCACTAGAGCCACCGGAGGATGGCTTGGGTACCGTGATCCATTGTTGGGCCCTCCGCTTTGCAACTCTGTATGTTGTTTTTTCAGCATACTTGGAATTGACTGAGTTTTAAAGGATTGACTCACAGTGGTCATACTTACTAGAGATTAACTGATGTAAATTAATTAATTTACAATATGAGTTATTAACTGCCACGTGGGGTACAGTATTTGAACTGACCACTCAGTGCATTTTGTTGCTTTAGGACAGACTGTTGAGTGAACATGGAGTCAGAGCAAAGAGACGGTGGGTAGAGAGGATGGATTTGTAGGGTGATCTTACTGACTGGCATCATCAAAGTTTGGCAGCCTGATTTCTCCTGTAGAAAAGGGGACGAGAATCCTGGAATCTACTGGTTAGACCACCGTTTTGCCATCACAGTCTTAGAGGCAACACGTATTGATTTTCCTTTTCTAGACTCCATGCAGGCTCCCCATACTCTTTTGTTCCCGTAGTCTTTCTTCAGACACTTTAGTAATATTTAGTAGTCTTCAGCTTTCTTGTATACTTAATGGAGTGTTAAAGTTCCTGGCCCTGTGTTTTTCTGAATTTAGAGTATCTTCACCAGATATTTAATCTTATCTACCAGGAGTTGAGTTTGTAAATTGTATTCAGAGACTTGGAAATGCTTTATTGTTGACTGCCCTCTTGTACTGACCACCAGAGAGGATACTCCTTTCACAGTGCCACACCTGATGGAGACAGCTGAGAGACAGGTGTTCTACTGACATGCCTGTGCCTTCCTTGCCCAAAACACCTGGCCCCAAAGTTGTGCTGGGCATGCTGTTTTATTTATTTATTTTTAAAAAAGATTTTATTTGGGGCACCTGGGTGGCTCAGTCGTTAAGCGTCTACCTTTGGCTCAGGTCATGATCCCAGGACCCTGGGATTGAGCCCTGCATCAGGCTTCCTGCTCAGCGGGAGGCCTTCTTCTCCCTCTCCCACTCCCCCTGCTTGTGTTTCCTCTCTTGCTGTGTCTCTCTCTGTCAAATAAAGATTTTATTTATTTATTTGATGTGGGGGGAGCAGAAGCAGGGGGGAACAGGAGAGGGAGAAGCAGGCCCCCTGCTGAGCAGGGAGCCTGATGTGGGGCTCGATCCCAGGACCCTGGGATCATGACCTGAGCCAAAGGTAGACGCTTAACCAAATTGAGCCACCCAGGCGCCCCAGCATGCTGTTTTATTATGATAGAAAGGAAATGCACGTTCCTTAGGCACATTACCTACATCACTTTATTTAATCCTTATAATGACCCTATGAGAAAGTTATTCTATTTTAAATATGGGGAAGATGGGGTGCAAGAACTTAGATAATTTATTTGCCTGTGGTCTCAAATGCATGTCTCTCTGATTCAAAGGCTTATTCTTTTATTGATAAAGGTTATTTTGTAGCTTTCATTATAAAAGTAAAGTATGTTCATTATTTAAAGTCTGAAGAAAAGAAAAGTAAAAAGAAAAGAAAATTATTCATAGTCCCACTCCAGGAGAGACAACCATTGTTGATTTTAGCTCAGACTTGTTTGTTTATACTACACACTGTTTTGAATTTACTAATTAAGTAAGTTTGCTGTCAAAAAAGTAGTGTGTCTCAGAATTCTAGGTGGGCCTTACCCCAAAATACGTTTGTTTATTTTTTTAATATTTGTTTATTGTTCTATTTTTAAACTAAGTGATTATTAATTAAACATGTTAAATGTCCAGCATGTGACCAGCACAGCACTAGGTGCGGTGGGTGATGTATGGAAGCTCTGTGGTCACTGAGTCTCAGAGTTGGAAGTTATTTCTTCCACAGCATCCCCACTTCTGCTTGAACATGCCACGTGGACGAGCTCTCCCTCGTAGGGACTGCTCTTGAATTTTAGATCATTCTGATTATTAAGATGTGGGACTGGCTCCTCAGGAAACCTACAGTCTAGGGGAGATAAGATCAAATGTATGATAAAAGCCAGTAATTGAAGATAACATTTAATGTTATGTGGGAGAAGGAATTGAAGGAAGACCATCATCCATACAAGGAAGAGCAAACAGAACTCTGTTACGCATAGCCTTGTGTTTGGACGAGGTGCTTTACTTATAATCTCGTTGGTTATCACAGCAATCCTGAGAAAGGTAGTAGGTATTATTCCCACTTTACAGATGTTATGGCTGAGGTCCAGCTTACAGTTGGTGAAGTTGAGATTCAAGCCCAGGTCTGCATGGAACCAAAGGCATGCACTTACTTCTCTCCCACACTGCCCTCTCTCTAAAGTAGTTCCTGTGCTAGATTTGGGGGGATTCGTAAAATAACTTTATTTTCTTATAAAAATGCACATGACATAGAAAATTTGGAAAATAGAAATATCACCTCTAATGCTACCACTTAGAGATACCTGTGATGACTAGCTTGGTGTTTTTCTCTCCTGTATTTCGCCTTATTTACTCTCAACTACGTATATGCATTTATCACATACCTTGTGTATACGTATGTATTTATCTGTATATATGACTACATACTTAGGTATTCAGTATATCTTTTATACAAAACCACTATTATTTTGTTTGTGTTCTTTTTCTTTTCATAAAATGTGATCATTTTCCAATGTCATTAAGAAATTTTTAAAGCATACCCTTTTAAGTCCTACAGAGAATTCTACCATGTGAATGTGCCCTTACTTTGTAACCAATCAATCCCTTATTAGAGTTGAAGCTCTGTAATTTTTGCTGTAATGTTTATAATATTTTTTAAGATTATTTATTTATAGAGAGAGAGCACAAGCAGGGGGAGCGGCAGGCAGAGGGAGAAGCAGGCTCTCCGCTGAGCAAGGAGCCTGACGCAGGGCTTGATCCCAGGATCCCGGGATCATGACCTGAGCCGAAGGCAGTTGCTTAACTGACTAAGCCACCCAGGCACCCCTGTTTATCATATTTTGATAAGCATTCTTGTATAAACAGTTTTTTGCATGTATCTCTGATTTTTTCTTATCACGTGTATGTGTGTTTTAAGACTTTTGGTTCAAAACTGCCATCTGGAGGAGTTAGGTCACATGCACTCTCACATGCACACTCTGAGTGTGCTGTTTGAGAATCCATGTTAGGTATTCTCTCCAGTACTGATAGTATCATTACAAAAAACTTTCCCTATTTGGTAGGTGAAAAATGACCTCTTTGTCGTTTTAATTTGCATCGTTTTGACTACCAAAGAGAATGAATCTATGTTGGAGTTGTCATCTGAAGTTCTGCCAGTCTTGGATCTCCTTCTTCCTTTAAGAGCCATATGTATGAAGAAGAGAAGGCTAGAAGGCTTCATCTTATTTATACTAAAGTACTTTGTGTCCTGTTTTTTGGCAGATCTCTGACATCTACATTAGTGGAGAGTCAGGGGACATGTCAGCCAAGGAGAAGCTGCTCTTGTGGACCCAGAAGGTGACAGCTGGTTACACAGGAATCAAATGTACCAATTTTTCCTCCTGCTGGAGTGATGGGAAGATGTTCAATGCACTTATTCACCGGTACAGGTAAATGCAGTAGAATTTCCCTGTGCCTGGTGGAGCTTCTCATCTTGCTTGTAATAAGTTGTTATGCCACTTTTCCTCTCAACCAAGAATCAAGACTCTGGTTCATTTTACTTATTTAAAAAAGGAATATATATTCAACTCCTACTATTCTAGGCACTGGGTACAAAAGAGCAACAGCTCTTGCTTTCATGGAGCTAATTTGTTTATTAGGCAACAAACAAATAAATACATGGTGTTATATGGTGGTAAGCACCATCATGTAAGGGTTGTTGGGGAAGAGAGTGATGGGGTTTGTTGTATTTTGGACAGGGTCGCTGGAGATGGCCTCTCTGATTAGGGTGTTGGAGCAGAGCTGTAAAGGAACGAGCCATGCAGGCCTTCTAGGGTCAGAATGCTGCACTGGGAGGAAAGAGCAAGTGCAGAGGGCCTGAGGTGGGGGCTTACATGGAGTGGTTAAGGAACAGCAGGTGGCTGGAGTGAGGAGTGAGGAAGATAGGAATTTTGATGACAAAAATCAAAATTATTGCACTCTTAGTGGTCATAAACACATCCCAATTTTCGCTCTATACTAGTTTATGATACCTTTCCCATGAAATCCAACCTACCTGCTGTGTGTGTTTAGAATGAGCAAGCACTGGGCTCCTAGCATGTAAGTGAAAATGGGATTAGTACCTTTCTAAACCTCTTGCTTTCTCTCTAATGCAATCAGCGTATTCTGGCTCCGGGTACTTCTAAGAGGTTTACTTTGTGTGAACTCATATGTGATGTGTAGATGGTGGCCTTTCATGTGCCTTGGTGGACTTTTACAGACCTGATCTGGTGGATATGGAGAGGGTACAAATCCAAAGTAACCGCGAGAACTTGGAGCAGGCTTTCGAAGTGGCAGAAAGACTGGGGGTCACCCGCTTATTGGACGCCGAAGGTGAGACCTGGCCGGAGTTGAGTTATGTTCGCCTTACATTCCTTGTCCTTCTCCTGGCAGCTTTGTCTGTTCTGACTAAGAAACTTCTTACCATTTCTCTCTCAGACGTGGATGTGCCATCTCCAGATGAAAAGTCTGTGATCACTTATGTGTCTTCAATTTATGATGCCTTCCCTAAAGTCCCTGAGGGTGGAGAAGGAATCAGTGCTACGGTACAAGAACGCTTCCCCAAAATGCCTTCTGACTTCCATATGTTTGGGTGGAATGTACTGATTAGACCTTATTCTCAAGCACTCACTGTAGGCAGAGCACGTTTATACAGAGCAAGCTGAATCCACATCCTCTTTATATGTGGTCATTGTCTTTGGTCCCTGGGAATGAATCTAGATGCTGCTAATTTTGTAGCATCCAGCATAGACTATTCTAGTGTCAGGAAATTGAATCCTCTTTTGAGAGCCCTTGAGGAGCTCTGAAACTGGGACTCGAAGCATTAGGCTGAGCAGCGGTGTAGGCAATTAGAGGAAAGGAATTTTATGTGGTTTGGGGTGGCCTAAGCTACTGTCCCCTGTGCTTGTTTTGTGTACTGCTAATCAGAAGGTGTGTGATATCTACCTTTTGGCAATAGGAAGTAGACTCCAGATGGCAAGAATACCAAAGCCGAGTGGACTCCCTCATTCCCTGGATCAAACAGCATACAATACTGATGTCAGATAAATCTTTTCCCCAGAACCCTGTAGAACTAAAGGTAAAGTCATGGACTTAAGTTGTTTTTTGTAAATTCATTCCTGGGATTAAGTCTCAGAGCTTCTTGCTGCTGGCTTCTGGGTGAGGTGGGATAAAAGGCGGGTCAGGTTGCTTACACCCATCCATTCATTTACCAAATATTAATTTTGTAGGCACTTTATAACCAATATATACACTTCAAAGAAACAGAAATTCTGGCCAAGGAGAGAGAAAAAGGAAGAATTGAGGAATTATATAAATTATTAGAGGTAAGGGAGCTTATCCTTTGCTGATTCTTGGGGTGTGCTAGTTTGCCTTATTGTTACTTCCGTGCTGGATTGCCTGTGTCTTCTTCCCAGCCTGCATTAAGAGCAGTGCCCTCCGGGCAACAGACAAGCCTCACTCTTAGGCTGGTCTTGAAATTTTGTGGTAAAGGGGCAGTATCAACCATCTGTATTTCTCAGAGGCTTTTGAAAAATGGCGTACATTTATTCAGAAATGTCGAATCAAATGTACCAATTTTTCCTCCTGCTGGAGTGATGGGAAGATGTTCAGTGCACTTATTCACTGGTACAGGTAAATGCAGTAGAATTTCCCTGTGCCTGGAGGGTGTGAATTCACAACTCATTTGTGAATGAGTTTTCTATTTTTCAGAAGAAAGCTAATTCTTTCGCTAAGATGGGAGGGAAAGAGACTTCCATCCACATTTTGATTCCTAGAGAATTTGAAACCATAGATTTGGGCATTGGGCCTTTCTGGAAGGGGGTTACTGAGAGGACAGGAGGATTTATGGAAAACGTAGAAGGAATGGAAAGATTTAGAACAGGTAGTAGTCCCTGTATTTTGGAGGTGGTTTCTCTGCTCTCACCTTAAGTTGAGGTACTGCTAAGCATTCAGTTGTTTCCTATTATTGGACACGGGAGAACTGCCAGTGGTGGGGTGAAGAAGCAAGAAGTGAGGTAGCAAGAACGTGTAAAACTGGGCCCGAGGGCATGGCTGTGTTTTTGGACTAAATAAGTGTCTCTGGGATTTTTTAGGTGTGGATTGAATTTGGCCGAATTAAACTGCCTCAAGGTTACCACCCGAATGACGTGGAGGAAGAGTGGGGAAAGCTCATCATTGAGATGCTGGAGCGAGAGAAGTCGCTTCGCCCAGCTGTGGAGAGGTGGGCCCAGGGCCTGAAGGTCACCTGTTGTTACCTACCCACTGGGAGCCTGGCATGTGACTATGGTTTTTATCTTATTATAGGCTGGAATTGCTGCTACAGATTGCAAACAAAATCCAGAATGGTGCTTTGAACTGTGAAGAGAAGCTGACACTAGCTAAGAATACACTGCAGGCTGTGAGTGTGTGTTGTCTCTCCCCTCATGTCACGTGTTCTCCCCTTCTCACCCTGTGCTCTAATGGTGCAGGTTAATGGTTGAGAAGTCCAGCCGTGTCTCTTCCTCACTCTTGGATGTGCAGTGACCCCCTTGGCTCCCTCGGTCCATGTGACCGGGGGCACTGGCATTCTCCCATGCCCATTACTCCCTTTCTGTCTTAGGACGCTGCTCACCTGGAATCGGGACAGCCGGTACAGTGTGAATCAGATGTCATCATGTACATTCAGGAATGTGAAGGTCTCATCAGGCAGCTGCAGGTGGACCTCCAGATCCTACGGGATGAGAATTACTACCAGCTAGAAGAGCTGGCTTTTAGGTGAGGAACGTGAGACTCTGACAGAAGGCTTGCTTACTGCTGAGGCTCACAGATCAAGCGTCAGTCTCTGAATCTTGTAACTTGGATGGGAGGTCAGTGTCTCAGTGGAGATACTACAGGTATTTGGGGCAGGAAAATTCTCATGGTGGAGGACAATTTCCCCTCACTGCAGGCCCCATCCACTAAGTACCTGTAGGATTCCCTCATCATTGTGGCATCTTATAACACCCACACATATTTCAGAGTGACCTGCTGGGGTACAATACCACATCTGGGTTAGAACTGCTGGTGATCGAATGCATCATTTTATAGAGAAGAAAACCAAGCCCCATAGAGGAGATGAGGAGCATCTAAGTCATATAGTTTGTACAGAGCCAAGACTGAGACTCACATCTTTTGACCCCTAATCCATCGTTTATTCTGTCATACCATCCAAGAGTTATATAAACAGATGCCGGTTTGCCTCCCTCCAATTAACATTGTAATTTGGCATTTGCCTCAACAACTCCGAACGATGAAGATGTTAATACCACCTTGTGTTCATATAACACTTCTTTCTCAAAACACTTTTCCTGATATGATCTCATTTTTATTTTTATCTCATCCTTGTCAAATGGGTAAGGAATACTTTATCTTAAAAAGTGCATTACAGGGGCGCCCGGCTGGCTCAGTCAGTGGAACATGTGACTCTTGATCTCAGGGTTGTGAGTTCAAGCTGCATATTGGGAGTGGAGCCTTACTTAAAAAAAAAGTGAGTTACAGATTTAAGTCCCTTCCTTTTTTCTCTTCTTGCATTTCAGGGTTATGCGCCTGCAGGATGAGCTGGTCACCCTGCGTCTAGAGTGTACAAACTTGTATCGGAAGGGCCATTTCACTTCGCTTGAATTGGCTCCACCCTCTACTTTAACCACTACTCATCTGAAAGCAGAACCCGTGACCAAGGGAACATATTCTTCCTCTACCTCCTGGTTCCGAAAGCCCATGACTCGGGCTGAACTTGTGTCTATCTCCTCCTCTGAGGATGAAGGCAATCTTCGATTTGTGTATGAACTACTGTCTTGGGTAGAAGAAATGCAGGTGGGTGTATGTTCCAAATGCTTATGCAGTGCATTCCGGCTTACTGGATCCAGCAGTTTGTCTAAGGGGGCCAGGTTGCTCTGTGCCCCTTGTGTAAACCCTCTTAATTATTAATGCTGCCAGGGACTCAAGCCCCCTTCTCAAATGTTAAATGGGTGGGGTCAGCTGAAATCCTCCAAAATCCCACACTGAATAGCATAGGCTTTTTTGATTTGAAGCTCTTTGGGAGTACGTTCCCTTTAGCCAGCTGCTCAAAGTGGGTCTCTTGGGAGAAACTGCAGTCTGTAAATGTCAGTCACCTTTTCGGAAATTTCCTCATTGGCAGAGGAGCTTATTCTTCGCTCTTTGCTGTTGGTCTTACCTCTTGAGTTTAGCAAGGCCCCTGTGTTTCGCGGTTTTAGGGGCGCATTTACCTGTATTCTAGGAGAGTGGTTCGCGGTTGGTGCTGTCTTTTTTATCCTTCTAATCCTTTCATTTTCTTTATTTTTAAGATTTTATTTATTCGAGAGAGAGAGAGCACAGGAACGCACACAAGCAGGGGGAGGGGCAGAGGCAGAGGGAGAAGCAGACTCCCGCCGAGCAGGGAGCCTGCTGTGGGGCTCCATCCCAGGACCCCGGGGTCACGACCCGAGCTGAAGGCAGTCGCTTAACCAACTGAGCCACCCAGGCGCCCCTTCCTTTTGTTTTCTGTTAAAGTCTTCCCATGCCCTGAAGGTGGATTCCCCACGTACCAATAAATAAAAACATCCAAAGATAAGCTATTTGAAAATTACTTGCTATTGGTCAATAGTTGATGCCATGAATAAAGTTTAACATTTTCAGATATTTCTTTCTTATATCCATTCTCATTGTAAAGTGAAGAGCCTCCATAAAGGAAAAGGCCTAAACTATAACGTTAATCTTCAGTGTGTGGAAACACTTTTCCGGTTGGTAAATTCAGGAACGTATCCCATAACGGGGCAACAGAAGGCTGTCCCTGCTACAGTAGCTGGTGTGGTCTAGTCTCCAGCTCCCTGGGGGTGACAATGGCACGTTTTCCTGAGAGAGACCATGATGGAGATGGCCTAGGTGTCCTCTTGCCCACCATCAGTTCTGAAAATTTTCTGTGTTTGCCCTATTCAGCCAATTATATATATATTTTTTCTTTTCCAGATGAAACTGGAGCGAGCAGAGTGGGGCAATGACCTGCCTAGTGTGGAGTTGCAGCTGGAAACACAGCAGCACATCCACACCAATGTGGAAGAACTGGGCTCAAGTGTCAAAGAGGCCAGGTTGTATGAGGTGGGTGGCATTCAGAATCCATTATGGGAAGGTGTGGTGAGGTGGGGTGGGTAATGGTGTAGCATGCACAGTGCAGCTATTTCTGAGGAGAAGGGGGCTCTGGGGGCACCTGGGTGGCTCAGTTGGTTCAGCATCTGACTCTTGATCTCAGCTCAGGTCTTGATCTCAGGGTTGTGAGTTCAAGTTCCATGTTGGGCTCCACACTGGGTGTGGAGACTTCTTAAAAATAAGACAAAAAGACATAGGAGAAGGATGTTCTGGAAAAGAATGATAACCATGAGCAGCACTTTACAACAAATTCCCTTTCCACATGAAGTGTCTCTTTTGCTCTTTGAAATACCCTTATGAGCAAGGTATTTTTACTAACCCTTTTTTCTATTTTTTTTTTTTAAGATTTTATTTATTTATTTGACAGAAAGACACAGTGAGAGAGGGAACACAAGCAGGGGGCATAGGAGAGGGAGAAGCAGGCTTCCCACTGAGCAGGGAGCCCGATGTGGGGCTTGATCCCAGGAGCCTGGGATCATGACCTGAGCCGAAGGCAGACGCTTAACCACTGAGCCACCCAGGTGCCCCTTAACCCTTTTTCTAAAAAGAATTGTGATACTGAAAGCTAAAGTCAAAATCAGTATGTAGTGGGTGCAGTTTCTAAACTCAGGCCCTGTGCTCCAAAACTTCATGCTCCTTCCACTTCACCTCCTGCCTGCAGGGAGAGCTGGTTTGGAGAAACTACTCACTCAGTCTTTCCCTGCTTCATTCTGTCCTCCCATTTGTAATTTCAACTTTTCCCTTCAAAAAAGCAATCGAGTAGTTTGGGAATCATCAGGCATAGGTTTTGCTAGAAACCT
Organism: Callorhinus ursinus; assembly: GCF_003265705.2. Classification (NCBI taxonomy): domain Eukaryota; kingdom Metazoa; phylum Chordata; class Mammalia; order Carnivora; family Otariidae; genus Callorhinus; species Callorhinus ursinus. The sequence continues at coordinate 6,570,194 of NW_027397080.1, read as the reverse complement.
CCCAGAGTTAGTGGAAGCACGAGATCTGTCAGCTGTATTCACCCCCACGGAACCACCCCTCACCCAGTGCTGCCCTAGGCTTTACAACCTGGTCCAGAGGCTTGTTATCTCAACTAGCCAGTCCCTATCTGCGTGCAGACAGTTGAAACCATACTGGACATAGAGTTTACTTACTTTTTCTCTAATATATCTTTATTTCATGCCTTTCTTATCAGGGAAAAATGTCCCAAAATTTCCATACCAGTTATGTTGAAACTCTTGGAAAGCTGGAGACACAGTATTGTAAACTGAAGGTAAGTTTTGGCTCTTTTGTCCTCTTCAGGGACGGTACAGTTCCTTCCAAACAACTGCCTTCGCTAATTCAGAAAGTTTATGGTTCAGTCCTGTTTTGGTTTTCTGTTTATTAGGTTATATCACTTACTTTGCAGTTGTTCATATGTATTATAACATTTTCTCAATTTTCTTAGTAGATCAGAAACCATTGCCCCAGGAAGTTTTAAATAAGTAGAACCTGTCCTAGTTTCCGTGTTCCTCCCAAGCAGTGACTGTATGTGCTTTGAGACACCAAAACTAAAAGTTTGAGATTAGTAGGAAGGAGCCTCCCCTTCTGTCTCTTCTTTGTTCCTGTCTTTCGAGATTGTCCAGAGTAGGATAGGCCTTGGATCATTCTTCATTCAGGGAGCCCCACAAAAGCCCAGTGAGTTCTGAGTTCTTGCTAGGGTTGACTGGGGCTCCGGGAGTCCTGTACCAAACTTGTACTAAATTTGAGTTCATGGAGAGGCACCCAGAGATGAAAAATCAAGGCTTAATTTTTTTCCTGGGTTATTCTTTGCTTTGATGTCACATGTGCTATCTTCAACAGAGGAAAGCCTGGCAATCTAACCTTATAATCCTTGCTTTGTCTAGGAAACTTCTAGCTTCCGGATGAGGCACCTTCAGAGCCTGCATAAGTTTGTCTCCAGAGCCACTGCTGAGTTGATCTGGTTGAATGAGAAGGAAGAGGAGGAACTAGCATATGACTGGAGTGACAACAATCCCAACATCTCAGCCAAGAGAAATTACTTCTCTGTGAGTCTTGCACAACAGACCTGTCATATTTATGTATTCGTAGAAGGAGACAGAGAGGCTAGTCTGTTGAGAGCTTGGATTTCTGGGTTTGTGTTCTGCGAGGTAGAAATAGGGACCTCCCTGCCTAAAGGCATCTGTGGGTGTGAGAAGTCTACATGGAGAGAGGGGAACCTGAGCCCTAGAATGTATTTACTTAGACTGCATTTAGAAAGGCAGTGTCTTGGGGCACCTGGGTGACTTAGTCGGTTAAGTACCTGCCTTTGGCTCAGGTCATGATCCTGGGATTGAGCCCTGCGTCGGGCTCCCTGTTCAGTGGGGTGTCTGCTTCTCCCTCTCCCTCTGCCCCTTCTCTCTCTCTCTCTCTCTCACTCTCACTCACTCTCTCTCTCAAATTAAAAAAAAAAAAAAAGAAAGGCAGTGTCTTGGACAAAGAGAGTATCAGTCTGCAAGTTGAGTCGTTTCAGAATAGCTTTGTGTTTAAGATGATAGGCTTTGGAGTGAAAAGACCTGGGTTCAAATTCTTACTCCTCCACTTACTGACTCTGTGACCCTGGGGAAGTTATTTAATCTCTCTGGACCTCCATATAATGGGATGATAGTACCACTTCAAAGGGTTGTGTAAAATATTGACTAATATAGGCAAAGCACTTAGTGTAGGGTTTAGATATTGTTTAATTGAGGTATACTCTTGGCTTCTCACAAATTTTGAATTCTCTTAAATTCATTTAATAATTTTTTGACCAAAAGTCTTCATTTGTAAAATGGGAAAGGAAATTCAGCATTGAACAATGGTATAATACTTTTTATTCTTTTTCAGTGAATACAGGTAGGGTCATTTTTTGCTAAGTGTATTTCCACATCTCAGAGGTTTTTAAGGATTTTGTAAACTCTATGCAAATAGAAAACTTTTTTTACTAACACTTTCTTTAGATACTTTTTAATTCCATTAGAGTTTAAAAAATATAAACGTCTCCTGATTGGAGAATGGTATATGATTCTTCTGTAGTAAAGGAGAAAGAATAGATGTTATAACACAGAAAACAGTCTGTCCGAGAATGGGAATTAGGCTGTGGTAAAGATAAAAAGAAAGTGCTTAGGGCGCCTGGGTGGCTCAGTCATTAAGCGTCTGCCTTTGGCTCAGGTCATGATCCCAGGGTCCTGGGATCGAGCCCCACATCAGGTTCCCTGCTCGGCGGGGAGCCTGCTTCTCCATCTCCCACTCCCCCTGCTTGTGTTCCCTCTCTCGCTGTGTCTCTCTCTGTCGAAAAAATAAACAAAATCTTGAAAAAAAAAAAAAAAAAGAAAGAAAGTGCTCAGACAGAAGGGATCAGATCTGACAGCAGGGATCAGTACCCAGCTTCATAGAAGAGCTAGCATCTAAGCTGGGTCCTGTACTGTTAACAGAATTTAAAGCCAGAGGGCACTGCAGGCCGATGGGACAGTCTGAGCAAAGCCCCCCAGTCAGTGATGGGGATCTAAGGGTGTGTCAGGTACCGTGTTAGGCCAGTGGGGCCGCGAACCAGCCCTGCCTGCCAAGTTGTCTCCTTCCTCTGCCTCCTGTGCTCATCCTGTGTTCCCTGCTCCCTCAGGTCTAGCCCAGGTCCCATACCCTTTGTGAATCATTCTCCAATAATTCTAGCATTTTTGCTCTTCTCTGAAACCCTCTGGCATGTGCTGTTTACTCCTCATTTTGGCGCTCACCCTGTGTTGGAGGCTCCTTTAAAGTCGGGCAGGGAACACAGCCTTTAATAGCACTTACTGCATACAATTGAATTCAATTTTCAGGAGTTGACAATGCAACTGGAGGAGAAACAGGATGTGTTTCGGTCTCTACAAGATACAGCAGAGTTGCTGTCACTTGAGAACCACCCAGCCAAGCAGACTGTGGAGGTATGTGACTTGAGAATGTGTAGGGGTCAGGTGCTCAGAGGTTGTCATCAGAGAAGCATTCAAACCCGAGACTTTGTTCTCCTGCAACACCTGGAGGAAGTGTCCGTGATCAGTTGTCTTTGATCCTCTCTCTTGTCATCACAGTCCCCAAAAGACTACAAACAAAGGAGAGAATGCGATGAGAAACCAAAAGAGCTATAGACTCCCATTGAACCATATTTCTTCAAATAAGCATCCAGGCAGATCCTGTCTCCTGTTGGTGTGGTGCCTTTGCCCAGAAAAGAGATACAGTGGAGGAATCCGGGAGGGATTTATTTATGTCCTGGTTTTGCTGATCATTTACAACTGACCCTTGAACAACATGGGTTTGCACTGTTGTCCGGGCCCACTTACATGTGGTTTTTTTTTTTTTTTTAATAAATACCATATAGTACTGTAAATGTTTTTCTCTTCCTTACGATTTTTTTAGTAACATTTTCTTCACTGTAGCTTACTTTATTGCAAGTATACAGTATATATACAGTACAAATATGCACAAAATAGGTATTTATTGACTGTGTTATCAATAAAGCTTCCAGTCAACAGCAGGCTATTAGTTACGTTTTTGGGGAGTCAGAAGTCACATGTGGATTTCTGACTGCACGGAGGTTCGGTGCCCCTAGTCCCTCCATTGTTCAAGGGTCAGCTGGGTTGCAGTTGAGCACGAGAGAGGCCTTTTCTATGTAACCCGTGTTGGACGAAAGGCAAGCCTCTTTCTGATGGTGAGCGCTCAGCCGATGCCCATCAGGTATCTCCGTGTATCTTTGGTTGGCCTGTCAGTGGCGGAGCTGTGCTTGAAAGAGAGCATTGCACGCAGATTTGTTAAACTCTGCCCTTCTGTGTGTGTGTTTGGTTGCTGCAGGCTTACAGTGCCGCCGCCCAGTCCCAGTTGCAGTGGATGAAGCAGCTGTGCTTGTGTGTCGAGCAGCATGTAAAAGAGAATACTGCTTACTTTCAGGTATGTGGACTTTGTGTTTGTGTCTGTGTGCACATTGTGTGTCTGTGTGAATGTGTGTGTGTGCGCACAACCCTGCATGTGGAAGAGGTGGGGTGAAACACACATCTCCGTCAGTTGACCTGTGCTGTGTAAACCACCACCCCAAAGCACAGCTGCTTAGAACAACAGTCCTTTAGTCAGCTCTTGGTTCTGTGGGTTGGTAATTTGGGCTAGGCTCCGCTGAGATGAGAAAAGATGATTTTTCTTATCTTGCCTGGCGTATGGATGGCTGCAGGCAGCTGGCAGGCAGGCGAGGGGCTGGTGGGTCCCAAATGGCATCACTTCCTTGTCAGATGGTTGGTTGGGGTCGTGGGGGACAAGTCCATATACAAGTCTCTAGCACCTGATAGGTTCTCCTAGGCTCCATGGAGTAGTTATGTTCCACAAACGGCCAGAGAGAGCAAGCCCCAGGGCACAAGCCCTTTCTTCTGCTGTCACATTTATTAACGTGTCATTGGCCAAAGCAAGTCACGTGCCTATATGCCCAGCTTCAAGGGGAAAAGTAAACCCTCCCTCTTGATGGGACAAGCTGTAAAACATCAGGACCATTTTTCTTTCTTCAGTCGATCACAACATCGAGAATATACTCCTTGTTTTCAGGTGAGGGTGGCAGGAGGAAATAAGCTGTTACCTCTATTTGGGTTTGCCCTAAATGAAATAATCTTCCTGATCATTTTGTAACCTTATCAATGGATTGGAACTTATGATCACTCAATCTCTAGGCTTTTCTTGATGTCTGCCTCACAGCCAGGTGTTGTCACTAGCAGCGTTTCCGAGGAGGGGAAGCCAACTGACTTTCCTATAGGGTGCCATAGGCTTTGTGGTTGTCATCACTAATATTTCCCGGACATGGCATTTTAAGCCCTTGGTTTCTACTCCTGTGGACTATGTAATGCAACATCGATAATCCAGGAGAGTCATCAGTTCTGCTCAGCTCTGCACGGGGAGATTGCTCTTTCTTGGTTAAAATCCTTGTGTTGTGATGAGTTACACATGAGGTACCCCTCCACTCCCCACAGTTCTTCAGTGATGCACGGGAGCTGGAGTCATTCTTGAAGAACCTCCAAGACTCCATCAAACGAAAATACTCCTGTGACCACAACACCAGCTTATCTCGCCTCGAGGACCTGCTCCAGGACTCCATGGTGGGTGTTGCATCAGCAGGATGATTTCTTCTGAGAAACAGAGTAAACCATCCCAGCTGCTGCTGTTTATATCCTTGAATGCTCCAAGGCATTGGGTCATTACTATACAGTCTGGCTCATGTTCAAATAGAGTTTAACCCCAATTTTGTTTTTTTTCTTTTCTTTCTGTAAAAAAAGTTGCTAATAAGGTTCCTTTGCGTATGCTATTGAAGTAACAGCCTAGTCCTCTCCCCTTGAGCCACTTAGTGCTCAGCATACTTTCTTTGCATTGTTCCTATTTTAATTCAGTAGTTGGGACTAACCATGAGGTGTAGAGCATGAAAAATAGAGTTGAAGGGGATTAGGTGACATCAAATTCTTTTTTACTCCTTCATGCAAAGAGAATTAAAACCAAATCAATAAACTAGACCTGAGCCAAATTTTTCCTTGTTGGTAATTTTGTTTTGGTAAAATGAGATATTAGAATATTGATTTTAACTAAGGATAACATTAAAATCTTATTTAGATATCATGCAATATTTATGTGTAGCAATATTAACTTAAAAAAATTTTGTATCCAGTATTTAATCCAAATCAATTTTATATTCATTTTCTCCAATGAATTATTCTTTGAGGAATGCTGGTAATAAAATCAGAGCAGGACTGTTTACATGTATTGAATGTATATTACACAGAGTTGGCAAGACAAGGCTCCAACTACATCCCAAATTAAGATAGAAGAGTATGTAATAGGGAAATTATTTTTTCTATATGAGAAACAGGGGACTCTCATTTCAGTAGAAAATTATAAGTAAGAGAACTAGAATAACCCAAACCGCCATTTTTTTCATGAGTGAGACTTGGGTATTTGTGAACATTAGTTGATTATTTATTGATTTATTTTTACACTTTCAGGTGTTATTAACCTGTGAATGGGTTCACATTCAGTGTTTCACCTGGGCAAATAATCTGTTAATTTAATTAACTTGGAATGAAGGATAAAAGCCTGACGTTTTAGATGTTGTCTCTAGAATGTCTCTCTTGGAGGTCCTTCAAGTATGAAGGAGGAATATAATAATCCTTGGCTATTATCTCCTCCCTTCCACAGAGTACCTTCCTGTCTTAGGGTAACTCCTCTGCAATTGTTGTCCTATCTTCTCTTCTCGAGGGTCGCTGCTCTGTTCCCTCCTCTCCAGGTCAGGGGCCTCGGGTTGGCGGCGTCATCTGGGCATGAAGTCACCTGGGTCTGCTCCTCAGCTTTTCCTCAGCTTGTCCGTCAGGTTCGGGAGCATCTGTCATGGCTTCTGGTTCTTTTCAGAACTTTTACCACGCTGAGCACTTGGTCTCTGGAACTTGAGATGTTTGGCTGTGGGTTAGACAGAAATTGACATCTTTATTGCAAGGAAACGGAAATGGGTAGACCAGCTCTCAAGTATGGAACAGTGTGGCTGTCTCCCTGATATATTCCATTCCTCTTTCTTAACTAATAAGTTAAAGTTGTATTTCTTCCAATCATGCTCCCGGGGACAGGCACAGGTAGTTTATTTAAGCATTTCTTTTTCTTTACTTGCATATTCTTAATTCTTTAATGGCATTTCTTAACATTATTAACTCTTTACTCTCATCACATCTACTTCCATCCTAAGAAAGCCCTCTTCTAAGGACTTTTTATACCTCAAAATGGGCTTGACACATCCTGGTAATACATGAAAGTTATCTTTTACTCTGTAACACGGTTGGTAGTAGATTGCTACCAATTTTGTGGGCAAAAAGTTCATTAGTTTTTAAGATAATGGGGTTTGCAGAGACTTGAGAGCTTCAATTTTGCATGATACTTCTTTCAAATTAGTCAAATTTACGTGACTGTGGCACAGCAAGACACGAAAAGGTAAATCCTAAATCATTTGTAATGATGTCTTCACCAACAGTATCAGTTTATAAATTGTTGGTGGAAGAGCTATAGATCTTTCTCTACAAAGTTTGACTCAATTTAAGAAAGTGAAATATTAGTAGTAGAGCTTGGGAGGTATAATTATTTAAAAATTTCTTAAAGAGCACAATTCTGGCTTCTCCTAAGCAGAAGGCAAGAACTGGCTTCTACCAGTAAGAAAGCGAATAATAATAATAGCAACAGCAACGTTGTTATTATTGTTCTTAAACTTCCTTGCTTTCTGAACGTTATTTGGGGAAATCCTGTGTTAGCTGTGTTTATCTGTATTTGGCAGCTGGCAATTCTTTTTGTTTTCTGTTTTTATTATTTTTGCATGTGGCTTCATGATTCATTGAAAAGGGCACAGGGAGAAAGCTGAACAATTTGAGTACAAAATCACTTGGTAGAAGACAGAAATATCCTCTCCTTGTTTCTTTATCTTTGTATTTCTAAGATGGCTCCACCACGGGTCCCTGCTTAACTGAGAGATGACATTCTCTGAGGGAGTGGAGCACTCAGTTTTCTTTGTTGACTCAGTCACCCTGAATAGCAACATTAATGTCTTCTTGTGTTTCTTCTCACTTTGTAGGATGAAAAGGAGCAGCTTATACAGTCCAAGAGTTCTGTTGCCAGTCTTGTTGGGAGATCAAAAACCATTGTTCAGCTAAAGCCACGAAGTCCCGACCACGTGCTGAAGAGCACCATTTCTGTGAAGGCCGTCTGTGACTACCGGCAGATAGAGGTGAGGAAGTGGAAGGGGCGCCTCTGACTCCAGAGGGAAGGAAGGGAGAAGCGAAGCCTTCGGTTAGGGTTATGATAGGGAGAGGTCCAATGGTAGAGGGGTTTTGTTTTGTTTTTTTAATTAGAACTTAAACATACTTAAAAAAAAAACAAAAACAAAAACCCAAACTCTACAGTTTTGACCTGCTCCCTGCCTTGGAGATTGTTGTCATTATCCACCCCATATCTTAAGTGGCGTCAGAAATGGTACTTTGTAGCACCTGAGCGATACCTTTGGCTTTTCCCCTCTTATCCCCTACAACTAGTAGAACTACCAAATCAGTATCAACTTGCAGATAAATATCCCTTAGATGTACTTCTTTCTGTCTTTGCAGCTACTACCCTAAGTTAGACCGTCAGTTTCTTTCACTTGGATTATGGCATTGCCTCCCCAATTCAGTGCATTCTTTATCTTTCCACCAGCATGATCTTTTTTTTTTTTTTTTTTAAGATTCACTCATTTATTTTAGAGAGAGAGAGAGAGAGAGCACATGAGCAGGGTAGGGGCAGAGAGGGAGAGAGAGAGAGAGAGAGAGAGAGAATCCTTAAGCAGACTCCCTGCTGAGAGCAGAGCCCAAAGCAGGGCTCAATCCCAAGACCCCAAGATCATGACCTGAGCTGAAATCAACAGTCGGCCACCCAACCGACTGAGCCACCCAGGTGTCCCCCAGCATGATCTTTTTTTTTTTTTTTTTTTTTAAGTTATTCCCCTGCTTACATCCTACAATTCCTAAATTCCTTAATGTGGCTTCAAAGTCCCGAACAATCTTTCTTTACCTCTCTAGGCAAGACTGGATCACTGTCCCTTTCATGCATTCCCTGGTAAATTGCATTTTCCACACAGTATTGTAACTCTATACCCCACCAGAATGTGTGGAATATAGACCATGTTTGTCAGTTTACCATTTTACCATTCTTATGTCCAGTGGCCCACCGAAATTCCAGGCACATACTAGGCTCAGTAGATATTTGTAATGCAAAGGAATGAACTTCCCTGGCACTGTTCTGTGTCTCTGTATTTCTGTCTATAAAATAGAGATGATAATGTTGGTTACTTATTTCCCAAAGGGAAGAGTTGATGATTCCAAAATGCTTAAACCTTTTCAGCGATTTGAGTGGGACAATAAGAAGGGAGGAAGAGGGAGTATCACAAGAGCAAAGTTATGATTATTCGTGTCCCTTTAACTTTTTTTATTATGTTAATCACCATACATTACATCATTAGTTTTTGATGTAGTGTTCCATGATTCATTGTTCGTGTATAACACCTAGTGCTTCACGCAGAACGTGCCCTCTTTAATACCCATCACCAGGCTAACCCATCCCCCACCCCCCTCCCCTCTGTTGTGTCCCTCTAACTTTTATCCCGATGGTTGTAGATGCAGAGAGATAGCTCTTGGAGGTCTTAAGACAGTCTCCTTATAACTTTCATAATATCAAAATGGGTTGTTGGTTTATCCATTAGCAATAATTTGTGAGTTTGTCTCTCCAGATCACCATTTGCAAGAATGATGAGTGTGTATTGGAAGATAATTCGCAGCGGACCAAGTGGAAGGTGATCAGCCCCACAGGGAATGAGGCGATGGTGCCATCGGTCTGTTTCCTCATCCCCTCACCCAATAAGGATGCCATTGAGATGGCCACCAGGTAACTTCGCTCAGCTGCCACCTGGGCTGCTTGGCCTGAGTAAACTGGTGGAGGGATGAACCTGCATTTGTGATCTTAAACAGAGCAGCCAAGTTTTAAAGTTTCTTCTGGGAAAGGCCTCCAATTAAGATACCAAATCTTTGATTGGCAGCTACATTGTAGCTTTTCAGTAAATGCTGATGTTCAATTGAGATATATTCAGTGATCATTCTTGAGTTAAACAGTTTACTCTTAGAAGACTGATTTTTATATTAATAGTTAATTTTCTTCTTTATATTTTATTAATGCCATATACATACATATTTTTAAAAGCTGAATTATACCATGGAACATATAATAAAACCCACCCACCCTAGAGTTCTACTTTCCCTAGTTTGCTATTTTCAACTATTGATTTTGATACCACTGAAATTTCAGTGGGATTTTTGGAGAGAGCAGATAAACTAATGGGTGTAAGGTCTCTTATTTAAGTGAAATCCTGGCTTCTAGTTTTCCATCCTGTTCTTTATATCTCACATTTCTTGACCTGAAGAAATTCAAGGTAATGTGGTATGTGTGTTGAATATGTCTGTGTATTTGTGAGTTTGTAACTCTTCCAGAAGTTGAGATTGAATTAGGCATGGGATGCTTTAGAAAAAAAAATTTCTCCAGTCCTTCATACTGTAGTTTTGTTTTTTTATTTTTAATATGCCAGATGACTTTTTAAGTTACTCTTAACTTTCAGACATCTTAGCACTTTTGTGAATATATAGACCACAGCAATGTACTTTTTAAGCATTTGATATTATCATTTTTCAACAATTCCAGATGGGGTTATTTTATTTCTACTTTTCTATATTACTTCTCTTCATGGATATATCTTCTTACTTCTCGTGATTATATATGGATCACATTTATAAGACTCCTAAACATATGCTGACATCATAGACATAATACTATAGTAAATCCAGATTGTTTGAATATCTCAGTTAATTTTGTTCTAAAGATTGCCTTGTTAGTATATGATTTTTTGCCTTTCTCTGCTTAGCCTACAAACCCAGTTCTGCTAAGGCAATCACATCTTCCCCTGGAAGGTCTCTAATGAGGAGCTCAAGTTTTAAAAGCTACAGCCAAGTTCTCTGTCCTTTCTAGGGTGGAGCAGTCTTATCAGAAAGTGATGGCCCTTTGGCATCAGCTACATGTTAACACCAAAAGCCTTATCTCCTGGAACTATCTGAGGAAGGACCTTGACGTTGTAAAGACCTGGAACCTGGAAAAGGTAAGTGTGAAAGCCTTACCTCAGGCTCACATCCTATTGGCAAGCTTTTTTCAGAAGGAACTTTTTCTCATTACTGTGAGACTCCTACCCACCTAGAGTGGAGTCAGGGATAGTGTTTCAGGATTAGGGGGTCCTGATGAAGATACATGGCATCTTCAGTCTTCTTGGCCAACCTAGGTTGTAGACTTCTTCTCTGCAGGACAAGCGGCTCTTGTGTCAGTGTGTATGTAGTAGAGGAATACTGGTGAATTAACCATTATGAAGTGTTGTGTCCAGAGGGCACAGTACTTCTGGGGTGCTGGTAAGATTGTTTCTTGATCTGAATGCTGATTACATGGGTAAGTTCTGTTTCTGAAAAATCAACATGTTTGCAATTTATGGTGTGTGCACCTGATTTGTATATGTGTTAAACATCAATAAAAAGGAGAAATTTCTACTGAAATTTCTTCTTCTTTTTTTCTCTTTAGCTTAGATCCTCAGCACCAGGGGAGTGCCACCAGGTTATGAAGAGCCTCCAGGCCCACTATGAAGACTTTCTGCAGGATAGCCGTGACTCTCTGCTGTTCTCAGTGGCTGATCGTTTGCGCTTGGAAGAGGAGGTGGAGGCTTGTAAAACCCACTTCCAGCACCTGATGAAGTCCATAGAGAATGGTGTGTGCCTTGGGAAAAGGGAGAGGAGTGGTGGATTGAGAGCCCTGAAGAGGGCTGCTAGACCTTCATGGAGACTAGAAAGTACCACCTTTTTACCATTTGGGTGGCTCAAAACTTGAGATAGGGAAAAACTTATAGAGATGAATTCTCAAAATCAGATCATGGACAAAGAGGCCCCATTTCACTCATTATTGCTAGTCATCGTACCACATTTTCTTGTGGACATAACAGGTTTAGATCCTTAAAGATGAGTATACAGTGCAGGGAATTTAGGATCAGGCAAAAGGTTCCTCCCATATAAGGCCTTGCTTTCGTTTGTGGAATGTCAGGTCTGCTGCCCTCTATCTAAGGGTGAATCTATTGTTTTCAGGTTTGTTGACCTCTGTTGTGGTGCTTAATGGTATCCTGTGCTTGTGCATTTTGCAGAGGACAAAGAGGAAACTGTGGCCAAGATGTACATTTCAGAGCTGAAGAATATCCGACTACGCCTGGAGGAGTGTGAACAGCGGCTGGTCAAACGAATTCAGTCTCCAGCCAGTTCCAGGACTGACAAAGATGCCCGGCAGGACAATGCATTAAGGATCGCAGAGCAAGAGGTAAGCCTGAAGAGCAGGGTGGGTGCTGGCTGCAGTGTAAATGCTTTCAGAGTGAATTGGATGGCAAGACAATATGGAGCTTAAGAAATAAGGCAGTAGACTCACGGCATTCCTACTTGAGAATTCTTCCCTGCAGCCTGCAAATGCCTTTTATCTATGGCAAAGCATGATTTCAGCTCCCAGTGTGTTGCTGACTGTTGATTAGTTTTCTGCACAGCTGGAAAGGCAAACAGACTGGCACATTGCTCTAAGCACTGCATTTGGGCTACGTGTTTTAAGACTACTTATCAGAGATGCTGCTGTCTGCTCTATCCCTGATGTGCATGTGTTACTTTCTGTGACATGGTTGCCATCAGCAATAGGATGCAAAAAAATACTAAGGAAAGACTCAGATTCTACTCTAGGCTCTTATGCACACTTGACTTTTAGCAAGTTAACTCTCATCCTAGTTTCCTTTCTTAAAAAATGGAGATAATGCATGAGTCCAAATTGTATTACTTCCGAAGTTTTGGAAAACTTCTGGAAGTTAAGTGATGTAGTACATATAATGAGTTTTCTGAAAAAGTGAAATGCCATCAAAATGTAGAGTAGTATTTTTGAAGTAAAAGCAAATATTAATGGCTTTGTTACGTGCTCATAGGCATGTAAAGAGAGTAAGCCAAAGTCCTCACTTTTGGCTTTTGCTATACTTAAGGATAAAACGTTGAAGTCACAATTAGGACCTTTAGTATAAGAGATGTCATAAGATAGTACCAATGGTATTTGCAGGTTTCGAAGCAAACATTGCTATAGAAATTTAGAGTATTGCTAAACCATTTCTACTTGGGACCGTAGGAGAGAGCTCTATGAAGAATAGTAGATTTGATCTGGGAGCTTAAAGGAATGGAACGGACTGGCTAAATTAGGAGGAGTGATTTTTCTTACCTTTCTCAATTATTCCTAAGCTCGAAGAAGAGGATGAGAGGGCAGCATAATTTTCTTTGATCATATGAACCTATAATTTTCATATTGAAACTTTAGTTTTCTGTAGTCATTTGAAATCTGTCCCAGCAAATTAGAACATTCTAAGAAATGTTAATATTCAGCTTTTCTGAAGAACTTTATTTTTTTGGATTAACTTTTTATTTTGAAGTAGTTTCAGTATACAGAAAATTTTTTATTGTCATATAGCCTTCACCTAGATCCCACAAATGTTGACATTTTTCTCTATTTGCTCTATCATTTTTTCTACAAATGTACATTATAATAATCTTTTTTCTTTTCTTGAGAGTGAGTTCTGTACGTGATGCTCTTTTATCCCTAAATACTTGAGTGTGCATTTCCAAAAATGAAGGGTTGTCTCTTTTTTTTTAAAGATTTATTATTTGAGAGAGATAACATGCATGTGCAAATTGGGGGGAGGGGCAGAGGGAGAGGGAGAGAGAGAGAATCTCAAACAGATTCCCCCTGCTGAGTGCAGAGCCCAACATGGGGCTCCATCTCAGCACCCTGAGATCATGACCTGAACTGAAATTGAGAGTTGGATGCTTAAAGGACTGAGCCACCCAGGTGCCCCAAGGGTAGTCTCTTATGTAACCAGAGGACAATGATTAAAATCAGGAAATGAACATTGATATAATACTATTATCTAAGACTTCATTAAAATTTCATCAGTTGACCTAATGCCTTTTTTGGGTATGCCCCCGCCCCCTCACACACACACCAAAGAATGTATTTTTTTTTTTTAAGATTTTATTTATTTATTTGAGAGAGAGAGAATGAGAGAAAGAGCACAAGAGGGGGGAGGGTCAGAGGGAGAAGAGACTCCCCGCTGAGCAGGGAGCCCGATGCGGGACTCGATCCCGGGACTCCAGGATCATGACCTGAGCCGAAGACAGTCGTTCAACCAACTGAGCCACCAAAGAATATTTTTAGGACAGGACTCAATCCAGTACTTATCACGCATTGTGTTTAGTTGCTACATCTCTTTAAATTTCCTTAACCTGAAACAATTTCTCGATTTTTCATCATCTTTCATGCCCCTAACGTTTGTGAAGAGTGTAGGTCATTTATTTTGTAGAATGTTCCTTTATTTGTGTTTATCTGAGGCTTCTCCATGATTAGATATAGGTACATGTTTTTGGCAGGAATACTACAGAAATGATTTTGTGTCCTCAGTGCATGATATCAGGAGGCATGTGATGTTGATTTGTCCCATTACTGGTGATAACTTGTATCGCTTGTTGCTCTTTTCCTCTTTGTAATTACTAAGCATATTGTGGGGAGATACTTTGAGACTATGTAAATATCCTGTTTTGTATCACACTTTCACCAACTATTATTTTATTTTATTTTATTTTAAAGATTTTATTTATTTGAGAGAGAGAGAATGAGAGATAGAGAGCACGAGAGGGAAGAGGGTCAGAGGGAGAAGTAGGCTCCCTGTTCAGCAGGGAGCCTGATGTGGGACTCGATCCCGGGACTCCAGGATCATGACCTGAGCCGAAGGCAGTCGCTTAACCGACTGAGCCACCCAGGCGCCCCTCACCAACCATTTTAGCATCTCGTGTTGATTCTTGACTGAATTAATTGGTATGACTGTTGCCAAAAGGTGATTTTCTAATTCTGTTATTCCTTTTACATTACATTATTCCTATTTAATATTTATATTATCCCTATTAATTATAACAGAATAAATTTCTATTCTATCTAAAGGGAAGAGCTTGCCTTCCTTCCTCCTTTCTTCCTTCTTTAGGTCAGTATGGAGTTATGGATTCTTATGTTATTTAAGGTTTGTAAGTTGTTATTATCTTTATTTTGATATTCAGAATTTCCCAAATTTAGCCATTGGGAGTCCCTTCAAGCTGGCATCTATGTCATTTTAACCTGTGCCCACCATTCTTTGAGTGCTTTCTTATTTCTCAACAAAACAAAATATTCCAGGTTCATCTCTCCTTTGCCAGCCCCACCTATGTAACCAGCCATTTCTCCAAGGATTCCCACTTCCTTTAGATGGAGAATACTATTTAGAAACCAAGATCTGGGTGCTGAGTGTGCTCATTATTATTGGGGTGTCATTGTTTCTAGGCCTGCTCAGCTGATAGAACTAGAAAAATACATACTTACAAACACGGATATGCATACACACATACAAAAACACCCCTATGTCACATACACACATCTTTGTGTATATATGTAATTATATTCATATGAACGTATCACAGAGGTGATATATTGATATCAGTATTTTTGTCAATCTCTCTCTCACACACACACACACAGACATAACTATGAATTCATATGCATCTATCTTCATCTGGTTCCAAACTAGTACCACAGGGTTCATTCTAACCTCTCTTCTTTCCATGTTTGTAACTCCCTTCCCCAAGACTAAAAAACCTACTTTACAATATCCACAGTAAATTTACTTACTGCTCAGTTCTAGCGTGTAGAGATAAGTAGTTTTAGAATTGCTGACTCATGTTACTACAAAAAAACAAACCTACTAACTGGAGTTCAACATTTATTTCTGGTTCCTTTTGTCTTTAACCTATAGTCCAAATACTGTGTTCAGGAAATACTTGTGTGTGTGTGTTCTTCCCATCCTCCCCCTTCAGTGCTGTTTCATAGTTTATTCAACTAGTCTTTTATATGTGGGCATTTAGGTTGTTTGCTGTATTTGGTTATTACAAACAAAAACGTCTTTCTAATTTCTTTGTTCAATTCTGTGTTCCCATCTTTGTTGTGTGTCTTGTTTTTGACAGCGCACCCAAGAGGATTTGCAGCAACTGAGGTCAGAGTTTGATGCTCTTTCCACGAAATGCAACAGCTTTCTTCATCAGTCTCCATCTGGTTCAAGTGTCCCAACTCTGCGCTCAGAACTCAGTCTGCTGGTGGAGAAAATGGACCATGTGTATGGTCTGTCCACTGTCTATCTGAATAAGTGAGTAAGCTGAGGATTTGGATCCAAAGGACAATGTTTTCACTAGGATGAGAAGGGGAAATGCCTGGAGTGTTTCATGAACAATCCAGAGAGGTTTTACATCTTGAAGAGCATGTACTCCTAAAGAGAGACTTTGGCTTTAGTTCCAGGCAACATCGAGTGGGATCATTGGGGTGCACAGCGAAGAAATGCCAGTGATAACAGAAAGGGAGATGGATTTGCAGTGTTAGGACTATTTCGTACCTCATTTCTGTTTCTTTAGATACCTCTGAAAAAAAGAAAAAGGGACGCTAAAGAATAAAAATAAAAATTTTCAGTTAAACTAAATATAGTCTTTGAAGGTTTTCCCTCTACCCACCATGACCATGAGGGGTCACCGATCTTAGACTCTTCGTAGTGTTAAGTGGGTTTCTGGCCTCATGTCGTTTCTCCTATGAGTCCACCACATGTCTGTGTGTCCCAGTATCACTAAGAACTTTATTTTGAATTGGCTTAAATTGGCAACACATATACCATGCTTCCTTGTTTTTATGAAACCCTGTCATCATCTAATAATGGTAAAACCGATTTTAGCAGTTATGTTTGGGAACCTCTTTGTAGCACTCCAATTCTGTGGCTCAGCTCTTAAAATGTGTGTGTTAACGTAGGTGATTTTACCCTCATAGGCTAAAGACAATCGATGTTATAGTGCGTAGCATCCAGGACGCTGAACTCTTGGTCAAAGGTTATGAGATCAAGCTGAGTCAAGAAGAAGCAGTACCAGCAGATCTCTCAGCTCTGGAGTCCCATCGGTCTACATTACGGGTTGGTTGCTCTGAGTTTCTGAATTTTGTAGGAGCTTGATTTAACATATCCATTGCTTTGGGTTAGCAGAGAAATGCAATTTTGGATGGCATGACAGTGTTTTAAGTTTGCATTTGAACTAGGCAGAATATCATATTTAATATATTTTAATGTGGATTCAAAGAAGTTGGGACTAAGAAATATGTCTAGCTGGAAAGGGAAAATAAAGGACTATGCCTTTCTATTTATTTTCTCCCTTTTCTCCCCAGTAAAATCATAGCTAAATCAGATACAATCATGGTGGTACTGTAAGTTTGTAAATCACTTAGCTATTATCTCATTGATTCTCACAGAACTGTGAGGTGGATAGGGTAGAGATTTTAATCTCCATTCACAGATGAGCACACTGAGATTCAGATTGGCTAAACAATTTATCTTGGTTTCATAGCTTATAAGTGGGAGAGCCAGGTTTCATCTTTGCACATTTCCCTGTACTGTACCGCCTGTCCTTGGCCTCCCAGTGAGCATTGTGGAGGTGTTTCTAGCACAAACACTAGAAGGTCTAGCTTCTGAATTCCAGGTATAATGTGGAGCCAGCTATAGACAATGTCCTTGTTTTCTACCTTAGTCTGAGTCCTTTTTAGCATGGAATATATTTAACCTGTACCTGTGTTTCTATAGCACTGGCTTAGTGATGTGAGAGACAAGAATTCAGTGTTTTCAGTCCTGGATGAGGAAATTGCCAAGGCCAAGCTAGTGGCAGAGCAGCTGAGTCGTCTGACCCCAGAGCGAAACCTGGATTTGGAGCGCTATCAGGACAAAGGCTCCCAGCTGCAGGACCGGTGGCACCGGGTCATTGTCCAGCTGGAGACCCGGTGAGTGGCAGCCTCACCCTTTTTCCGTATTCAGGGACTAGGTTTTAAACAGAAATTGAATTACATCTGTGTATTCTTATTTAAAGGCAGGAAGTGATAGAGAAGGGTACAAATTGAATGACAATATGAATTCTGGACAAGAGAAAGGACAGAAAATTGGGACCACCAACACCAACGCAGACCTGAGGCTTGCTTTTGGATCAGCAGTGATTGTCCTGTTAGCTATGCTTCTCCTGTTCTAGTTTTTATCTAGTTAAGCCATGATGCCAAGGAATCCAACTGTGAGCCATTTTTCATAGTGTGGCTTTGCAGAATTTCTTGCTTCCACTTTCATTTGCTAATTCAGCGGTTTTTATTTCTGTTACTTGAACTCCTTCTTCTGATGTCTGATTTGAATAGGAAAGATAGAAAATGACCTTTCTGAGGCTAGGCTGGGTAGGCAAATACATAGAGAAGTTCTAGCAACTCCTAAGTTTGGATTGATTCTCTATTAATTGAGTTACTATCCCAAGTCTAGTTAAACTAACAAAAGTAATATAAGAAACTGTTACTGGAGTTAATAGAAAATAACTACTACTTTCACCCAAGAAATTACAGCAGTCCCTGAATCATAACTGGGGTACTCTGTCATCAGGAAACCGAAGTATACAGCCAGTACTACCTTATTGACAACCCTGGTGATCTTTGGCAACCTAGGTAAAAATTTGACAAGGATCATCGTGGGATGCTGGGCTCCCAGGCAGTGTCCAAGGCTAACTTGCACAACTGGTTTCTCTTCACCTTCACCCCGCAGGGCACCGGGTACAAGCATAGGTCTTGGCATTGCATTGCCCTTCCGCAGAAAAAAGGTGTATCCTCTGTGATCCGGCCCAGCTAGAGGGGGGACTAAGGAGGGAATTGCACCATTTATTTTATTGTTTGTACCAAGGTATCTGATGGCAGTTTCTTTTCCTTTGCTCCTCCAGCCAGTCTGAGCTAGAAAGTATCCAGGAGGTTCTGGGAGATTACAGAGCCTGCCATGGAACTCTCATCAAATGGATTGAGGAAACCACTGCCCAGCAGGAAATGATGAAGCCAGGCCAGGCAGAGGATAGCAGAGTGCTGTCGGAGCAACTCAGCCAGCAGACGGTGGGTGTGACAGCAGCGTGGTGAAAGTTGGCGGGAGGGGGTGGGCGTTAATTCATCATAAAAGAAGATGATGGACTAGCTATTAAGCTTCCCCCAAATGATAAGACATTCTGAGCCTCCTCTTCTGAAAAGAGTTCAAGCAGAATGGTCTCAAGATGATATGGGTTTTACATTAGGCCAGACAGACTCATAAGGTCCCTTCCAATCCCAAGTTGTAGTGACTGTATATTGAAACCATAGATGGACAGATTAAAATGATCTTGCTTCATTTTGTTTCTTGATACTGCATGTGATCTTTCTAGGATTAGAAGCCAGGGCATTAAAAACCAGGAAAGATGTGAATGGACAAAAATTATTTGAAGTGGTTTTTACTTGTTAGCATTTTGGGGATTTGTGTGTGTGTGTGTGTGTGTGTGTGTGTGTGGCTTGTTTTGTGTAGCATTACAGTTTAGAGTATGAAGTCTGGTGTTAGATTGCTTGGATTCCAGTCCTGGCTCACTCACTCACTATGAGACCTTGACCACATTACTTAACCTCTCAGTATTCTACTTTCTCATCAATAAAATGGGTATATTACATTATTTGTTCAACCTCCCTCACTCATAAGGTTATTATTGTTGAGGTCAAATGAAGTGACACATGTAAAATATGCAGAACAGTGGTTTCTAAAGTATGGACTCCAGACTAGTAGCATCAGCATCACCTGGAAGTTTGTTTGAAATGCAAGTTCTCAGCCCTACCCAAACCTACCAAATCAGAAACTCCGGAGGTGTGGGGCCCAGCAGTCTGTATTTTATTCAGCCTCGCAGGTGATTCTGATGTAGCTAAGATTTGAATACTGCCTTAGAATATAATAAATGCTCAGCGGTTTTGATGACAGTAGGGACAATGATGATAATGTTGTATTACTTTGGTTTCTAGGATCTGTTTGCAGAAATTGAGAAGAATCAGACAAAGCTGGACCAGTGTCAAAAATTTTCCCAGCAATACTCCACTATTGTAAAGGTAACTCTAGCATATCCCCAAAAGCACATAAAGGATCTTCAGCATGGGAAGATCTTCCTTGTCACTGTAGGTTTTGTTTCTGGACAAATAAGTGCTTCTACTAGAGGCTGGCCCCATCTTCCAGTTAATGCAGATGTGTACTCTTCATGGCCCTACATTTGGGAATGCTCAGAGTGGTACTAGACATCAGCTCACCCTTTGGATGATCCACAGGTTTTTTAAATGCCATGTCAGAAACAGAATGTATTGGATTTCCTCTCAAATATACTTCTCGTTGTCTTGCCTATTCCAGGAAATAGTGTCCCATTTTCCTACTTGCTGAAGCAAAAAACCTGAGAGTCATCCTTAATTCTTCTCTTTGCCATAAACTTTATGTTCAGTCTGTGAACAACTTGGCTCCATCTTCCAATATGTCCTTGGTCTATCTTTTGTTACCCACCCACCTGCCCCCATTTCCCTGCTTTCCACCTAAGTAAGGAATCTTCCATAGACTATTCTAATACCTCTGAGCTGATCTCTGGCTTTTACTCCTCTCCCACAGGCTATTTTCCCACACAGTAGCCAGATTCACCTTTTTAGAATATACTGCGTGTCACTGAATCTCAGACATCATTTTATACGCTACCAAAAAAGAGGAAATTCTGCCAATTATGCAAATACCATTGATTGTAAGATTTATTCTAGTTTTAGAGAGCCTAAAATGTGGAGGAAATATGCATCTCATAATAGCTGAAATACGGTAAATTGAATCATGTCACTCTTCTGCTCAGAACTGCCCAATGACTTCATATCCTATTCATAATAAAATTCTAAAGCTATTTATGGCTTATGAGGCCCTGCATGATCTGGTCCCGCCTCCCTGTTTCTCTGATAACGTCTTTAAATAGAAATGACCTGAGATGATTATTTATTATGTTCCTTCCCACTAGAATGTGAGTTCCAAGGGAGCAAGCTTTTTCTAACTTGTTCTCCACTATGTGTATAGCACTCAGAACAATGACAGGTACATAGTAGATACTCAACAAATTACTTTTTGAATGAATGCATTTCTTTAGTTAATAACAGAAGACTTGGTATCACAAAGAATTGAGTTCAAATCCTAGCTTCACCATTTTCCAGGCTTAGGACTTTGAGCAAGTTTGTTAGTCTCTCAGAGTGTCTGTTGCTATATCTACAAAATGGGAACAGTAACTACCTCACTGAGTGATTGTCAGGATTACACGAGATAATGTATACATAGGACATTGCCTCAAACTTAAAATACATTCAGTAAATGATAGCACCTGCTATTATTATTTTTAATTTTTCTTTTTAAAGATTCCATTTATTTATTTGAGAGAGAGAGAGAGAGAGAGAGGGAGTGAGTGAGAGAGCACGAGCTGGGGGGAGGGACAAAGGGAGAGGGAGATGCAGACTCCCCTGCTGAATAGGGAGCCCAAAGTGGGACTCGATCCCAGGACCCTGGGATCACGACCTGAGCCAGAGGCAGACACATACCGACTGAGCCACCCAGGCCTCCCAGGGAGAGGGAGTTTTAAGCAGACTCCACACAACACAGAGCCCGATGTAGGGCTCACTCTCACGACCCCGAGATCACTACCTGAGCTGAAACCAAGAGTCGGACACTTAACCGACTGAGCCACCCAGGTGCCCCACTACTACTATTTTTTTTATAGGCTGCTTAAGGAACTCATTGTGTTTTTTTCCTTCTGCCTAGAGTTTTCTAAGTAGACAACAGAAAGCAAGACATTTTAGGCAAAGGGAACTGCCTAATCAAAGGCACAGAGGAATGGAAATGTAATGATCATATGAGGAAATAGCAGATATGCTGGCATAGCTAGAAAGTGTATGGTACATAAGAAGCAGTGACTATGGAAAAGGAGAAGGGGAGGTTGAAGCACACCTATGAAAGGCTATGTCCCCGTCTCTTCACTTTACCTTCTATTCTTGTTCCTCAACATGGGGTGTTAGAACTAGGAGCATCAGGATCATCTGGGAGCTTGTCTGAAATGCAGAATCTTCCACCTGCCAAATCAGAATTTCAATTTCAGTAAGATCCCCAGATGATTTGTGTGCATGTGGATATTTGAGAAGCTCTGCTCTAGATCTTTGTAAGCTTTCAAACAGAGGAACGAAGTGGTCATCTTTGTGTTTTAGAAAAGTTATTCTTGTGGCAGGATAGAAAATAAATTCAGAAGAGAACAAAGCAGGAGAGTAGTAAGAGGCTCTTGGGCCCGTCCACATGGGTATGAAGAGGGCCTGGCCTAGGGGGGGCAGTCTCAGGATTGCAGAGGAAGTGTCGGCATAGCACGGGGACATGAGACGAACATTGGTTTAGGATGACTCTGTTGCTCACCCACTGACTAATCAGGGAAACTCACTTCCTGTCTCTGGGCTTCAGTTTCCCAATGGATGAGATGAAAAGGATGGTCGGCAAACTGCAAACTCAAGACTCAGCAAACTGTGACCCACAGGCTTAACTGAGCCCACATACCTGTTTTTCCATGGCCCATGAGAAATGGCTTAAAAAAAAAAAATCAAAAGAAGAACACTTCATGACACATGAAAATTCTATGAACTTCAGCTTTTAGTGTCCATACGTGAGACATAGTCTCACCCTTTGATTTACTGATTATCTCCAGCTTCTTTCACTTACAAAGGTAGAGTTGAACAGCTATGACAGATCGTATAGCCTGATAGTTTCCATCTGGCCCTTTAAGGAAAAAATTTGCTAACCACTGGTTTAAATGATCCCCAAAATGCCTTCCAGCAATGAAATACTATGATTCTGTTGTGTGAGTTACCTGAGCTGTAAAGCCCTATGGAAATGTAGTGAACTTTCTTCCTCCCCCAGGACTATGAATTGCAACTGATGACATACAAGGCCTTTGTGGAATCACAGCAGAAATCCCCTGGCAAGCGCCGTCGGATGCTTTCCTCCTCAGATGCCATCACGCAAGAGGTGAAAGGGTGGGGAAAGGACACGCTGCTCTCTTCCCTTAAGGAAAGATTTGTTTTGTCGGGCCCTGACAGTTTGATTTCGGGCTCACCTTTCTGTGGAGCATGTGATTTCATGAAAACTTCCTCTTGTTTTCAACTATTTAAATACACTTTTCTGGCAGATAATTTATCTAAATTGTTTTTGTTGTTGTTGTTTGTTTTTTTGAACCACAGTTCATGGACTTAAGAACTCGCTACACAGCACTGGTAACCTTAACCACCCAGCATGTAAAATATATCAGTGACGCACTCCGGCGGCTGGAGGAGGAGGAGGTGAGGACGGCTGGGCCCTAAATCATTCTGAAAATAGAACTAAAAATCCCGTGTCTCATCTGTCAAAATTTAAAGTGCACACACAGCCACTTCTCCTTATTCACGGTGGTTGTGTTCTGTGACACTGCTATGCACACTGCACTAGGGAATGCTGGACTCTTGCGCTTCAGGGGAAATATACGGTTAGGTTCCTCTAAGCCTCTGGTCACACTTTTCTGTCAACAAATAATACATAATCTTGTTATATTTAATATAACAACAATCTGTTGATTCAGGCCAAGAGCACTCTCACACCTGAATGAAGTTAATTTAACATACATTTTCTCTGTAAGGCATGTCACAGCCTTATGCTTAGGAACATAAGACAGCAGTTCAGAACTATGGTTAGGTCCATTTTCAACGGTGAAATCACCAACAAAAATTGTGAAAAATATGGCACTAAATCGACTGTGGAAAGGACACTTGCCGGGGGCTGGGGGGATGCGTTGGCCTGGTGGTGGGTATTAAGGAGGGCAAGTTCTGCATGGAGCACTGAGTGTTATACGCAAACAATGAATCATGGAACACTACATCAAAAACTAATGATGTAATGTATGGTGATTAATGTAACATAATAATAATTTAAAAAAAGGGCACTTGTTAAGAGATGTATAAGAGCTGAAACAAGAAGGTAGAGGGTCCCCTTGTTCTACTGCAGCTGGGAACATTGGACATATCTGGGAATGACTGCAAAAATGCCACCAGTATTGATTTGGGGCTTATAAATAAATTCTAGTGAGCAAACAAATTCACAAAAATGGAATTCGTGAATAATGGGGATTAATCCTATTATGTCCAGCAATCCCACCTTCAAGTATCTTCATTATAGAAATATTGTAAGTGTGAAGAAAGGAAACATGAGCAAAGATCCTTAATAAAACATAATTTGTTAAAGAGAAATATTGAAAACATACAAATCCCATACAACGGAATGCTATGAAACTATTAAAAACAATGAAATAGGTTTATTATATATTGTGTTCTTACAATAAAATAAGCTAGGGGCGCCTGGGTGGCTCAGTCGTTAAGCGCCTGCCTTTGGCTCAGGTCAAGATCCCAGGGTCCTGGGATCGAGCCCCGCATCGGGCTCCCTGCTCCACGGGAAGCCTGCTTCTCTCTCTCCCACCCCCCCTGCTTGTGTTCTCTCTCTGGCTGTCTCTCTCTGTCAAATAAATAAATAAAATCTTTAAAAATAAATAAATAAAATAAGCTAGAGAAGATGTTAAGAATATCGAGGAAGAAAAATGCATTCACAGTGCTATACTGTATTTATTGAAAAAAAACTCATGTGAGTGGAGCTGAGCAGTTCAAACCCCACTGTTCAAAGATTAGTGGTACACCAAATTTCTGGGGAAATAAGATTAAAGGGACATACATTATGCATTTCAGATTATTTGAATTTGTTGTAATGAGTATATTAATCTTTTTATAATTCTAAAAAACTTCTGTCTGCAAAAAAGTTTCTACGAGTTCACCTACTTTTATAAAAGAAATGCTGTTGGAAACATTAACTCATACCAATTTTTGTCTATGTGAATTAGCAGAAAATTTTATATCAACAGCTACCTCGCTTAGTCAGTCTCTGTAGATCTCACTCTCTTTACCTGTACATCTAAGAATCATGAAAACGTGATGGTATATGTAAAGGGTTTTTAAAAATCAGTAAATAAAAAAATAAATAAAAATAAATAATTTTTGAACATCCTTCATATATTAAAAAAACATTCTTTTTTTTTTTTAAGAAAGGTGCTAATCTAGATGTGATGAATTTAGCTACTGGTATCATACAGTTAGGTACCTGTGAACAATGCTCTAAGCTGGGTAAATTATATTTATCTTGGGGTTATTTTAGCTTCCTATTGATTTAGATAACTTTCATGTCTTTGTTTTAGGAAATTAGAAGTCAAGCCAGTTTAATAAGACATTGACCAAGATACTGATTTTCTAATTCCTATTCTAGAAAGTTGTAGAAGAGGAAAAACAGGAGCATGTGGAGAAAGTTAAAGAACTTTTGGGCTGGGTGTCTGCCCTGGCAAGGAACACACAAAGCAAAGCTACCTCATCCCAGACCAAAGAATCAACAGACATTGAAAAAGCTATTTTAGATCAGCAGGTGAGTAGAAGGTCCATCTGTCTCTTGTTGGATAGAATAATATGTAATAGCACATTAGGTGGGAATAAAACAAATCACTCCAGGAATGATTATCTCAACAAATGTTAACTCCCAGGACTTACAGAAACTTAAGAGGTCATCTTATTTGTATTTCTGCCTCCTTAATCATCTTTCTGTAGTTCATTAGTAATAGTAATCTGACCGAAGCTGAGTTTTTCCCTAGGATTTTTAACACGTTATTTCACATAATTTTGATTCTTTAATTTCTTGGGTTCTGAAGCTATACTCTTTATTTCTATCCTGTAGGTTCTGGCAGAGGAGCTGACAACCAAGAGGGAACAAGTTTCTGAGGCCATTAAAACTTCGCAGATCTTCTTGGCCAAGCATGGTCATAAGTGAGTATTAAATGAGAGTTTATGGCACATCTAGGGAACCGAATCTACCTGACTAAAACTTAGGGTCATGGTGAGATTTCAGGCTGTAGAGTTCAGGGCTGCAAAAGCCAGATTATGAAGAGCCTTGTAGATCATGCTGGAGAGTTTGCATTTTACCTTGTCGGCTATGGGGAGGGGTCTTATTCATGATTGGATTTTGTTGATGAAGGTTTCTAGAACAGTTTTACGGAGAAGAGATTGACATGGGGCCAGAGTGGAGGCCTGAGAGACCAATAAAGAGGCTGTTGTGATGATACAGGTGAGAAATGATGAGGGTGGAGAAGGGCAAAGGTTCAAAAGATACTAAGGATGATGAACTTACAGTGTTTGGTGACAAATGAAAATAGTGAGCTATAACCTCCAGGTTTCTGGCTTAGGCCCCTGAGTGTATGGTGATGTTACTAACCAAGATAGGGAATATAAAAGCAGGTACGGATTGAGGGGGAAGAAGGCAGCTTTGGTTTTAGACATTATGAACATGAAGAACCTAGGGGACATCAGAGTGGAAATACTTAGAATGTATTAGGAAGTACCTAATGCATTAATTTATGCCTTGTATAGTTCCCCTAAAGTTGTCCAATGGGTAACTGTGTATGTAAATTTAGAATTAATGAGAGAAGTCTAAAGTGATGAAAATCTGAGTCATCAGCATAGTAGAAACCATAAGTGGACTAGCTTCCAAGGGTTCAAGGACTCCTCTGTGTTCCTCAGCCTGTAAAGGAAGCCTTACACAAGTAGAGGGAAAACTATGAGCGATACCTTAGAACCCAAGAGAGAACAGAATTCTAAAAAGAAGAAAATAGTCAGAAGTCAAGAAAGATTGAGACTGAGAAGTTTCTATTGAATTTGGCAAGTTGGAAGTTTTCGGTGACTGGTGAAAATTAAGTTATGATGTCAGATTGAGTATAATGGGCAGTGAGGAGCACATGAGGTGAGGAAGGTAGTGATAACAAAATTAGATGACTCTTTCAAGAAGCCTGGCCATAGGAAAGGACAGAAATAATACAGTAAATAATTAGAGTATATGATCAAGAAAGGTTGGTTTTGGGGCGCCTGGGTGGCTCAGTCAGTTGATTGTTCTGACTCTTGATCTCAGCTCAGGTCTTGATCTTAGGGTCATGAGTTCAAGCCCCTCATTAGACTCTGTGCTGGGTGTGGAGTCCTCTTAAAAAAAAAAAAAGAAGAAGAAGAAGACTTGTTTTCTTAAAAGATCAGAGGGACTTAGCCATGTTTATGGACTGAATCTCAAGGACCAAAAGGAAAAAGAGATTGACTAAAGTAGTAGGAGAGAGGTCCTGGAAGATGCAGGAAAGGATAAAATTCATCAATGAGTGGAAAGTACAACCAGAGACCAGAGCCAAGACAACTTTTCCTCTAAGATTTGAGGACAAGGAGATTAGGAAAGGTGTGGATGGAGGTAAATATGCCAGGAGTGAAGCCAAAAGGTGAGAGAATTCATGCCCATTGGTCTGCATTTCCTCTGAAATAGGCAGAGATGTTTGCTGTGAGTTAGGGGAGCTGAGGGCAAGGGAATTAGAATTGATTAGAGCCTCTAAGAGATTTGTCAGGAAGCTGTGAGGTCTAGTAGAAGCTGGGAACCAGTAAGATCTCCACAGGGGACCCCCCCTCCCGAGACACACACACACACACACACAACCTGCAGGCGGGAGCAGAGAAATCCTATGGTTCGATTGATATGGGGCAGGAGTTTCATCAGATTAGCAAGGACAGAGTTCAAGGCCAATAGGAGGGACCTGATTGAGATGATGGATTGTGGAGTGTGAACTCGAGAGAGAAGATACTGAAGATCCTAGGGAGGATTGATAGATTAAGAACAAATGGGGGAGTTAGGAAGGCTTGGGAAAGCTCAGTAAGCTGATGGGTAGTTACAATATGAATCACAGGATTCATTCTCAAGAACAATATAGAATGAGATAAGAAAGTTGTAAAATTCAGCAGATTCAAGATCATGGTTACCTCTAGGGAGAAAGGTAAAAAAGAATGGGGTTGGTTACAAATGTACATTGGACTTTGAATATATCTGTAATGTCTTATTTCTATGGAAAGGATCTAAAGTTGGGCACTTGGCCAAAGATACAAAGGTAGTGATCCGAAGGGACACCTGCACCCCAGTGTTTATAGCAGCAATGTCCACAATAGCCAAACTGTGGAAAGAGCCCAAATGTCCATCAACAGATGAATGGATAAAGATGTGGTATATACATATATACAATGGAATATTATGCAGCCATCAAAAATTTGAAATCTTGCCATTTGCAGTGACATGGATGGAACTAGAGGGTATCATGCTAAGCGAAATAAGTCAATCAGAGAAAGACAATTAGCATATGATCTCACTGATATGTGGAATTTAAGAAACAAGGCAGAGGATCATAGGGGAAGAGAGGAAAAAATGAAACAAGATGAAACCAGAGAGGGAGGCAAACCATAAGAGACTCTTAATCTTAGGAAACAAACTGAGGGCTACTGGATGGGAGGGGGGTGGGGGGATGGGGTAACTGGGTGATGGATATTGGGGAGGGTATGTGTTGTAATGAGTGCTGTGTATTATATGAGACAGATGAATCACAGACCTGTATCCCTGAAACAAATAATACATTATGTGTTAATAAAAAATAAAAAATAAATGAAGTTGGGGCAGTTGGGTGGATCAGTCAGTTGAGGGTCCAACTCTTGGTTTCGGCTCAGGTCATAATCTCAGCGTCATGAAATAGAGCCCTATGTTGGGCTCCATGCTTAGCAGGGAGTCTGCTTGAGATTCTCTCTCTCCTTCTCCCTCTGTCTCCCCCCCCCCCCCGCGCTCACGCTCTCTCTCTCTCTCTCTCTCTCAAATCTTAAAAAAAAAAAGAAAAGGATCTAGGGGTGCTTGGGTGGCTCAATGGTTAAGTGTCTGCCTTTGGCTCAGGTCATGATCCCGGGGTCCTGGGATTGAGCCTCACATTAGGCTCCTTACTTCTCGTGAAGTCTGCTTCTCCCTTTCCCTCTGCCCTTCCCTCCCCCCCGCTCATGCTCTCTCTCTGTCTCACTCTCTGTCTCAAATAAATAAAATTAAAAAAAAAAAAAGGATCTAAAGTAAATCTGGTACAGTGTCAAAATTTGGTAAAGCTGGATAGTTGGGTAGTAGGTAAATGAGAGTTCATTTATTTTTCTCTTTTGTCTGTTTAGAATATTTTATTTTGAAAAGAGAAGTAGTATAAGAGTAAGGAAACACAACTGGAAAGGTAGGGTTATAATCAGAAGTTACTATGAGACAGTAGATTCTTGAAGTTTAGAAGTTCAGAGGTAGAATAATTTTAGATGATGGCAGGATCTGAGTTTGCCGTATGTGGGTGCAGTTCAAGTGGAGTAGAAGCCGTTTGGATCAGAGCCGTTTGTTGAGAAGGTTGCAGGACTAGAGCATAGGCTTAGACAGTTGGTGACATGAACATTGACATCACCAAGAATCATGACTTGAGTTGAGACAGACACAGGAATATCAGCCAGAAGTGAGAGTGTTCAGTGAATGTAGAAGAGTGACCAGATGGTCCATAGTTAACAGTGACAAAGAATACCATCCAAGATGGAGAAGTCATGATTTTGAAGCAATAGAGGAGACTGGAGAAAGGTTTTTCTCTAAAAGAGCTTCAATGTTTCATCTTCCAGGCTCTCAGAGAAAGAGAAGGAACAAATATCTGAGCAGTTGAATGCCCTGAATAAGGCTTACCATGACCTTTGTGATGGTTCAGCAAACCAGCTTCAGCAACTTCAGAGCCAGTTGGCCCAGCAAACAGAACAAAAGGTACTTTTAGTTTCTTTCTCCAAATGGGAAGGGTACCTTTCAAATGGTATGAAAGCAGCTTTGCTGTTTGAGAATCATGTTCACTAGCTTTCCATGACCAATGTGACTTAATTTTTAACCACACCATAGCAGCCATTTGTCTTGTGTTTCTTTACTGGGGTTCCATGATGTATTGGTCAGTCAAGAATACTAGAAGGCACTCATGGCCAACCCTGTAGACCCTGGTTCACCATTTCTGTTGCCTGCCATTTTGTGGCAGACCACAATTGAGAACATAAATCCTATATTATATCTGATCACAGGGCAGCAAGATTACTCCTTCACGGCATTGTTACTCAAAAGTTGATAGCCAAAAGTTCTGAATATTGGGAAGAAAAAGCCGGGTCCTCTTCCCCCATACTTCTTTTCGTATCTACTAAATAATGAGAAATGTTCATTTCCAAGCCAACTGGTAGATTAGCTGTACTGACTGAGACGCTGGTTCCCCTTACCCATAGTCATCCCATCGTGTGACATCTTTACCAATTCCCACTCATGTTCATTTCCTGGACCATATGAAAATTATCAAGTTCCTCCTGGTTGTCCTGAGTTCTTCCTGGATACCTGTGTGTATATGTAAACTTACCATATTATATACATGTGTCTTTGGGATATATATGTGTGTTTGCCTGCTTATTTCCTATGTTGTGAAGCAATGGCCAACATATGTGGGACAGGTCAAATTTTAAGGTCATGTGGTTATCAAATTTGGTCTAGATGATGCTCAAAATGACATTCAGACAAAACATGCTTTGACTCTGGTCCTTGGATATGAAATTGGTGCTTCGAGAGCTAGAGTTGTAAAGACCACAAGACAGAACCAGCTATGATTTATTTGCAAGTAGATTTCCAAAAAGAATGTGCTGGTTTAGCATTCTCTATGTAAGGTAGCCCACTTTTAATGGCTTATTGCTTCACCATAAAGGGAGTATGTGAAAAGTTTTAACAATTGCTTGCTGAGAACACTCAGTTCTCATTTTGAAAGGTTAAAAAGGGGGAGAAAAAAAAGAAAGCCAAGCTGCCAAGCACCACTACATTGAGCATGATGTGTCCCCCTGTTACTGTTCGTGTGTTTCATGTGAAGTATTGTTCCGATTAACTGACATCCTTGCTTACAAGTTTCACTAACCCTTTGGAGTTTAAGCACAAATGCACAAAAGGGAAAAGAGGACGACCTGTTTGGGGTTCTTTTTTGCAAAAAAACAAACAGTCGCATGCTGGACGCTAACCCCAAGCTTACACTGTGTGTGCGATGCGGCTGAGCTGCTCCGTAAGGCTCTCTCTCTATCTGCCCAAGGCGTGCTGCGACTCTGGTAAGTAGAAGCCTTTTATGTTTCCCTTCCTCCTCTCCCTCTGCCTTGCTCTGCTTGTTTAGGTCAGAATGCCCATGTTTGGTGGGACTGAACTGGATTTCTCTGGATTATTTCCCAGCTCAGTGCTTCCTGCCTGTCCTTCAATTAAGAGACTACTGGAAGGAACAGCATGTAGTCTTCTCTTTGTCTAGCAACTGACCAGACTCCAGGTCTTTCTTCAATATCAGCATCTTTGAGACTTGAGGAATCTCAGAGAAGAAATTAGAAGTTTTCAAAAGAATCTTTTCCTCTGTCATCTTGTCTGCTTCTGAACTGTCTTGACATGGATGTTGTAAAAGGAATTATTCATATATCTCAGAGTCCTATACCAGTGTGATTTTCCCTTCAGTCTCTGTTGAACAGATACCTGGTAGATTCGCATAACATATATTTGCTTTATACAAGTTGAACTACTTTCTAGGTCAGAACACAGGAGGGGGGTAGGGAACAACACATAATATTTTAAGTAGTGTGGAGAATTCTGTTATGCCATTATTTGAACAAATACAGTGAGATAGGGATGTGAACCCATGAGTTCCCACATTTGCCCTCCATTCTTTGTCTCTTAAAGCGTGCAACTAATTGAATTTGAAATCCTCGATGTATGTCTTTAAAATCTAGGGGCAGCAAGCAGCTTAAGGATTTTAAATATTTCCTTACTATTTACCAGTTTATTTATTAATTCAGCAGATGTTTATTGAACCACTAGAACTGTTCCTAGATGCTGAATGGGTAAAGTACCTGCTGTTAAAGAGCTCACTCTGAGACAGAATGAAATGCATTATTTAGGAGGCAGGGAAGTGATTGGCAGTTGCTACAACAACACGCTCCATGGATAAGTTCAGGAGTTAAATAAGGATCAGAAAGTAATACTGACCAAAGAGGGACAGACAAAATGATCTATAGAAAATAATGAACGTGAACAAAAAGAGGTAGAAACTTGAGAGTAATGAAAGTGTTTTAAGTGGCAAAACACTTGAATGAGTTAATTTCTGAATACCATCATTCTGTGATAAAAGGCTTCAAAATAGGAATTCTACTAGGAGCTGTTTTTAGGTCTTTATGCAAGGGTAACTTTGGCAGTGTATAAGATTTGCCTTATTTCCTGGACTTAGGACCTAACTCCTGTGTATGATGCAGCTCTACCGATCTATCCTTCATGTTCTTCTGGATCTGATGGGGAGGCAGTGTAATAAGACTTAGAGTCAGACCTTGATTTGATTCTGGAACTCACTTATTTTGTGACCTTGGACGAGTTATAACCTTGCTGTGCCTCATTTTCTCATCTGCCAACTGAAGATTAAAATAATTGCTTTCATAGGATCGTTGTGAGGATTAAATATCGGCACTCAGTACATGTATTAAGTGCCCCACAAATGATAGCTGTAAGCATGGTGTTTGTACTCTCCGTTATAGCCTGGACCAGAAGAAAAGTGGCTAGTGGTCCCGGAGGCAAAGGTCCCCAGTCTGTTCCTTCCTTAACTTGCTACTTCCAGTTCCCGGGAGTGATTTAACTCAGGGCCACTGCCTTGGGAGGCGCTAACAGTGGCCACTGACCATGCCTGCGCCAACTGTAAAACAGCTGCTTGAGTACTACACACTGGGCTGTTTCCGGAGATGCATACCTGTTGTGTGGCTACTGGCCTACTTGAATCTTTCTTCTAATCCTGTGAACTGTTCCTGCTGAACTTACTAGCACGGAAGTACTCTTTCAAGAGTCTTCTGCATGGGTTGCAACATTGAAGAGTTGCTATATAGAGTTGACTTCTCACTTCTGGGGAATGGTATGTTTCTAGAAGAACCTTTGTGGTGATTTAGTCTTAGAAATAGTTGACCTTTCACTTTCACTGCTCGCTACTTTGTAGAGCTTGTCACTAAGATATGCTTAATGCTACCATCCGTCAAGTTCATCTGTGAACTTCTGCCATGTTCAACATTCTGCAGTTTAGACAAATTCTTTCTTAGTATTAATGCTGCCAGGCTTTAGAGTGTTTCTTACACACTGGGGCTCATCCCAGGCTGGGTTTTTCTTGTGGCCAGAATTTGATATACTATATATAGTTCTTTGAATGAATCCTTTCAATATCTGGGCTTCTCTGATTCAGTTTTCTTTTTCATTTTTTTTAGGGTTGCAGAGCAGTTGCTGGGGTGATTGACCTAGGCACAGTGGAGATATTTCCCATCTTCAGAGCCATGCAAAGGGGCCTCATTGACCAGGACACAGGCTTTGTGCTCCTGGAATCCCAGGTTATCATGTCTGGCCTCATTGCCCCTGAGACCAGTGAAGAGCTCTCTCTGGAGGAAGGTCTAGCCAGAAACCTCATTAATCCCCAGATGTACCGGCAGTTCCGAGAGCTACAGGATGCCCTGTCCTTAATAAACAGCCTTTCTGAGAGCAAAGGCCTTCTTTCTGTGGTGGAAGCAATTGAAAAGAAAATAATCAGTGAGAGAGTTGGACTGAAAGTCTTAGAAGTTCATCTGGCAACTGGAGGTTTCAGTCTCCCCCCTAATAAAAGCTGCATCAACCTAGAGGAGGCTTTTCACCAAGGCCTCATTTCTGCAAGGCTTCACTCAGTGTTAGAGTCTTACCTGAAATCATCCAAGAATTTGATAGACCCCAACACAGCTGAGAAAGTCAGTTTGCTGGATCTGATGAAGAGATGTATTGTCCACCAGGACTCGGGGTTGAAACTGCTGCCTGTCAAGCAATTGGCAGGGGGTATGGTGAGCTTGAAGTCAGGCCGGAAGGTTAGCATTTTCCGTGCAGTTCAGGAAGGCCTAATAGACAGACAGGTCACTGTCCGGCTCCTGGAAGCTCAGCTTTTTGCTGGTGGCATAGTGGATCCAAGAACAGGACATAGGCTTACTGTGGAAGAGGCTGTAAGACATAATTTAATTGACCAAGATATGGCCTGTGCTATTCTCATAAGGCAGCTTCAGACAGGAGGCATCATAGACACCGTCACTGGACATAGGCTGACAATAGATGAAGCAGTGAACAATGATCTAGTAGCTCCTAAGATTGCCCTTGTGATTCTGGAGTCCCTTTGGTCATTCATGGGCTTGCTGTGGCCTGAATCTGGAGAAATCCTCCCAATCACAGATGCCCTGGAACAAGGTATTGTGTCTACTGAACTAGCTCATAAAATACTTAGTGGCCGACAGCACATTAAAGCTCTGTTTCTACCAGCAAGCACAGAGGTTTGGTCCTGGAAAAAAGCAGTAGAAGAAGGTATGTTGGATAAAGATCTTGTCAATAACTTAAAATCAATTTGCATACCTGATGTGATGCCCCACATGCAACTGGCAGATTCTTCAGAACAATGCAAATTGAACATTAATCCTGGAGCAGTAGGTCTGCCACGGAGCCAGAGCCAAACTGAGGGCATAGTAAGCCCTAGCGAGAAGCTATTGTTTCAGCTGATGACTCACAGCTATATCAATGTGCGGGATGGACAGAGGCTGCTCCTTTTAGACAGTGAGCTGATGGAGACACTGACAGCAAGAGGTGAATATCAAGCAAGCCCTCCAGAAGTGTTTGAAGTTGGGCATCAGAGACTAGAAACTCCCGAGGAATTACAAGAATCAGTGAGTGTCAAAACCACAGAAACTTTCTGTGATGGGCTGAATGTGAGGCCATGTGAGTTCCAGCTTTCTTTTCAGAATGAAGAATATCCTAATCGGGCAGATTGCACTGAAGCAAAAGGCAAAATGACCACTGTAGAAATTGAAGCTTCCACTATGGAGAACCTTGAGAGAGACCTGTTTGTGGGGGAACAAAAAGTGAGAGATCCAAATGTTGATACTTTGATGGTCCCAGATAAAGGCAAATCAGAGTTAAAAGGGCAGTTGCTAGGCACCAAAAAGGAAGAACTAACAGGAATGTCTACCAGAGAAAATGTTAGCAGGGGATTTCTCCTTATGGTACCCACTGAGGAAGCTGAGGATGTGACCTTGGTGGCAAGCAAAGATCCTTTTCCTGTTGAGACACTGAGGGAAGAATGGCAGACTCCCGGAAAGACTTCTTCTCCATGTCAGACAGCACGAGCAAACACATTTGAAATTGAAATTCCAGGTGAAACTGGAAGGCCACTCATAAAACCCCAAAGCAAAAAGTCACAATTTCAGGTAAAGAATACTCTAGATTTAGAATCAGAACTAAAGTCTGAAAATGACATGAATATTCATACTCTAGACAAAAAGAAAAGCTTAAATAAAACATTTTCAGATAGGGATGACCATAAACAAAATCCAGAAGGACACGACACTGTAGGCGGTAGTGTGATGACCTTAGAAAAGACAGATGTGGAAGACAGTGGTCATGAAACCTCCCTGTCATACAGTCATCCTTCAGAATTGTTCCAAGAAGCTACCTTAAATACATTATCTGCACAATTACTAGATGGTGGTATCATTCACGAGCAAACAGGTCAGAAGCTCTTACTAAATGAAGCAATAGCCCGAGGTATTGTGCCCAGTCACACTGCTGTGAAACTTATGGGAAAACTGAACATGTTTCGGGGCTTCTTTGACTCTCAGACCTGCGAGTCCTTGACCACTGAAGAGGTCATTGATGAAGGTCTGATGGATGAGAAATTATTACATAATGTCCTCATGGCAGACAAAGCTATAAGTGGCGTCTTAGACCCCCGTACCCACACACTCTGCTCTGTGAAGGAAGCAGTTACAGTTGGACTTCTTGACACACAAACAGTCTCCAGAATTTTAGAGGGGCAGGTGGTGACTGGTGGAATTGTTGACCTGAAACGAGGCAAAAAGGTTTCGGTAACTCTGGCCTCAAATCTTGGCTTGGTGGACAGTGCTGACCAGACAGAACTTATAAATCTGGAGAAAGCCTCCAAAGGCAGAGATGCTGAGAAAACAGTTAGGGAGAGATTTATTAGCCTACAAATGGAAACAACTGGAATTATGGACCCCGATAGCAGAGCTACTTTAACAATCATGCAGTCCATTGACAGAGGACTTCTGGAGAGAGAGGAGGCTGTTCGGTTGTTGACTAAGCAGGTGGTAGATGGAGGTATCATTCACCATATATCTGGAATGAGACTTTCTGTTGATAATGCCTTTGAACATGGCATCATTGATGAAGATTTAGCCAAGCAGCTCAGAAAGGTTGAGAACTTAAGCCTCTGTCAGTTTTTCCACCCTGAAACCAAGGACACTGTTTCCCTTCCTGAAGCCATAAAATTAGATCTTATTACCCCAGACTTGAAAAGGGAAATCCAAGAAATGCAGGCTTTGACTGGAAGCTTTGTGGATCTCATTTCTGGCCAGAAATTGACCTTGGCAGAAGCTGAAAAAGAAGGACTGTTAACTACTAATAAAGCAATATTGTCTTCAGGAATGATGCATGGGATTATAGATCCTGAAAGTTACAGAATTGTTCCTTATTCAGAATTAGTAAAGAAATGTAAGATTGATATTGAATCTGGACAGAGATATTTAGAAGTAATTCCCTTCTCAGATATTAAAGACGAAGCAAGTGACAAAGTGCTTACATTATCCCAAGCAACTCAGCTTGGAAAATTGGACTTTATATCTACACTGAAGGTTCTGGAAGCTCAGGCAAATAACGGGGGAATCATAGATACTGCCACAGGGAAAAGACTGACTTTGGCATCAGCTTTGGAACAGAAATTAGTAGATGAAAACATGGTAAGAATTATTGCAACTCATCAGGTATTAAATGGAGGAATTGTTGACATATTTAATGATCAGAGAGTGACTCTAAAGGAAGCTGTTGAGAAAGGATTTATCAGCCCTGAACTGGCAACTATGATCCAGATAGATACTTTAGAGTCCTGCGATCACGGGGCTCAGATTGAAAAGCAAGATGGGATTGAAGTATGTGAAATAGAGAAGGAATTTCTAAGAAAGGAAATGTTAGTTGCTTGTAATCGGACAGCTGGAATGAGTTATGGTAAAGGAGCAAGTGAGAAATTATTTGAGATTGGAAGTCAGTCTGCACAAGGAAAGGTTAAAACAAGAGTTTCTGATGGGGGGCAGGCCAAAAAGAGCAGGGAAATTTCATTAAAAGAATTGGAATACAAGGATCAAGATAAAAGGAGAACTTCTCCAGAGGCTGAAGAATCTGTCAGCATCATCATTCCTGGTGATCATAAAGATACATCGTTGGGCCAAGGTTCAGTGACACTCTCTCACTCGGAAAGTCATGATTTTAAACTCAAAGAGGCGACTAGGGATGACTTGGAAAAAAACACAAACGAAGAGCAGGAAAACATAGAGGCACAAATGGAAATTACTTCTCATACGAAACAGTCTATATCAGGTCCAGATCCTAAAGAAATAAGAGAAAGCCAAGGAAGAATTATTTCAGAAGTGCAAGAATCAGATTATGAAACTTCAGGCAAATTGCTGAGTGAGCAGGTTATGCAGAAACCAATGAATACCAGGGAGAAAAGGAAGAGGGAGAAGAGGGAGGTGATTATAGAAGAAAGTGTCAAAACACACAAACCAGTTCTTTCTGAAGAAAAGTTGAATCAAGAAACCACCATTGGAGCTGACCAGGGATCCAATGTAGAGAGTCCACCTGTGGAAATAACCATAAATGAAAAGGGAGAAGAAGCTGGTAGAGAACTGGGATTTTCTATTATTTGTAAAGCTGAAAACTCTTCCCCAATGATACCCAGAGGAATTTCTGTAAATCAGGATGTTTTAACATTCTTCAAACCTAATCAGGTCTGTGAAGGAGAAGTAAAAAATTTAAACCTCTCTACTTTAAAACCGGAAGAAAATTTATCTCAACTTACTAGTGGGGCCCAGAGTGAACCATTCTCTTCTATAACGCCAAGACCTGAAGGATTATACTACCAGGAATCAGTTGGAAAGGCCCAAGTTGCAGGCAGATCCCAAATTTCTGAATCAAACAAACCTTTCCAAGGAACCATCAGACCAGAGACCAACTCTTGTCAAGATTCCTGTGTTACTTTTAAGACCAAAGAAACCAAAGATCTGATTTGCTCATATAATGAATATAAAGAAAGATCATACCAGGAAATACCTTTTGACTCAACAAGAATTCTTAAATTAGAAGAAACTACAGTTTCTACAGTAGACCCAAAAGAAGCCAGTTATCTGGAATTCTCAGACAGAAAGGACTTTCATCATCAGGACAGCAGAAGTGATAGTGGAATTCTCGCATCTAAAATAACAACTCAGGAAATGACTGGAGAGACATTTCTAGAAATGTCAAACCCTATAGTTACAGGTGTAGAAGCAGCATCTTCTGAAGGCATGGTGACTCAGGATGTTCCCAGAGTCTTAGCGTCCCTTCTTCCAGAGAAACTGTTCAAAGATGGGTCTCAAAAAGAGAGGGCAGAACAACAGGATGCCACCGTTAGTCCCCCTATTTCAGAGACCAGTGGAGAAAAGCCAGTGCCGCTCATATACCCGACAGTGAAGGCAGATGAGAAGACACCACAGGAAAAGCTCAGAGAAAGTCCTGGTGGTGAACAGATTCCCTTCATGACTACAGCTGGGGGACGGGGAAATGAAGGTGTAAACCCAGAGCCCTCCAGAACAACTAAAGTAAGTTTCCCCATGGTGTGTCTGTATGTATATTTTAGATGTACCTAGTTTAATGCTAAAACTCTTGACTGGATACTGAATTTATGTATGTACAATGTGTGCATACATACAGTTTCAGGGGACTAGATGATTCTCTAAGGTATAATTTAGTTTACTGTCATCTGTTTGTTACACAGTTGTTAGGAAATTAGGCAGAATGTCTTTCTGAAATTTGCAAGGGTTTTAAGTTAGAAACTAACGTTGGAGCTAATATGAAATACCGGGGTGATGGTACCTATAGTTGGAATAGCTTTTGGAAGTTTTGCTAAAATGATGCTTATGGATTGATAATTATGAGCCTCTTCTCCCTGAGGAAGTTAATAAAATCACTTTTTTGTCTTTTGATGTGAGGCAACATAAGCACATACCGTGTTTTAGTTCATCTCACCCTATGTGTAGTAAAAATTTCTATTTGTCTCAGTGAGACAGCCTGCTTTTAAAAGCAGACTTAAAGGTGAATGTTGGATCTGAGTAAGTTTTCTTCTTGGCTCCACAGAATGTATTTAACCGACAACTCTGTCTAGAACATGATGAGAAGCTGGTATCCTATCTTTCTCTATTACGTGACATTGAAATGAGGACCAAACAGATTCAACCTCTGGACCTAAACCTGGCAGAGCTACAGGACCTGCTGTGTCAGGCCAAGGTAGGTTCCCAGAGACTTCCTGCAGGCCCACCAGCTTGGAGGAGGGCATAGAGAGTATTCAAGAAGAAAAACATGTTCATGGGCGCCTGGGTGGCTTAGTTAGTTAAG
This sequence comes from Callorhinus ursinus, assembly GCF_003265705.2. Taxonomy (NCBI): domain Eukaryota; kingdom Metazoa; phylum Chordata; class Mammalia; order Carnivora; family Otariidae; genus Callorhinus; species Callorhinus ursinus. The sequence goes on along the minus strand of NW_027397080.1, from coordinate 6,531,090 downwards.
CAATCTTACTCTTGATCTCAGTTCAGATCTTGAACTCAGGGTTGTGAGTTCAAGCCCCATATTGGGCTCCGTGCTGGGCATGGAGCCTACTGAAAAAAAAGGAAAAATATATATTTATTTATTTAAAAAAATAAAGGAAAAGAAAACACCACCATGTAAAGGACCCCCCCCCCAAAATAGATTAAAAAATTGGAGATCTCTGAAGAACATCAGGAACTGGTCTCACAAAAGACAAAGCAGAAGAGACTCAAGGGAGGAGTTGTAGCAGGAGTAAATACAGTAGGGAGACTGAGTGAGGACTAAAAGGGGGATTTAGTGCCCAGAATCATTTGTAACCTAACCTGAAACTAAGAATAGTTTCAGTGGAGCTGTAGGATATCAACGAGGTTGCAGTGAGAACAAATGGGAGGTTAGAAGGTGGGAGCAATTAATGTAAATCATTCTTTCCAGAAGCTTGGTGGTGCAAGCGAGGAGAGAGGTGTAGGACACTAGCTGGAGGAGATGCACTGAAAAAAGAACATTTTGATTGGATTTTGGGGCCGACTAGGAGGAACCAATAGAAAAGGAGAACTTGAAGTTAGGAGAGAGAAGAAATGATAATGGATGACATGAGTTCCTGAGGACATAAAATTAGACAGCTTGAAAAGGAGGAAGAGGAGCGCTTTCTCTCAACCGAGGTTAAGACTTATCACAGGATTGGAGTCACAATGAGGACAGACTGTAGAGGTTAAGCAGTTCTCTCAATATCTGGAGTATAGCCTTGGGTAGGGCAGCTGAAGGGCAGGTGAAGATGGTGTCCAAAACTGCCAACTTTCCCACAACTTATTTCTGGCTCCTTTGCTGAGGATCAGAATATTGTAGACGTTGAGTTAGGAAGGCTGGGTTGGGATATTTTTCTATTTTTTTCCTTTTGCCTCGTTGGATTTTGGAGTGGAAGAGTTTTTTGGTTATTTTTTTTTTTTTAAGATTTTATTTATTTGAGAGAGAGCACGTGCATGAGCAGGGGGAGGCAGAGGGAGAGGAAGAAGCAGACACCCCAGTGAGTGTGGAGCCTGACACAGGGTTCGATCCCGGGACCCTGAGATCATGACCTGAGCCTAAGTCAGACGTTTAACCAACTGGGCCACCCAGGAGCCCAGGAAGTGTCGTTCTTTTGTTTGACTTATTTTGTGTCACATTATATAAGGCATAATGACCCTCTCAAAGAGATAGCAAGTTGTATTGGAAAGTGTACTACACTGAGTCAGGAAACCTGAATCCAAGTCCTGGCTCCATTGCTGAGGTGGGTGACTTTAGACAAAAATAAGATAGAATGGAATAGAATAGAATAGAATAGAATAGAATAGAATAGAATAGAATAGAATAGAATAGAACAGAATAGAATAACATTTTCAAATGCTGAGGCATTGCTTCTGTAAATCTGGTATAATAATAATATCTTTTCTGCTTACCTCAAGAATTAGTGATTATGAAAACCAAACAAACAAATGAACATACATAAAAACATTTCATAAGCTGTAAAGCAGGTGTTGGCATGAGGTGACAGAAAACTGTTCACAGCTGATTCCTAAATAGCAAGAGTTCTAGTCTTGATTTTGGAGGTAACTCCGCTTTATCCCCCCAGGTATTAGACAGGGAGCTAAAGGATCTGTCCACCTTGGTGAATCAGGAATTAGAATGTGTGAATCAGATTATCATCAGCCAGCCTCCAGAAGTCCCTGCTCAACTGTTGAAGGCTCTAGAGAAAGATGCCAAGAATCTTCAAAAGTCCCTCAGCTCTGTGAGTGACACCTGGAGTTCCAGATTCCTTCACCTCCAGAGTGCTGTGGAAGTAAAAAAGGTTGCTTCTTTTTATTCACAAAGGCTCACAAAGTCTGGGCAGGCTTGAAGATTTCCATCATCTAATTTGCCATTTGTTTCTTAGACTAGAGTGTTAAGTCAGCACGAAGAGCTAGAAGGCAGACTTCAAGATCTGAGAGCCTGGGTTGGCAGTACCAATCTTCTTCTGAACAGCAAGGAATATAACGAGGAAACCAACACTGACAGCCTGAAGCACTGCCTCCAGCATTATAAGGTAGGCTCTCCACCCATTCTCAAGTCCATTTTCTTTGTCCTCGGAGTTACATCAATTTTATTTTCCTGCAAGGCAAATCAGAACCTGTACTTCTCTTTCTTGGGAAAACTGATTTTCCATTTTAGAAATAAAAGTCTGCTGTATTTAGTTTTTTAGGTTATCATACCCTTAGAGCTTCGGTGATTATGGTTATTTCTCCTTTCAGCTATTCTCTGAGAAAGAGTCTACAGAATGGCCTATTACTATCAATTTCATCTTGTCTTTATAACCGAGCATCTAGTATCCGTCCTTTGTTTCTAATTTTACACACACCAATTTCAGGGGACTTGTTGATCCATGATTGAGAGCATGGCTTGGCAAACTTTTTCTGTAAAGGGCCAGATAGTAAATATTTTAGGCCTTGCTGGTCATAACACAAATGGACCATTCCTGTAGCAGCCATTCACCTTTGCTGTTGAAACATGAAAGCGGCTGTAGACAGTACATAAGTGAATGTTCATGGATGTATTACAATAAAACTTCATTTACAGAAATAGGTGGCAGGCAGATTTGATGGCCAACCACTGATCTAGAGAGATGCTTTTCTTCTTCTTAAGCTTTAAATTAATTGATTCTGTTTATATGTTAGTGAGAGAAAAGTAAACACTGAGATACTCATGAGCTGAGGTGTTTTTTCCCTCCCCACATTGTTCTTTGTTTTGGTTATACTTAATATAATATCAGATATCACTCACACTGGTTTATCCACCTTCTGTTATAGATAGCACACTCCTTAAATTCTTTCTGAAGTCAGAGCAGAACTAAAGATGCCCTCTCCTTCTGTTCTCTCCTTTTTCCCCGGTCTTAAAAGAAGCAGACATAATTTCTCCATGGTCAGGCTTTTTGGATGCAACCCATCCCTTTTTGTCTTTCGAGAGTTGACCTGCCATCTTCAGTCATGCCTTTTCCTCCAAATCTATCATTAGGCGAGTGAGTTGCAGACTTGAGAGTATTAAATAAAAGCAAGAGTGAATAAAATTCCTGTGACATAGTATATGATATAAAAACGCAGAGCATCTCATGCATGGTTTCCTCCCTAGTTATAACTTAAATGAATGTCCTAATGGGAAGACAGCCACAGTCTCAGTCTTGTTTTCCTAATGACAGTTTCCCAAATCCATTCATCACAGATGAAGAAAGACACTTAGCTTGATGATAAGTGTGCAAGAAGCCCTTTCTCTCTGCTCTGTAGGATTGCTGACTACCCTCAGTTTCAAAGCAATAAGGGTCTAGATTATCTTGTTTTTTTTGCATACAGTGTTAAATAGCTGATGACCACTAAATGTTTGTGGAAAAATTGCATGCTTTTAATTGTCTTAAAGCAGATAAATTCTAGTGTTAGGTAGGTATATATATATATATATATATATATGTAACTGTTATATAAGAAAGTCTGACTGTAATCTTTTACACCCTTAAAATGTGTAAGCAACATTATTTACTCTAAAAATCATGTATTAGTGAACTGCAAATAAATTGAGTACTTCCCCGCTTCTGGCCTTCTAGTAACTCACTGCTGGACAAATACAAATAGATATTTGAATCTAAGAATATACAATTAGGCCGATCTATCTCAGACCAGAAATTCATGATATATTTTCCAAACATTAAAAAAAAATTTTTATAGATAACCTGGGATTAGCAGTAGTATAATTCTATTAACATAAATCATTAAAAATGTACTGCATTTGGAGATCAAGGTCCAGTAAAGAAAACCTAATTGTAATACATGAGGAGTTTAGAGAGACCAGAAGTGAGATTTCCTGTGCTGGTTTGGCCCTAGAAATGATCAGTATCAATGATAAAAATACAGCAAATTAACCCCCCTTTATTTATTTTGACTCTTTGATTAAAACCAACAGCTTCTGCTTTGATAGAGAATCAGAAGTTTTATTTTTTTATCTTACTTTTTTCGTTTCCTTATTAGGATTTGAAGCAGCCCATGGCTGAAAGGAAATCTCAGCTGGATGCTCTTGCTTTTGATATTCAGTTCTTTATCTCAGAGCACGCCCAGGACCTGTCCCCTCAGCAGAACCGGCAGATGCTGAGGCTTCTGAATGAACTGCAGAGGTCCTTCCAGGACCTTGTGGAGCAGACCGCAGCTCAGATGGATGTGTTGCAGGGCCATTTTCAACAAATGGAGCAGGCAGCCCAGGTCAAGGTCAGACTGAACCAGCAGCTGGGCTCACTTTGTCTTTTGGGGTATCCTCTCTATCCTTGAGATTTCTGGCCAGACTCCATCTGTCATGATTCCTGGAGCCTGTGTTGACCAGTTTTTGAAATTTCATGTCCTCTAGACCAGTTTGGTTCTGGTCTAGGAGGCAGCTATTCTGGCTGTATTTCTTGCCATGTTTTTGGTTTTATGTGTGCGTGTGAGAGAATGTGTGTGTTTACATGTGTATGTATGTGCAAGTATTTTCCTTTTAGTAAGACTTGACCCTCACTGTGTCTCATCGTGTCTGACTTCCAAACAAAAGTTGTATCCCTTGCCCTTATTTCTCCTCCTCTCTTCCTCAGCATTCTTTTGTGGGCCATTAGGAACAGTTAGGTACTCTAAGCTCTTGAGAAGAATGGTTCTGAAATGACTTTTATTCTGAAGCTTTTCACATGATTAACAGTAATATTCCTTGACCACCTTCAAACAGCCAACAACGAAATTTTTATTAGAATCGTTATTAATTTTTTAGCACTTTTAATTTTTTTATTTTTTTTTAAAGATTTTACTTATCTATTTGAGAGAGAGTGAGAGAGAGAGAGAGCACATGAGAGGGGGGAGGGTCAGAGGGAGAAGCAGACTCCCCGCTGAGCAGGGAGCCCGATGCGGGACTCGATCCAGGGACTTCAGGATCATGACCCGAGCCGAAGGCAGTCGCCCAACCAACTGAGCCACCCAGGCGCCCTTTTTAGCACTTTTTAAATCATGATTAGTTTCTAGCACCTTTCTTCACACTGAGATGCCCAGTGCTCATTCAGTTATGGAAAACAGGGTCTAGAACCAGGAGTTAACATTTTGAAAAGAAACCATCCTACCACCATCTGTCACAACCCTCTTCTTGCAAAACTCAACATAATTGCATTGATGGTAACATCGTAACCTAAGAATACCAAGAATGATGCTTAGGCATTTTTGCTGTTGGAATAGTAAGTTGGAGTTCAACAAAATGATATTAGAATGTCATTATCACCAGCAATCTGTCTCAGGGTCACCTTTATTAAATACTGTGCAAAGTTGAATGGAGCTTTTGAGTTAGGCTCAGTGGAAGTTAAGTTAGTCAATTCCGTATGTCCCCCCATTACTGCTTGTTGTTCCACCTGTATTGAAATTGAAACAAAATACTAATTCAACCTTTTAGGTTACTTTCCAAACCTGAAAATTTGCAATATCCTCACTTGGGAATGTATATAGCATGGTGTAGTCTGTGGATAGTTAATGAAATAGCATTGGTCTGAGCCACTTTAAGACACAGCCCGGATCCAGGGTAGGCCCCTGAGCTGCAGCAGGCGGTAGAACTGCATGTGAACATTCTCTCCGAGCGCATAATTAATTCCACAATGTTTATTAACCTTGTAATTGTCAGAAATGCTCTGCTTCTCTCTATATTTGCCCTGAATGCATGTGTATGTCTGTGTGTTAACTTGTTTGCTTTGCTTTTTTCAGATTCAGTCTGCACCCATCCTAACCCATGAAGATCCAGTTTTACAGCTGAAGAGCTCTTAGGAGTTCTCTTCCAGAGCCCTTCTATTTGTCCTAAAGAGGGGGAGAGAGGGCCAGTGTGGGCACCTGTTTGTAAGTGCAGGTGACTAAAACACCATCAGAAGGTAGAAACTGGTGGACAATGGTTCTAGAAGGATGGTCAGGAGAACACATCATGCTCAATGGCTCAATTAGGTGCTTCAGTGTCATGCAGCCGAAATGAGATTTGGAGAAGGGATCAGGCACAGAAACATATTCCCTCCCTCCCCGTGGGCCTGGCTTTTGTCTTTGATATCACTTCTAGACACCTGAAGGACTGAGCCAGTTGCTATTCTTGGGCAGTTTCCTTCTCAAAATAGCTAAGCCCTTAATGCCTGGCATGTAATCATTCCATTTAATGGGTATCTGCATTTGTGAGATGTTTGATTTATGAAGTCATCTCAATTATTAAGAAGCTCGATTAGCTTATGAATTATCCAGATTCTTGATTTTTTTTTCCCTTCCTAATCCAGTCCTTCTAATTTTCTGTATTTTAACTTAGTATGTAGCATATCCTCTAGTTCTGGTGGAGGAATTGATCATAACCACTAATTTATTATTATCACCATTATCATTTATGGATTTGAAGCATCTGGGCTCTCTGTTCTCCATTTCCAGGGCTAATAACAGCAGTCTGGCAATGGAACTCCTAACCAAAACCTGGGAGCATTTTCACCTGAAATTATCCCTGAATATAATCCAAACTATTGACCCAGATCAACAGACTGACCAAATGAGGGGAGCTTTCTGAATATGACTTCTGTGCTTTTTCCTGTTCTAGTCTCTCACCAACTCTTCCATCCTTAAGATATAACCTTTCTGTTTTACATTTCAGGGAGTTATCTTGTATTTGTAAAATGAGAATTTTTAATCATCTCTTGGCCCCTTTGCATTTCAATTAGACCCTGCAGAAACAACAAAATACCTGTCACCAGAAACTGGAGGATCTTTGCAACTGGCTAGGACAGGCAGAAAGCACATTGGCAGGTCACCAAGGTAGAGCCAACCAGCAGGATCTCTCTGCTTTGCAGAAGAACCAGAGTGACTTGAAGGTCAGTATGAGTTCATTCACTTTTCTCATTCCTTCAGCATATCTTTATAAAGGCTTTCTATGTGCCAGGCACAGTGCTTCATGTTGGCAACATAACAGTAAACATCCCTGTTCTCATGAAGTGTAGAGTCTAGTGGCCAGGAGAACACATCAAGAATCTTTAATTCTTATGCTTTGTATGTTTAACAGTCAGACCCAATCCTGTCTAGGATGTTAGAAAATATTGAAGAACTGTCACTTACACTGAAAGTGAAGAGCATGTAGGGGTTAACAGATGAAGGGGCAGAGGGAGGAGGAGAATATGCCAGGCAGAGGCCCGAGCATCTGAGCATCTGTCTTGAGGTGGGGATGGGATCTAATACAACATATTCAAGAACTGAAAGCTGGTTTAGTTGGACTGCAAAGAACAAAGGGAAGGTTAGTGAATGATGAGGTGGGACCCATATCATGCTGGGCCCTGTAGGCTGCATTAAGGATAAGGCGTGGTGGATGCCTGGTTGGCTCAGTCAGTACAGCATCTGACTCTTGATCTTGGAGTTGTGAGTTCCAGCCCCATGGTGGGTATAGGGATTACTTTAAAAAAAAGGGGGGGGGCGCCTGGGTGGCTCAGTCAGTTAAGCGTCTGCCTTCGGCTCAGGTCGTGATCCCAGAGTCCCAGTATAGAGCCTGCTTCTCCCCCTGCCCCTCACCTTGCTCGTGTTCTCTTTCTCTCTCTCTCTCTCTCTCTCAAATAAATAAATAAAATCTTAAAAAAAAAAAAGAAAGAAAATTAAGTGTTAGAATATTTTTTTTTAAGATTTTTTAATTTATTCATTTGAGACACACAGATAGAACATGAGCGGGGGAGAAGCAGAGGGAGGGGGAGAAGCAGTCCCCCCTCCAAGCAGGGAGCCTGACGCGGGGCTCCATCCCAGGACCCTGGGATCATGACCTGACCCAAAGGCAGACGCCCAACCATCTGAGCCACCCAGGCGCCCCAGTGTTAGAATATTTCTTAAGTAAAAAAATATCTTAGAAGTTCTTATTTGCATTGGTTTAGGCCTAAACCTTAAGCAGATCATAGTCAGGGACGCACATCTGGTGCAGGTCTGTGTCATCCTAGCCGTTCTGTCTGTGTGCTGTTGGCTGTCTTCGAAGAAGGAACATTGACATCTCTGCCCTCCCTGTGTTCATGTGTTAAGGATTTACAGGACGACATTCAGAATCGGGCCACCTCATTTGCCAGTGTTGTCAAAGATATCGAAGGGTTCCTGGAAGAGAACCAGGCCAAGCTGAGCCCCCATGAGTTGACAGCTCTTCGGGAGAAGCTTCATCAGGCTAAGGAGCAGTATGAGGCTCTCCAGGAACAGACGCGGGTGGCCCAGAAGGAGCTGGAGGAAGTGGTGACCTCAGCTGTACAGCAAGAGACTGAAAAGGTAACCAGACTTCTTTGATACTTAGTGTTTTTCAAAAAAGAAAATTTTGGTACCTGGCAAATGAAGAAAAGGTATTAAGGGGAAACTACCTGACAGAGAGCGTAGAATCATGAAAAGGGGCTACTTCAGGAGCTGGTCTGTGAGTCCGTATTTATTTTGGGAGGAAACATCCTGAAGAACTTTAAGTCAGGAATAGTTGGTGGGAAATTCATATCACCCACCCCACCCCCCAGAGAAAAAATATTTCTTGCTATCTGTATACTCAATACTCTAATTGGAAAATCGTGGAAAGAACTTAGTGAAGAAGGGTAGTACCTTGGGGAGGAAAAGCAAATGTCACATTTCAAATATGAATCTAGGTTGATAGTCCAAGAGCACAAGGGGGAAATATCTGGGGAGTCTTAGTGTGGCACATGCTATCCCCAAGCTGCCCCTGTGGATCGGTGGGAACTGGCACTGGGATAAACCTAGGAGAAGTTAAAGTCTCAAATGGTTTTCTGCGTTCCCCTCAGCACTGGCAGAGTAAATTAGAATCCTTGGTTTGGCCATGGGCTCTGACACGAATGGGGGAGGTAGAAAATATGGAAAAGAGAAATAAATTACCTGAGGGGGAATTCTGAAACATATGAAAGTATCACTTGACATAACCTGTTTAATTACAGTACTTGGACAGTCAGAAAATGGAATTCAAGAGGGAAATTTTAGAACTCAATACTCTGATGAAAAACTAATGATGTAATGTATGGTGATTAACATAACATAATAATAAAAAAAGAACTCAATACTCTGTCTGGCAGAAAAAGGATGGGATGCGTTTCCCTTAGGGCAGGGCAGCTGGTAATTGAATGTGACTGTACTGTTTCTGACCCTACCAACTCAGGGCATCACTTCTGCACATCTATGAAGGATTCCATGAAGCCTTGCTGGGCTGCCAGGACTAAATCATCTCTTAAAGCCCCTTTAAATCCTAGGTTTTGCCACCCCCACCCCTCCCATGCCCCCCCCTTTTTTTTGGTGGGCAGCAAAGCAAGGTTTATTGAGCAAAGTGATAGTACAAGGGGACCCAAGCAGGTTGCCCTTTTTTTTAAAGCAATGAAATATAGGCAAAATCTAGAGACTGTTTTAAGTAATTGTTTTTCAACAGATTTAGAAGATACTCGTTCATTTTTGTGGCTGCAAAGACCGTTTATACAGTCTTAGAGCTTCTCTTCTTTAGCAAAAAAGTCTCACCTTTTTTCTTAACTTTTGCTTGTGTAGCTAAATAACTAACACCTTCTCACTAGCCTCCTTCTGTGGCTTTCAGAGTAAAGCAGCTAAGGAACTGGCAGAGAACAGGAGTAAGATTGATGCTCTCCTGGACTGGGTAACTGCAATGGCATCTGGAGGACAGATGGAGCGGCTGTCAGGAGCGAGCCTGGGGAAAGGAGCCTTTGATACCACTGATGCCCACCAGGGGGCGAGCCAAGCCCCAGAGGAACTGGACAAGCAGTGTGAGAAGATGAAGGTGAGAATGTTAGCTTGTCCTCACTCTGCTGGGCGCCTCTCTGCTGCCCTGGGCAAGTCACCGTAACCTCCTTGCCCCTAAATCCAGTAAGCACAGTAAGTACGTCTCAGTTCATGCCCTCTTTGATACCTCAGCAGCTTTGACACTGTTGAAATACTTTCTCCTTTGGTTTCCAAAGTGCTACTGTGCCCCAGTAATCCTTTTTCCTCTCCTCTGGCCAGTTTGTGAGATACCGATGTGCTTCCAGGTGGCAGCCTCAGCCTCTTCTCGTCTTTCAGAATATACTTCCCTTGGGTAGTTTTATCCACTCAGGGCACTTAGTTACTGCCTGTGTTAGAGAGTTCCATGTCTGTGTCTCCAGCCTAAATGCCTGTGCAGAGCATCAACCAGTACATAAATCCATCTGCCTCTTTGTAACTTGGAATCACGAGCAGCTCAGCCTCAAAAAATGGAGCTCCTATTTCCTATGACATGCGCCCCCCCCCCGCCCCATCAGACTCATTCTCCCACCCCCACTTCTTGCCAGAACTAGACATCATCAGGGACCCCTTTCCCCTTCCCTCACTCTCCTGTATCGAATCAGTCATCAAATCCCCTGCTTCTTAGATCTCTTTCAGAGTCATCCCCGCTTCTGTCTTTCCACTGAGCTATGATTGTGGTTCGGACTACTGTCAGCTTCCATTTGAGTTGTTACGGCAGCTTCAGCTGGTCTCCTTGCCTTGTGCCTTCTACCCTCCCTTCTAGACGACTACGTGATCTTCTGAAAATTTGATATCTTTTTTTTTAAAGATTTTTATTTATTTATTTGACACAGAGAGAGACAGTGAGAGAGGGACCACAAGCAGGGGGAGTAGGAGAGGGAGAAGCAGGCTTCCTGCTGAGCAGGGAGCCTGATGTGGGGCTCGATCCCAGGACCCTGGGATCATGACCCGAGCCAAAGGCAGACACCTAACAACTGAGCCACCCAGGCATCCCGAAAATTTGATATCCTTGATTAACCCTTTTAATGGTTGCCTATCGCCCTCAAGAAACCATTCCTTACTCACTATTTAGCTCTACCCATGTATTCGTTATTCAGCAAATATCGAGCACCTGCTATATGTCAGGCATTGGAGATAAACCAGTGAACCAACCAGAGGAACCATCTCCTAAGATATTAACTGGCATATGCAGGCATATTTTATTGCATGATTGAAAAACAATGTTTAGGGAACTTAGAAAACACATAGGTCACCTATTTTAGTAGTGATACCTTTATAGCAAAGAAAATTTGGCTTAGCTAGAACGCTTCTATTGAATGGCCTGTATCAGTCATTGCTTTATTTTGTATTAATAGGATTTTTGCCTCTTGCATGCTACTGCTGTGCTTGGAGATCCATCATAGGGTGTCCCCCAAAGCTGTGCTTGGAGATCCATCATAGGGTGTCCCCCAAAGCTGTAGTCTCAGTTTGTCCCTTAACTGTCTGCATGACCTTAGTCAAGACATGTAACATATATAGATATTGTCTGCTTACATTGCAGATGTAGCAGAGACGGTCCTGCTGTCACAGGACTGCTGACCAAGGAGCATCTCCATCCTAGGAAGGAGACTGCCTTACTTGTGGGTGGATGAGAATGGGGACATCTGCCCCTTACTATCCCTTTGAGAAGGAAACATTTGTCACCGTAGCTTCCCTGAGATGATATTGGAAGCTGACACTATCAGGTTGCTGATACAGGTTGAAACTAGACCATGCTCTGGTAAAAATTAGGCTATTGTCCTGGTCTAGGAAGTTGCATAAACAGTACAGATAGGCAAGAACACTGACTGAACTCCCACTGTTGTCTCTTAGACTCAGGAAGAACATTTTGTTTCATTTAAAAATTTATTTTTTTGGGGGGGGAGAGCTTGCACACGAGGTGGGGGAGGTGCAGAGGGAGAGGGAGAGAGAGCCTCCAGTAGACTCCCTGCTGAGTATGGAATTCCACGACCCTAAGATCATGACCTGAGCCAAGATCATGACCTGACCCGAAATCAAAAGATACTTAACTGAGCCACCCAGGCGCCCCTAGACTCAGGGAGAACATTTTAAAAAACAAAACAACGCAACCACAACTCCCTAAAATAACTCACATTCCATTGAAATAGAAAAAAGATCCATGTGTAAGCACATAGACATAGCACATATAATTAAAAAAATACAAGTTACCTATGCTCCGGAAATACATCGTACTCTCGCTGGAATACAGATTGTTTATTTAATGAATTAATTTTCTAAGAACTCTTCCTAGTTGGGACAGTGTTCATGGATATGTAAGTGACATATTTCACAGCTAAGTATTTGCAATCTTTATATTGTCATGTTTGGCTTATCCAACTTAGTCTCCCCTTGCATTAATGTGGGCTGGCCATTTGTGCCTTCTCTTAGACTTAGAATGGTTTAGTGAAGAGAGCCAGGTTCTAGTCTCAGTTTGTCCCTTAACTGTCTGCATGACCTTAGTCAAGACATTTAACATACATAGATATTGTCTGCTTACATTGCAGATTGTGCCCCAAATCAGTTGAGATAATACATGTGAAGTCGCTTTGAAAACCGTAAGATCCTATGTGTGTCAGTTCAGCCGGGACTAGTATATGGCTAATGCTTAGAGAGTGAGAGATACTGGTGATTTTGGAACAGTTGGAAAAGTGGCCTGTTGAGATCTCTCTCTACTTCTAGCTGTAGACATAACCAAATTTTTGTGGTATCCTTGCTGATCATCCTTTGTTTTGTGGAATTTTTTGCCAGGCCCGTCACCAAGAATTGCTATCTCAGCAGCAAAATTTCATCCTGGCCACGCAGTCAGCTCAGGCCTTCCTGGACCAGCATGGCCACAATCTCACACCTGAGGAACGTCAGGTGCTACAGGACAAGCTAGGAGAGCTAAAGGGGCAGTATGCGACTTCCCTGGCCCGGTCGGAGGCAGAGCTGAAGCAGGCGCAGACACTACGGGATGAGTTGCAGAAGTTTCTGCAGGACCATCAAGAATTTGAGAACTGGCTGGAGCGGTCCGAGAGAGAGCTGGAGAACATGCACAAGGGAGGCAGCTGCCCCAAAGCCCTTCCCTCCCTGCTAAAGCGGCAGGGGAGCTTCTCAGAGGATGTCATTTCCCACAAAGGAGACTTGCGATTTGTGACTATCTCAGGACAGAAAGTCTTGGACACAGAAAACAGCTTTGAGGAAGGCAGAGAACCATCAGCCACTGGAGCCTTAGTGAAGGGCAAGCTGAAGGATGCAACGGAAAGATACACTACTCTCCATTCAAAGGTACTGAGAGGGTCCTGGCAGCCTCTGGGGGAATGGTCGTGGGAGCCCTCACACAACTGTGGGTGGTTTCTGGGGCTTAGGTTAAGAACCTTAGGACATAGTGAGTGAACTGAATTACATATTGACCACAGGCAGAATAAATTTATGAGCTCTGCAAAAATGCAAAATGTGGAGGCCCCTGGGCTAATGCCTGATCCCAGTAGTATCAGGGGTATGTCACTCTGGTAGGGAAGGTGGAGGTGCTTGCCTTCCTGTACCCTGACCAACAGACGTGGGCTCCCAAGAGAAACGGTACAGGGGAAACTGCAACCACATACACAGTCTTTATTCCTGCATAGAGCATCTAGGGTACATCCTTGCCTTCCTCCCTATCAAAGAGCTCCCGTTAGCTCCCAAGCTGTAGAATCCAGTCAGTTCTTCTTACCTGTCTTATGCACTTTGCCAACATCTCTAACCTAGCCAGAAGGAATACTCTGTACCTCCCAGTCCCTCCCTACCTTAGCCTGCAACCCGATGTGTCTTTCTTTTGGTGGTTTGTCCTACAATTCACTCAGTCTTCGCGGGTATATGGTATAAAGTTGGGATGAATAGTACGGGTCAAATAACAAAGGCCCCACTTGTGGAAGATGGTTGCTACTCATCTGTCCCTGGAGGCCTCGGCGCTACCCTTCACTGTGGTTAGAGTGAGATCCTGTAACAAGACCAGGCTTTTCTTTGGACTATGCCTAGGAAGCCACTGCCTTGAGCCAGACCTTGCCTAAGCCTGCTCTCCCTTTTTTCTCTGGCACAGTGTACACGATTGGGCTCTCACCTGCACATGCTCCTAGGCCAGTACCAGCAGTTCCAGAGCTGTACTGACAGCCTGCAGGCCTGGATGCAGGCCTGTGAGGCCAATGTGGAGAAGCTCCTCTCAGATACTATTGCCTCAGACCCTGGAGTTCTGCAACAGCAGCTTGCAACGACAAAGGTAGGCTGGGACGCAGGCTGTTCTATCGCTTGGGGTAGAGTACCCCAAATAAAGCAAATACTCAACATAGCTTAAAGGCAGTGGTTGGGATGCCTTGGACAAGATCTGATTCCTAAACACTTAATTCTAACATCTGTGGGTACGCATAAATGGAAGTATTCTTTGTAGCTCTAGTAGCACTATGCTAAGTAGCTCTTGGTTCCTCGAACCAGCTTTGATTACTCAGAGGTTTTACTTTTGGCCTTTTTCATGGACAAGCAGCAGTTGCAGGAGGAATTAGCTGAGCACCAAGTACCTGTAGAGAAGCTCCAAAAAGTAGCTCATGACCTCATGGAAATTGAAGGCGAGCCAGCCCCAGACCACAAGCATGTTCAAGAAACTACAGGTATGAAGGAGCGTAATGAGAACACTCCCTTAATTCTCAGCGTGTGCCCCTGTTCTGTAATACATCACACGGTGTCCTACAAGTATCTGCGGTGCAGGCTAGGCGCTGAGGACACAAGCGGCAAGAGCTTACTCTCAATGAACTTTGCTCTTGTACCATTGAAGGCCTTTGCAATCTGCTTTCAACCCCTTTTGCCAGGCATTCTGCCTTCTAGCCACGTCCTGCTTCTTTCCTTCCTCAAGTAAACTAGTCATTTCTTCATTACTTTACCCCCAAAGTTTTCCCTATGGTTTAGCTGCTAACATTTATTGAGTGCTTAGCATGTGTGATGAAATCTTGCTCAAGCTTCTAGATGTACCTGAGAGGTTGCTTCCTTTGTAAAGTCCTGGCCACCACTTCCAACCCCCAAAAGAAATAAAAGATAAGAAAGAATCATTCTTCTTTCAGGCTTCTGTAGTACATTAGTCTTAGCATCAGTATAGCACTTAAAATTTTATTTTTGTGGTTAGTTGTGATGAGCCCTTTTCTGCCTGTGCTCACGTTTACAGTCTTATTTTTGTAGAAACCAGGGACATATCTTAATTCTCTTCGGTCCTCAGCATGCAGCACAATTTCTGGCACTTAGTAGATGCTAAGTAAATAATGCTTTGTAATTTTAGCTCAAATACAAATGCACTTTACGCTTATTCCTTCTATTTGTCTTAGTGTCTGTTATTATTATAATTAACAAGTGTGATTTAAATACATTGTTTTTTAAAAGCACAACAGGAAAATAGTCTCCACTCTATTCTCATGGCCTTGATTTTCCAGATTCCATACTCAGCCGTTTTCAGAGCCTCTCGAGTAGCCTGGCTGAGCGCTCTGCTCTGCTGCAGAAGGCAATTGCCCAATCTCAGAGTGTTCAGGAAAGCCTGGAGAGCTTGTTGCAGTCCATCAGGGAAGTTGAACAAAACCTGGAGGAGGAGCAGGTGGTATCCTTGTCATTGGGCGTCATCCAGGAAGCCCTGGCCACGAACATGGTGAGACCTAGGCCCCGAGAGTTAGCATTGATGGCATACTTACTGTGTTCCATAATTACATCATTTTGAAAACGTATCAGGAAAAGAACTCATTTCCATGAATCTTCTAATAAGACTTAGAGATGATAACTGATCCATGTAAAGATATTTCTACCCCGTTTCTAAACCATTGTTAAACTTGAGGAAAAGTGGCCCTGCGAAGTCATTAATGGAATGGGGTGGAGAACTAAGGGGACGAGATGTTTGGTAGTCCAGAGGCTTAGTTGCAATCCCGCCCTCCTTGAGGTGAGCATGTAATTATTAGAAGATTATTAGTTCATGGCTCCGATATCCTAGGGTAAGTGAGCAAGGAGCTGACAGACACATTTTTTGGTTACAGAAATTGAAGCAGGACATTGCTCGGCAAAAGAGCAGCTTGGAGGCCACCCGTGAGATGGTGACGCGATTCATGGAGACCGCAGACAGCACCACGGCTGCAGTGCTGCAGGGCAAACTGGCAGAGGTGAGCCAGCGCTTCGAACAGCTCTGTCTACAGCAGCAAGAAAAGGAGAGCTCCCTGAAGAAGCTTCTGCCCCAGGCAGAGATGTTTGAACATCTCTCTGATAAGCTGCAGCAATTCATGGAAAACAAAAGCCGGATGCTAGCCTCTGGAAATCAGCCAGATCAAGATATTGCACATTTCTTCCAGCAGATCCAGGTGAGAATATATCTGCCACAGTGGCAGAACAGAGAGAAAAGAAGGGCAAGGAGGGAACCAACAATCACAGGAGTGCATAGTATGTCAGTTGGTGTACTAAAAACTTTACCTGCAATATCTTAAGGAATTATCACAACCAGGGACACCTGGGTGGCTCAGTCAGTTAAGCGTCTGCCTTGGGCTCAGGTCATGATCTCCCGGTCCTGGGATCGAGCTCCACATTGGGTTCCCTGCTCAGTGGGGAGTCTGCTTCTCCCTCTGCCCCTCCCCCCGCTTATGCACACACACTCACTCTCTCAAATAAATCAATAAAATCTTTAAAAAACAAAAAAGAATTTTCACAACCACCCTGTAAACTAGATATTGTCCTTTAAACAAACAAACACAGCCTAGATTTATTTTTCACTTAGCTCATCATGGTCACTCAGGGATTAAGTCGATGGGGACTTCCTCTTGCCCTACGCCTTCAGGACTGCTGCTGCAGCAGGGAGAGGGCATTTCAAATCCGTTTTCATTTCATTAGTTAAAGCAGTTTTCACAGCTGGCTTTCAAGGGGGTGGAGAAATGTATTCCTACCATATACCTAGTAGGTGCAGAGTTAGAAATATTTGACCCAGAGTCTTACCTACCACAGATACAGATGCATGTGCAGGAGTAGGGTTGTAGGTCAGAGTATATGCCTGGACTTAGTTTGACCAAGGATTGGCTACGTTGGCTCCAGGATGGCTGCAGGTGCCCACATTGCCACCTGTAGGACCTCAACATTCCTATATCCCCGCATTGGTGTCTTGGGGTTATCCATCTGTCTTTTTCCATATTAAAGTAGGATCTCATGGTTTGGTTTGCTGTCCTTTTTGGGTTTTATTTTGAGTAATTTCAAACTTACAGAAAAGTAGAAGGAATGGCACGATAAACCCCAGCACCCTTTTCACCTAGATCCCAGTGTGTCAGGATTTCACCATTTTGCATTCCCACCAGCAATGCACTAAAGTACCTGTTTCCCCTACAGCCTCACCAGCAGAACAGCATTAGAGTTTCTGTTAATCTGATTGACACAACATGATATTTCAGTGTGGCTTTAATTTTTATTTTTTCTCTATACATTTAAGGGACATTTATTTGAAAACTCTTGGTTCATGGCCTTTACTAGTTCCTGTCAGGAGTTTGTTTTTTGTTTTTTTTCTTCTTCTTTCAACTTACAAGAGTTCTGTAGTAGGGAGTTTAGTTCTTTATATGTGATATGTTGAAAATCTTTTTTCACAGTTTGTCCTTTGTCTTTGCTTATAGTGTGTTTTTGGTCATGTAAGAGGTTTTTAAATTTTTACATAGTAGATTTTATCACTTCTTATTGAACATGTATTTTTGAAAGTCTTTTGCCACACCCAGGTTTGAAGGAATTCACCCATGCTTGCTTCTAGAACTCGAATCATTTCTTCCTTTCATTCTTTCTTTTACGTTTGAATCTTTTAACATTTTAAGTTCATTCTGAAATACAGTGCACATATGAATCCAAGTTCTTTTTCTGAATGTCTATCTAGTTTTTCCCAATATCATTTCTTTGAAAAGTCCATCTTTTCCCCAATGATTTGAGAAGTCATCTTTATCAGATATAGAATGTCCACGTGGACTCAGGTCTATTTCTGGATTTTCTATTCTGCTTTGCTGGTCTGTCTGTTCATGAACCGTAGCATACTGTTTTTTATTCTAGAGGCTTCGTGGTGTGTTTTACTATCTAGGAGGGTTAGTCTCTCTCTCTCTCTCTTTTTTTCTTTCAGGATTTTTCACACTGGTAATTGTACATTTATTTTTCCCATGTGAACTTTAAAATCAACTTTATTAGTTGTAGGGGGAAAAATTGGTACTTTTATTTGGATCACGTTTTATTCACACATGCATATATGCACACATACACACATACCTTTATGGATGTCTTTCCATTTATTGAGGTCTGCTTTTATGTCTGTCAAAAATATTTTAAAGTTTTATTCATAAGGGTTTTGCATGTTTCTTGTTAGTTGGTTCTTAAAATTGTACCTTTTATGCTGCTACTGTAAATGAAGTTTTCACTCTTGATTTTTATATGTTGATTTTATATTCTGCTACCTTATTGGATTACTTCATTGTTTGATTAATTGTATGATTGATTTTCTTGGGCTTTACAAGTATACTTTCATATAATCTGCAAATACAGTTTTATCCCTTCTTTTCCAATTCGTATGCCACAAATTGTTTTCTCTTACCTAATTGCATTGGCTAATATCTTGAATACAGTGTTAAATAATAGTAGAGAGCGTATGTTTACCCTGTTTTACAGAAGAGATAGGCTATGGAAGCTTAGAGAAATTTAATAGCTTAAGATCACACGCTAGAAGTAGCAAAGCCGTGATTGATTTTTAGGAATATTTTTGACTCCAAAAACATCCATTCTTTTCATTCTGTCATGCTGCCTCCCAAATCATTAAACATTTGTTTAAAGGAGGCAAGATTCATTTTCAATTCCTAGCTGCCCTCAGGTGGAGTGGAAAAAGCCTCCGTATTTATTGCCTTGATCTAGCAGTTGACCCAGTGAGCATGCCTCTTTCTTTGTTCCCTGTTTTTCTACAGATTAGGGGGAACTTGCCCCCGATTTAATATAGATATCTTTTTTTTTTGAGTATATTTATTTATAATGATCAGAGGATTTAGTACATTTTCCTGTTTGCTTGACAGGAGCTCAATTCGGAAATGGAAGATCAACAGGAGAACCTCGAGACTCTCGAGAACCTGGTCACAGAACTGAGCTCCTGTGGCTTTGCACTCGACCTATCCCAGCACCAGGACAGGGTACAGAACCTCAGAAAGGACTTCACAGAGCTACAGAAGACAGTTAAAGAAAGGTGAGTTTTCATATGCATTGGTCAATTGGGAGAGCTAATTTTTTCTTGCTATTGAATGAAATGATTTTCTCTTCCTCCTTTAGTAGAGAAGATGGCATCAAGAAGTCTGCTACTGAGTCATAGGAGATTGGAAAGTGCCTCTTTTAGGCAAAGCTATTCAATCTACTCGGTGCTTAGTGGTTTTCTATTACTAAATCATGAATTCCTTCTCAGTAATGGGGCTCACTTTCCCTCAGTACAGTCAGTAGCCCGGGTCACCTGGACCTAACAATAAATTTGGGGCAGCAAGTAGGATTGTGGCAGGATTTGAAATAAAGAGAAAAATTGGAAGAGACTTTCCAGATGTAAATAATGGTTATCTTGGTTCTCTTTCTGCTTGCTTTGGCCACATTTGAGTTGTTGTTTTGGAGGAGTATCTGGATTCTTTTAAGGGAAACATGGGAATATATGACAGGGGTGGCTGATTTCAGATTATCTGCTGACTGTTGAAAAGCCATGATTCCATTAGAAAACCTCACATGGGTTTAAGAGCTTGATAAGACTTCCTCTCTTGGTTTAGCCATATATATAATCTTGATTCGGCAGGTGACTGCCTGAGGAAAGTGACTGGAGGAAAGCAGTTGCTCAAAACAACACTATAGCGTCAGGCTACTTAGTGGAGAGAAGGGGAACAGAGGCCAGGAAAGCTTGTTCTTCCTCTATCCTCGGGGCCATTTACCTGTAGGAAGAACCAGGATCTCTGGCTTAATGTTTGATAGATGTCGCCACTTCTAAAATTTAATTTTGAAATTGAATTCTCCTTTGTCCTTGCCTCATTTTACCCATTTGTGTGCTTTAAAAAAAAAAAAAAGATTTTATTTGTTTATTTGAGAGAGGGAGATAGAGAACCAGCAGGGGGAGAGGGAGAAGCAGGCTCCCCACTGAGCAGGGAACCTGACCTGGGGCTCCATCCGAGGACCCTGGGATCATGACCTGAGCCAAAGGCAGATGCTTAACCGACTGAGCCACCCAGGTGCACCTAGTGTGCTTAACCTAGCTTTTCTGAGCCTCTGTTTCAGCATCTTCTTTGCTAAGGGGATTAGCATTTTGAATTTGGCCTTGAAAGAATCAACTACCTAAAAAGTGACAGAGCTGGACTTGAGATCCAAAGCCTACATTCTTTCCATTGTATCATTGCACCTAAATAGCAGGCTCCTTTTAGTTTCTCTCACTTTCACTTCGGCCTGGAGTAAGATTGAAGACTCCTCTCCCCAGAAATGTCCAAACAAGGGCAACAGATTCCTTAGTTTGATGCTCTCCTACGTTGTATGTGGTGGTTTAGCCAAAGCTGCTGTGGAAAAGATGGGAAGGAAAAGGCCCTGTAAGGAAAAGATGCCTAGAGTCCCAGAATGAGTGTAGTTTTAGTTCAAGTTGACATCTTTACAAAGCTTAGTCTGGCAAGTAACAAAATGTCTTCGTTGTTGTTGACAGAGAGGAAGATGCATCATCTTGTCAGGAGCAATTGGATGAATTTCGGAAGCTGGTTACGACCTTCCAAAAATGGCTGAAGGAAACTGAAGGGAATATTCCACCTACAGAGACTTTTATGAGTACTAAAGAGCTGGAAAAGCAGATTGAACACCTGAAGGTAGGTGAACAGAAAGAGCTCAGGAACCAGGTTGGACAGCAGTTTGGAAGCTTGTATGGCCTGGTCCTCAACTGTGGTAGGGAAGTGGTGCGACAAATCCAAGTTATCCTTCTGCATCAGAATAGAAATCCCTCCATTTTCTTCATGTGATTCCCGCCTACCCCTACCCAAGCACTGAGCACCAAAATGTCTCCTATTTAAAAACCAGAACCAAAAAAGTAACCTGGGAATAACATCTGTAAAGTTTCAGCTGTTTTTCAGATGCCTCTCATGCTGTGGTGGATCATAAAAAAGATAGTTGTTAAAGTCCAGTCCTTGAGAAGCTTACACTCTCACTGTGTTTGGGAATTAAGAGAGTTATATGTGAGCAAGTGACCAGATACATGATCAGAAAATTGAGAAAAGAAGAACTAGCTCTACAGCTAAAAAAGGAGAAGTTAGAATCAGATGGTTGGACAGTACCTTCCAGAGTAGGATCAACCTTTCTCCCATCCCCTGCAGAATCCCTTCTTTGATTCAGTCATTCAGCCTCTGCTTGCTCCTCTAAAACACATTTCTTCTTTTTGTTGAAATCAAGCCATAGCTACCTCCAACTAGTTCTCATGCATTCTCCTTATTTTCTTAGTAAAGCAGGATTTATTTCGAGCCAGATGACAGGAAAAGAGTTTGGTTGTTTTCACAGAGAGAGTGTCAGGAGCATTTGCTGCAGGGAATCCCCTGGGGCAGAGGCTTCCCAATTTCTAGGTTCACAGTGCCCTTAGTGTTTCAAGAAATTTTTCATGGTACCTCAAGGCTAAAAAAAGAAAAAGAAAAAAAAAGAAAAAACTAAAAAGTCTCACTTGCTACTTGGTTAGGTCTAAACAACTTCATAGTAGTTGTTCACATGGTGTCCAACAGATGTCACTGTATTTCCTTCAAAACTTGAAAATTTACCCTGTGAGTCGATGCATGGTTTGGGAACTGTGGCTCTTTGGAATCTGGAGTGATTAATAAAGGAATTTACAGCTGTGAATTGACAAGGCTCAGTTTGCAGTTCGGCAGCATGAGCTTGCTGGATACCCCTGGCTCTGTCTTTCTCTGTTGCTGGGCAGCTTAAAGTCAAAAGCAAACTAAGTAGATTGTCAGGGAAATTCAGTGTGGAGAAAGGGGTTCAAGGCTAAGAAGGTGTTCCCTGCTCTGGAAGAAGTGGAATTTTACTTCTGTGGCAGGCAATCCACATGTAGAGACAATACGACCTTGTTACAGCAGATGCCTTTGTTTCCTAATGGTTTTCTGTGGCAGTCAGAGCTCTGGCTTCAAGCCCAATATAAAATCTCCTTGAAAATGCAAAGTATAGCCTATGATTCTATGTATTTCTCTACATCTCAACATCAAGCTCCTCATTTTACCCTCCATTTGCCATTTCCTTTTTATTCTACATGCATTCCATTCCCTTTTACTCCTCTCTCTAGGCAGAGTTAGATGTGTCTTCTCTTGTGCTCTCAGAGTTTACTGTATTTTTGTAATAACATTTATCACATTATAATGCAATTGATAATCTGACCTCTTGGTTTTAGGAACTGTGTCATAATCCTATTTTGTATCCCCAGTGTTAGGCATGATGTCTGGCCTACAGTAATGCTCAATAAATAATTGATGAATGAATGAATGAGAAGATCCTGAATATTCCAGGATATCATTCTCCCACATCATGGCTGGCTAAACCAAGATCTTGAAGTGGCTAAATACATGAGGATAGTCACTTAATGCTTATGAAAAATTTAAGGAGTATATGTACAAGAACAGGTGTCCCTACTAATGAGGAGAATGCCCCCAGATGTTACATTTAGCTGTTGTGTTAACAGGGTCTTCTAGATGACTGGGCAAGTAAGGGAAGTTTGGTGGAAGAAATCAACTGCAAAGGCACTTCTTTAGAAAATCTCATCATGGAGATCACAGCACCTGATTCCCAAGCCAAGACAGGTGAGTGCAGGCTCTTAAGAATGCAGTAAATAAACATCATTCTTTACTTTGGCCTTTGGCCTTTGGTTATGACCCTTATTTAATAAAAGTCAGAATCAAGGTTGGGTATGAGAACAAAGGGGAGCGATCCACAAAGCAGTCTTCCCCCTCAACCTGATCTGTTCCCCATCTCTTCCCCAACCTGATCTTTGCTCCATTTTGCAAAATTCCTTCCTGTGATGGGAAAAAGTAAAGGGACTAGTTGGCCTAAATGAACAGAGAAGGATTAAAATAGGATTTCCGTCTTGGCGAATTTCTTCTTTTTAAACCTGGGAATGGATGGCTATGCATCATCTTTAGATTGGAGTCAGCCCTGAAGGGTATAAGCATGATATCTTGAGAGAGACTAGGTATTTAGGAGTCAGTGTTGGTCTGCCAAGGACTGCCACACTTCCTGGAAGTATATACAAAGATTGTGCCCAGATATATGAATAATCTCTGGCTGCAAATTCTTTCAAACAAAATCCGTATGAGCTCACAGTCACTTTCTGGTTTTTAATTGGGACCTTACAGGTTTTATTGCCAGACTGTGTTAGTGCACACCTACAGTCACTTTAATCGTAAGGGAAAAGCTTATTTTTTCCTCCTGAGAACACTCACTTTTCTATTGAAGTTTAAAGATCTCTTGGAACTACCCAGAAATGACAGCATTTCAGGGAATTGATGATTCTTATATTGCAACACATAAAACTTAGAGAAGTTCAGGGACTTACTAGTGTGTGACTACATCAGGAGTCAGCAAGCTTTTTCTGTAAAGGGCCATGTAGTAAATACTTAAGGCTTGTGAGCCACATGTCCTCTGTCACACTACACATCTCTACCACTGCAGCACAGAAACAGGGATAGACAGCATACAAGTGAACGGGTGTGGCTGTGTTCACATAAAACATTATATACAGAAATTGGCAGAGGGCCAGATTTGGCCAGTATAGTTTTCTGACTCCTAGACTAGATCATTGGTTTTTCAAACATTTTAAAGCACTAAAATCTTTTTTTAAATAATCTCAAATACAACTCTACTACATAAAACAGATACAAATGACATTTTGTTGGCATAAATTTCCCTTAGGAGTGAATTTATAGCATTTTATCTATCATGAAATCCATCAGTGAAAATATTGAGACTATCCTAGGGAATATAAAGACTTGACAAAGGATTTTTGGATGACAGCTTTATTATCAGATTTATTTCTCCATTTTGTTTGGTTGCATTGTATCCAGGAAATACAGGTTACACAGATATGTAGTTGTAAAGGATGACGAATGTTTTTAAAAGTTCACTTTATGGTTCACCTGTGTCAGAAAAAATTGTCAAAATCTTGGAAATGGACAACACAAAAGTATTGGGTGTCCTTTCAGTGAAGTGTTGGGCATTGTCTAATAGGCTTGGTTTTTTTGTTTGTTTGTTTGTTTAGATTTTATTTATTTTTTGATAGAAAGCAAGAGAGGGAACACAAGCACGGGGAGCAGGAGAGGGAGAAGCAGTCTTCCCGTGGAGCAGGGGGCCTGCTGTGGGGCTCAATCCCAGGACCCTGGGATCATGACCTGAGCCGAAAGCAGATGCTTAACGACTGATCCACCCAGGCGCCCCTCTGTTAGGCTTTTGGAAATTATTTGGTTCTGAGTGCACATCTTTAACTGAATATCTGTTCTGTTCTAGAGTTTTGTAGATAATTGATAGTAATGCAAATGATTTGTCCATAGGAATTCAAGTAAATTTTGCCCAGTGGAAAAGATAATCTCAAGTATTATTATCCTGTAGATTGCTAACCAGTTTCCCATTAATTACTCATTTATTAATCTCCTCAAGAGTTATGGGGTAGAAATTGTACATTTAGTACACGTGAAGGGAGGGGACTGAGGGGGCACAGTAACTAAGACGTCACCCACTATGAAGTGTTGCAGCCTAAATTCAAACACAAATATACTTGATTCAAGATGGAAAAAAAAAAAAGTTCCCCTTAGAGTCTCAGAACACTCCTCAATTAAATTGAACTACAAGCTTGAAAGTTATGTAATAAATTCTTGTTTCAAAGTTAAATCACAAGAATTTTAATGAGGGATCACATTCTTTTCTTAAACATAGAAAACTCCTAAAACTGGCATTGAGAACAAAAGCTTGCCTGGAACCTGACGTCATCATGACCTGACATGTTAAGAATTCTGTTACTACACGGTTCTGCCCTAATGAGAGAGCCTGCTCTGAGTAGATGCACTTTAGCCTTTCTTGTCACTTTCTTTAATATAGTACACACATGCTGTAAATGTCTTTCTTTGTACGAGCAGACATGTGTAGGTTTGATGACTGTAAAGTGCTAGCAGAGAGCTATGGCTTTTCCAATCAGTGACACTCAAAAAGAAGTTTAAGTGTAGGCAGGGAGGTACAGGAGCTACTTCATTCTCTCCCCAGAGCAGCATAAGTGGTTACATCTAGTGGGTCAAGATGTGGTGTTCAACATAATTGTGCATTTTTCTTGCCATTTTCTAAGCAATTAGAAATATATTCTGAAGGTTAAATTTAAACCAAATATTTACAGAGTCCCTACAGTACCTCTTTTGCTGCTTTGAAAATCACTAGCCCTGAGTGCTCTCAAAGTTCTGTTCTACCTCAGAAAAATCATGAATTTACAGTTCTTGACATTAACGTAGCTCTTTTTGTTTCATAAAGTGCTTTCACGTACACTGCCTCATTACTTCTCTCCAGGAACCACATCAGTGCTGACAGGATAGCTAGTATTATCTTCATATCCTAGAGAAGACACTGAGGTCCATCTGTAGACTAAGGCTCACATACTGAGTGAGTGATGGTCTTGGCCAGGACCACCTTCTCCCAGTTATTAGTCCAGTTTCTTTTTTGGTCATCACCCTACTGCAATGGAATATGATCTTTTTGTTTGATCTGTTTTTTCACTGAAAATACAATCATGTTGGGGCACCGGGGTGACTTGGTCAGTTAAGCATCCAACTCTTGATCTCCGCTCAGGGTTTGATCTCAGGGTCCTGAATTCAGGCCCCGCATTGGTCTTCACACTGGGTGTGGAGCCTTATTTAAGGAAAAAAAGAGAGAAAATACAGTAATGTTAATATTTGAAAGTTTCACAATTACTATTTTTTAGTATAACCTTAACATAAAACTTTTTCCAGTGAAATCAGTGCACATGAGAGTTTTATTCTGTCCTTGTAATGTAACATATCATGAATATTCTTCATGTTTCTGTATAATTTCTATAATTGCATGATCTGATTTTTATTTAACTTGGGACACTCCTGAAATACAAGGAATCAACCTGGGGGAGAATATAGGTGAAATCGTTGTAATTAGAAACAGAACCAAAGGCCCAAAGCAGAATTTATGGGAATGTTTATGAGCCAGATTTATTGGCGCTTAGAATTTCCATTTTCTGGTGGGGAAGGAGAGGAGAAAGTTTTCATGATAGAAAAGACAGAGAATCTGCCTTTTGAAGCAATATAAGGACTCATCTTAATGTCTTTATTAAAAGAATGCTGCTTTTTCTGCCCTTAATTATACTTATTGTTCATTTTTATCATGTTGAAGAACATGGTTGTTAAAGTTGAACTTTTTTGGCTTTATTACAAATCCTCGTTCCAAAGTGTGGCAGACAGCACAGATATTCTAAAGACTTAATCATTTTATCAGTACTTGCTTGCAACATTATGGCAGGATCCAAAGAATTCAAGTCAGAGATCAAGGAAGGGAATTTGGGTTTCCTTTAGAAAGGGTTAGGAACCACTACTCCTAAGAAGCCAAGACACCTGAGTGATGCTCTCTTGCCTGGCAGCTAAAATGATTTGTCTCTTTCCATGAGTATGTTGTCTTGTGCTGTGTTAACCTCCTGATACCTGAGCTTAAAGTGAGTGCCAGAGAACAAATTCAGTGCCTGTATGTATTCCTAACACGTTTGTCTTGCCCTGTTTGTCTCCCTGTCCTTCTGCTCAGGTTCCATACTGCCCTCTGTAGGAAGCTCTGTAGGCAGTGTAAACGGATACCACACCTGCAAAGGTGAGAATGCCATTTCACAGTGCCTCTTTGTTGGATGTGTTAGGACAGTGTTCACGTAGGCATCTGTGTATGTTTCTGTATGTGTGAAAGAACCGCCGCCAGGATGGGTATGAGGATAAAAATCTGGGGAGAAGCCACTGTGATGCTCCTTTGCTGGGTTGCTAAAGGCTAAACAGGTTGGCAGCCAGTGAGATATGGTACTAGGAAATAAATTGGACCTCTAGATAAGACCAGTAAGGAAGGAACTTGAAGAAAATATATGTGAATCTTTGAGTCATAAAGAAGCCACGTTAGAGGTAGTCTAGTCTAAACCTTAGCCTCGCGGCCCCATGATTTCCCTGTTTGGACAAGAGGGAACAGAAGAATGCCCCAAATCCTTCACTCCCTTCACTTCTGCAGTTCCCAAGTGTATTTAGCATTTTATTTGTACATCTGAGTACCTCATGTCAAAATCCGAAAGCAGATTAATGAAAGCTCTTTTGCTTTGTATATATAAACAAGAACTTTTATGTGATTTAGCAGGAAGTGAATCTCTAGTTCACTAGAAGGAGTAGGAGAGACGTTTAATCCTGATGAGTAATTTAGCATGAGGAACCCATGGGGAGGCTTGGAGAGCTATTCCTGATCTGATTTTTGTTTTCTATGATGCTAGATCTGACGGAGATCCAGTGTGACATGTCAGATGTAAACTTGAAATATGAGAAACTGGGGGGAGTCCTTCAGGAACGCCAGGAAAGCCTTCAGGCTGTCCTCAGCAGAATGCGGGAAGTTCAGAAGGAAGCAGGCTCAGTGCTGCAGTGGCTGGAATCAAAAGAGGAAGTCCTGAAAGCCATGGATGCCTCTTCGTCTCCAACCAAGCCAGAAACAGTGAGAGCCCAAGCTGAATCTAACAAGGTACAGTGTTTGCATTAGCTGCGTCCCAGACACTAAGAGGAAGGGGCTGTTGTACGGTGTTCCTACCCAAGCCCGGGACCTGAGCGAGGGACACAGCCATCCACCCAGACCATGAGGAGCCCTTTCAAAGGATTAATATGCTTAAACTCTCCTAAAGAATTTTCTTACCTATGAAATGAGAAATTATTATAAATAATACCCAGATACAAAACCAGGCACACCTGATTGGCTCCATCGGAAGAGCATGCGGCTCTTGATCTCTGGGTCATGAGTTGGAGCCCCACATGGAATGTAGAGATTACTAAAATAAATAAAACTTAAAAAAAAAAAAACAACCCAGATCTGTTTATACAAAGAGAATATCCCTCCTCTGAAGTATCAGCGCACTGAGAATGGGATCTGGTTTTCCCTATGATTCTGTCAGCCAAACCATTCTCATCAAAGCCCCTTTCCAACCGTTGGGGCGATTTAAGTGTAGCTGTGATTACAGTTCACTCTTCAGGTTGACATGTAGGACTAGGAAAACTATCAGGAGAAACAAGACCATATAGAAAGTCCTATGAAAAAAATTTTTTTGCCAAACTTTTTTATATTCTAACTGGACAGAGTATGCCATCTTCTTCAGCTACCTCAGTGTCCTTGACGCCACCATTCTCATCTTCATACCTGACACAGTCTGTTTGGGGAGATGAATAATACCTTCTTACTGCCTTCTACCAATATGTTGTCCATAAAAGAAATTTAGATCCTGCTACTCAGATTTTCATTTTAAAGTAAAAATCGAAGCAGAAATGTTAAAGTATCTTAAAATCATGAAATAAAACACTGATAGAATTAGAAGTGGAGCCTATAATTGTGGCCCAGTCTTCTAGCACCTTCCTCCGCACACACAGCTCTGTTTCCCGTGCAGAAATCTCATGGCATCCCCGGTGTTCTCTCTCCTAGGCCTTCCTGGCTGAATTGGAACAGAATTCTCCAAAAATCCAAAAAGTAAAGGAAGCCCTGGCTGGATTACTGATGACATATCCCAACTCACAAGAAGCAGAAAACTGGAAGGAAATGCAAGAGGAACTCAGTAAGTATTCAGGGGGATGTTGCAAATTCACTACATTGCTTGTCTTCAAAGCAAATACAGAATTTCAGCACATCCTATAAAGCAGGACTTATTTTTAGTTAATTTTCATAAGCAATCAAGAGGTCCAAATAAGGTTAGACAGTGAGTGAGTCTGATTAGGGAAAAGAATCTAGAGATTCCACTCAGAAGTCTCAGAGGTTTGGCTTTCTTGGGCAAGTCAATCTGATAATCTGCTGTGATAAGGAGAGCATTGGTGATGAAAATGAAAAATGGGAAATAATCTATTCACTGGAAGGATTAGGTGAATTATTCTGCATTCATATTGAACTATATATAAATGATATTGGTGAATGTTTATTGGCATGAAAAAACATTGGCAGTAGAGATGTTTATAATATAGTAAGAGTTAAAAGACAGGCCATAAAATAATATAGTATAAGATAGCCATACATCTGTGTGTGTGTGTGTGTGTGTGTGTGTGTGTGTGTGTGTGTGTGTGTACTGTGTAGTTTCATATAACCACCACCACAATCAAGTACGGAACTGTGTTACTTTAGTTAAAATTAAATGAAGGTTATTTTTAACTAATGCTGCAGGGGTCATTTCCTGTAGTATATTAGGAACATAACTTAGGGATCAGGCCAGTGGCTCGTGAGACTAAAGGAACACGTTCTCTCATTTCCCCTCTACAGATTCCCGTTGGGAAAGGGCCACCGAAGTGACCATGGCCCGGCAAAGGCAGCTGGAGGAATCTGCAAGTCATCTGGCCAGCTTCCAGGCTGCAGAATCCCAGCTCCGGCCCTGGCTGATGGAGAAGGAACTGATGATGGGGGTGCTGGGGCCCCTGTCTATTGACCCCAACATGCTGACTGCACAAAAGCAGCAGGTCCAGGTGAGCCACAAAGCTTACTGCATTAAGCAAAGAAATTGGAATCCTGTGAACCTGGTTTTGAATACTCTTCTCAGCAAGTAGATTTCAAATGACCCTAGCAAGTCAGTTAACCTTCTTTCAGAGTTCTGTTTCCTTGGTTTAAATGAGATGTTTGTAAGGGCTTTATCACAGTGCCTGTCAAATAATAAATAGTCAATAACTGTATTATTAATATCATTAACAGGCAGTAAGATGAGTGGATGTAAGAATGGGGAATTTCTGACTACTTTGTAGAATCGTATTTTACTTTTAATCCCCAATAGTAGTGATCATATTACTTAATGTGATGTCTTATATCTGCTGGCTTCACTTAAAGATTCTCTGTTGCTCAAACCGCAAAAAAAAATTGATTTAAGTGCCTACCATCATAGAAATTTAGGTTGGTCAAATTATATCATTTCTAATGAATTCCTGTTGAGAACTTTTTCTTCTTCCTCTTCCTCCTCCTCTTCATCATCTTCTTCTTTTTTTTCCTGGTAAGCACCAGAGAACCTTCTCTTATTCTACATCCTCCCAAACTCTTCCAAACTTGTTCCATTTCTTCTCACCATCCACCAAGTTCCCTAAATTAAGACTTAAGAGCAGTTTTTGAAGGAACCCTTTCTTTTAGCCCCTGCATCCAATTAATTATCAAGTCCTCTTTAGTTCACTTACAAATATTTTTCTATTCCAGTGGTTTTCAGACTCTTTGGTCTCAAAACACTTTTAGGCTCTTAAAAAAAAAAACTGAAGACCCCAGGGGCACCTGGGTAGCTCAGTCGAGTAAGCGTCCCAACTCATGATTTTGGCTCAGGTCATGATCTCAGGATGGTGAAATCGAGCTCCACGTTGGGCTCTGTTCAGCATGGAGCTACTTGAGATTCTGTCTCTCCCTCTCCCTCTGCCCCTCCCTCCACCCTCTTTGTCTCTCTCTCTAAAATAAATAAGTAAAATCTTTTTTAAAAAATTATTGAGGACCCCAGGAGGCTTTCTTGGACCGCAGGGAGGGAGGCGGGTCCGAGCCCGCGCCGCGGCCCGCGGGGGAGTTCCCACCGTGGGCGGCTCGGGCCAGCCGGGCCACCTCCCCGCCGCCGGCCGCGGAGCGCAGCCCCGGGCCCGGCCCCGCGCCATGGCGCGGGAGAGGCCGTCCGGGAGGGGCTGCGGCGCCCTGCCCCGGTGTGTGCTCGGCGCCGCGCTGCTGCTCGGCCTGCGACTGTGCGCGGAGCTACGGCCCTCCGGGCCCCGGCCCCCGGCCCGCAGCGCCCCGCCGGGCCCGGCTCCCCGGCCGCCGGGGCCGCACCTGCCGCCCGCGCCCGGCCCGCCCCGCGGCGCCAGCAGGAGGCAGGTGACCTACGTGCGCAGCGGGCGCCGAGCGCCTCCGGAGGGCGGCGGGAGCCGGACGCCGGAGCCGGGCTGCTGCGTCCCGCGCGGGAGTCCCCGCCGGAAGGGTCCCCGGTGGCATATAGATCTCCAGCCATGGGCGGGTCCTGCTCAGTCCCTGGATGAAGAAGTCTTGAGGTTCCTGAGATACATCAGCACCCCCCAGATTGCATGCAATCACATGAGCACAGACAGCCTCGCTACTGACTCCAGCCCTGCAAAGAAGCCTTGGTCAGTCTGTCTTGATGACAGGTTTGGCTTAGCTCATCAAATCCGCAGCAAGCAATGCCGCCTCTACTCTTTAGGGCTAGGGAGTGATGATACCCAATTTGAGGTTAGCATGGCCAACAGTGGATGTGAGGTACATCGTTTTGATCCTAGTGTGAAGTCGGCTCATATTCTGGAGAGTCAGCGCCTCTGGTATCACCGCTTGTCTGTCGACTGGCGGACCCGCATCCAGCTGTGGCTGCCCAAAAACTGCATAGCAACACCAGAAAACTGGGCACCATTTTGAATGAATTTGGGCATCACAAGATTGATGTTCTCAAAGCAGATTTGGAGAGTGCAGAATGGAAAGTTTTAGAAAATCTTATTCTGGAAGATGTCCTGGAACAAATCGGGCAGCTCACCTTTGAGATCCATCTCCACTGGCCCGGGTTTGAGATTCCAGGAGCACCTCTCCCTCTCCCCCACTCAGCTGTGACAACCAGAGACATCTGCAGACAGTGTCAAATGTCCCCTCGGGGGCAAAGCCATCCCCCGTGGAGAACTGGCAGGCCACGAGCAAGGGTCTGGGGTACCACGCACTGCCATCTGGGAAGATCCTGCTTATGAAGGCAAAACAAGAACCACCACCACCGTAACCCCCACAAGAGCAACACACACAGAACACAGGGAAGAGGCAAAGTCAAGAGCTGCTATTGAGAGCATCCTTTGTGCCCAGCACTGGGCAGAGATGGTTCCTCATTCTCCCAGGAACTCCATACGGAAGTGGAGTTTTCCTGATTATACAAGTGAGGAAACTCTGGGAGGTTAAATAGCTTATTCAGATGATGCCACTAATAGATGGTAGAGTAGGAATCCACCTCTCCGATCTTTCAGATCCAAAGCCTGTGCTGGTCCCCTTCCCTCCACAGTGCTGCCTCAATAGCTTCTAACAGATGTAAGATGCCACTCCCAAAGGACGTATTTTTGCTTCCTTATTAGTAAAGGGGGGGGGGTGGGGGTGGCGGAAACTACAAATATACTAACATCAGACCTGCAAATCAGTTAGAGTTGGGACATTTTTGTAGCATGCAGGTTGAGTTTAAATAATCTATTTAAGGGGTGCCTGGGTGGCTCAGTTGTTAAGCGTCTGCCTCCGGTTCAGGTCATGATCCCAGGGTCCTGGGATCGAGCCCCGCGTTGGGCTCCAGCCCCGCGTTGGGCTCCCTGCTCAGCAGGAAGCCTGCTTCTCCCTCTCCCACTCCCCCTGCTTGTGTTCCCTCTCTCACTGTGTCTCCCTCTGTCAAATAAATAAAATCTTAAAAAAAAAAAAAAAAATTATTGAGGACCCCAAAGAGCTTGTGTTTAACTATTGATATCTATTAATATTTACTGTGTTGAAACACTAAGGGGTCACTTGGGTGGTTTAGTCAGTTAAGCATCTGACTCTTGATCTCAACTCAGGTCTTGATCTCAGGGTCATGAGTTCAAGCCCTACACTGGGTATGGAGCCTAGTTAAAAACAAAAACACTGAGGAATTTAAAAATATATATTTATTAATTAATTTTAAAAATAATAATGGTAAAACTGTAACATTAACATAAGTAACATTTATTTTTTATGAAAAAATAACATTTTTCAAACATGAAAACTTCAGTAAGAGTGGTATTGTTTTATGGCTTTGCAAATCTCTTTGATGTCTGACTTAATAGAATATTCTCATACATTTTCATATCTGCTTCTGCACTCAATCTGTTGCAATACTAGATGTCATGTAGCCTCTGGAAAACACTGAACATTTGTGAGAGAAAAATTATAAAAGGCAAATAATATCTTAGAATTATTATGAAAGTAGTTTGACCTCATGGACCCTCTGAAAGGGCCTGGAGACTCCCAAGGATCTCTGGAGCATACTTTGAGAACTACTGTTCTAATTCTCCATTCTAAGTGCTCCTCCCTTAGGGAGGTTTGATCTCAGGCCTATACCATTGCAACAGCCTTCTAATGGGCTTCTTTGTCTAGTGCATTCTCCACACGGTTACCAAATTATCTCCTTAACTCACACATCTGAATACATGAAAATGCTTTGCTGGCTCTTGGCTGCCGATTGAACAAAGTCCAAGTACCTGCTCAGTGTCGTATATGAGGCTTTCCACAATCTGGTCCCAGTTTGTCTTGCCAGCCTCATTTCCCACTCTTCTCCCATATACCCAGGTTTCTGCACACACCGGGTAACTCATCCTTTCCTTGAATGCACCATACTCATACTGCTCTGTGCCTTTGCTAATCCTAGGCCCTTTGCTAAAATGGCCCTCTCTCTCTCTCTCTTTCTCACTGGGAGAACTTCCTTGTGTCCTCTGTGAAGCCTTTCCTGACTTCCCTTGTCCACTTTTGTCATCTTCCACAGAATTAATCATCCTTACTTCTTGCTTTCACAGTGCCATGTTCACATCAGTGTTTATCAATTTTTTTTTTTAGAGATTTTATTTATTTATTTGAGAGAGAGATAGCTAGAGAGGGAACACAAGCAGGGGAGTGGGAGAGGGAGAAGCAGGCTCCTGACTGAGCAGGGAGCCCGATGGAGGGCTCGATCCCACGACCCTGGGATCATGACCTGAGCCGAAGGCAGGCGCTTAACGACTGAGCCACCCAAGGCACCCCATCATTTTTTTTTACATTGTTTTCATTCATCATTTATGCATCTGTTCTTCCTTAAAGTCATGTCTTACTTATGTACAGTGTGAGTGATGAATACTTTCCATAAATTATCTTATTTAATCCTTAAAACAGCCAAGATAAGTACTTTCTATCCTCATTTTATAGATGAGGAAGCTGAGATTTGGAGAACTTTAAAAACTCACCTAAGGTTATACATACAGCTCGCAAGTGATAGAGTCAGGATTTGAACCCAAGCAGTCCGATTCCAGAGCCTGTAACCCTAACTACTTTGCTGAGTGAAATAGTGGATAGAAAAGAGTAAAAAGACATGCTACTTGCTTTAAAGAAGCTCATTGTCTACTCATGCTATGTTATAATGTATAGATTGTATGTGCTGTTGGAATTCCAAGAAAGAAACTAGGAAAAACAGATGTATAGAGAGTTGAAATGGCAAGCCCAGCCAGTAATATAGCTAGCTCTGGGTCCCAGGGTTCCAGACTTGCAATTCAGAGGCCTGGGTTTTGTCTGACAAAGCTGATGAGTGCCAATCCAGAAAACAGGCCAAGCTTAGTAACTGATATTGAAACAGAGTAGGACAAAGAAAGAAGAAATAGAAGAGGCACAATCAATGACCCTTTCTTTCTTTCTTTCTTTTTTTTTTTTTTAAGATTTTTTTATTTATTTGACAGAGAGAGACACAGCGAGAGAGGGAACACAAGCAGGGAGAGTGGGAGATGGAGAAGCAGGCTTCCCGCTGAGCAGGGAGTCCGATGTGGGGCTCGATCCCAGGACCCTGGGACAGTGACCTGAGCCAAAGGCGGACGCTTAACAAATGAGCCCTCAGTGACCCTTTCAAAACAAGTTTTTATTAAGCAGTTGTTAGAAGTGATACTGCATTTTCCTAGTAGCCTGGTCCTTGGAGTTTTCTGGTTTATTTTTGAAAGGTTGGCACTACTTGGCACAATCCAAAATCAGTTTCTGTTTTAACACTCTTTTTAGATCTGTCTTTTCTTTCTAAACATCTTGATGTCATTTCTATTACAGTTTATGCTGAAGGAGTTCGAAGCACGCAGGC
Source organism: Callorhinus ursinus (assembly GCF_003265705.2). Taxonomy (NCBI): domain Eukaryota; kingdom Metazoa; phylum Chordata; class Mammalia; order Carnivora; family Otariidae; genus Callorhinus; species Callorhinus ursinus. Next base: position 6,496,197 of record NW_027397080.1, on the reverse strand, counting down.
AACAGCATGAGCAGCTGAATGAGGCAGCTCAGGGCATCCTAATAGGCCCTGGAGATGTCTCTCCATCCACCAGCCAAGTACAGAAAGAACTCCAGAGCATCAATCAGAAGTGGATTGAGCTGACTGACAAACTCAATTCCCGTTCCAGCCAAATTGACCAAGCTATTGTCAAAAGCACCCAGTACCAAGAACTGCTCCAGGACTTATCAGAGAAGGTCAAGGCAGTGGGGCAGCGACTAAGTGGCCAGTCGGCCATCAGTACCCAACCTGAGGCTGTGAAGCAGCAGCTAGAGGAGACCAGTGAGATTCGATCTGATGTGGAGCAGCTGGACCATGAGATTAAGGAGGCACAGACACTTTGCGATGAGCTCTCAGTACTCATTGGGGAGCAGTACCTCAAGGATGAGCTGAAGAAGCGTCTGGAGACAGTTGCCCTGCCTCTCCAAGGTTTAGAAGACCTTGCAGGTAAGTTAGGGTAGGCACACACTGCTGACATCAGTGGCAAGCCAAAAGATTGGCTTCGTGATAATAGTCCCAAGAATCTAGGGTGACCTGTAAGCAGCTTTTGGACTCAGACTAGTGTTACCCTTACCTTTGTCCAGCTATAGTGAGAACCGCTGTGTATCACACATTGACTGAGCACTAACAATATGTGAAGCTTTATATAGCATAATCCCGGAGATAAGAGCACTAATATCAATTTTGTCAGCAGGTAGAGATTCATGCTCATAGATATATTTATAGTATGTGTGGAGTTACACACATACTTTTACTAACACTCATTTATACCATGTGCATGCATACACACACATACCATATTGCAGAATTAGATGCTTATGATGGTCTTGTACAAGAATTTTATCATCAGTTTGTTGCCTTTCTCTAGAAACATTTATGGCTTTTTATCAGCTTAGGAATAAAAGTTTACTTCTGTTACTCAGATCACCTTACAAGGTTGGTGTGAGGATTAAATAAGATCTAGTATATGAAGGAGACCAGCTTTGTGCTGCTTTTATGGTAGGCCCTCAGTTAACATTAGTTTCCTTCCCCTAAGATTAGCCCATATACTCTCAGCAAATATTTTAAATGCCATGTTCAGATTTGATTGGTTTAAATTTGATTTTCTCATTTCAGCTGATCGCATGAACAGACTCCAGGCAGCTCTTGCCAGCACCCAGCAGTTCCAGCAAATGTTCGATGAGCTGAGAACCTGGTTGGATGACAAACAAAGCCAGCAAGCGAAAAACTGCCCAATTTCTGCAAAATTGGAGCGGTTACAGTCTCAGCTCCAGGAGAATGAAGAGTTTCAGAAGAGCCTTAATCAACACAGTGGTTCCTATGAGGTGATTGTGGCCGAAGGAGAATCTCTGCTTCTTTCTGTACCTCCTGGAGAAGAGAAAAAGATTTTACAAAACCAGTTGGTTGAGCTCAAAAACCACTGGGAAGAGCTTAGTAAAAAAACTGCAGACAGACAATCCAGGCTCAAGGACTGTCTGCAGAAAGCTCAGAAATATCAGTGGCATGTGGAAGACCTCGTGCCATGGATAGAAGATTGTAAGGCCAAGATGTCGGACTTGCAGGTCACTCTGGATCCGGTGCAGCTAGAATCCAGTCTCCTGAGATCAAAGGCTATGCTGAGTGAGGTGGAAAAGCGCCGCTCCCTGCTAGAAATCCTGAACAGTGCTGCTGACATTCTGATCAACTCCTCAGAAACGGATGAAGATGATATCCGGGATGAGAAGGCTGGGATCAACCAGAACATGGATTCCATTACAGAAGAACTACAGGCCAAAACAGGGTCTCTTGAAGAAATGACTCAGAGGCTCAAGGAGTTCCAGGAAAGCTTTAAAAATATCGAAAAGAAGGTTGAAGGGGCCAAACACCAACTTGAGATCTTTGATGCTCTAGGCTCTCAAGCCTGTAGCAACAAGAACCTGGAGAAGCTAAGAGCTCAACAGGAAGTACTGCAGACCCTGGAGCCCCAGGTAGACTATCTGAGGAACTTCACTCGGGGCTTGGTAGAAGATGCCCCAGATGGATCTGATGCTTCCCAACTTCTTCATCAAGCCGAGGTCACCCAGCAAGAGTTCCTGGAAGTGAAGCAAAGAGTGAACAGCAGTTGCATGACGATGGAAAATAAGCTGGAGGGGATTGGTCAGTTTCATTGCCGAGTCCGAGAGATGTTTTCTCAGCTGGCGGACCTGGACGATGAGCTAGACGGCATGGGTGCCATTGGCAGAGACACCGATAGCCTCCAGTCCCAAATTGAGGATGTACGGCTATTCCTCCACAAAATCCAAGCCCTCAGGTTAGACATAGAGGCCTCTGAAGCCGAGTGTCGGCAGATGCTGGAGGAAGAGGGGACTCTGGACTTGTTAGGTCTCAAGAGGGAGCTCGAAGCCCTGAACAAGCAGTGTGGTAAACTGACAGAGAGGAGCAGGGCTCGCCAGGAGCAGCTGGAGCTGACGCTGGGCCGTGTGGAGGACTTCTACAGGAAGCTGAAAGCCCTCAACGACATGACCACGGCGGCAGAAGAGGGGGAGGCCCTCCAGTGGGTCGTGGGGACCGAAGTGGATCTCATCAACCAACAACTAGCAGATTTTAAAGTAAGTCTTGCCCTTGTTTTTTAATCTTTTGCTATCTGATACGTGTTTCTTTTCACGTAGCTTGGAAACCCGTTGTATATACATCGTAACTTCTGTCCCCGGGCTGCTATTCTTGCTTCCAACACCACCAAAGCACACTGTCTGGAGACTAAACAGTCTCTTGAATTCCGGGCAACTGGTTTGAACATTTTTCTGTTGTAATTTATTTCAGTGTTGATAACCAACTAAGGGTATAGAAAGAAAGGTCCAAGTGTTACTGCTTACTCTGAGAATCTCCTCTTGTGATTTGTAACAGCAGTGGATGTTTCTCCAGGTCCCTGTTTTTCAGTTGAGGTGTGAGAAGTCATAAGATAAACAAGGGTCATCTTCCTAAAGTGTTGATTTTTTTTTCCTTCATATTGTAGGGGAAAGTTATTGATGTATTATGAAATAAAATCAAAATTCTCATGACTTATTAAGATAAAACATGATACTTCAAAGAAATTTCCATTTTATAGCAGGCAGTGCTTAAGACTATACCCCAGACCCACAGGAGTACAAGTTCTTGGCCTGTAGCAGAATTTGAAAAGCACTGCCCTAACTGCAAATATGTTTTAATTCTTTGCCTAAGTCAGAATTTCCAGTTCTGAGATTTTGAGTCAAAATTAAAACAACAGGGGAAAATGGAAGGAGTTGACTCAAAAATGCAATTTTGCCAGGTTAGGGGCTTAGAACATTCAGGACTGTCTGTTGGGTCATGGCTCTCGGGATAGGAGCCTTTCATCCTGATTTTCCTCTGTTGTCAATGCCAAAAAGGGCCTTACTGCACTACTGGAGGCCCCTCTGCTGCTTTTCCATCCTGGTGCACAGAGTAGTTGTGGAAAGGCTACTGGCCGCACTTTGTTCCCATCCACACCATCATACTCCTGCCATCAGGGTTGTTCTCTAGAGCACCCCACCCCCCGCCCCCGCCTGTCAGGATTCTTTCAAGTACAGACACAGATGGAGAGGTGGTGTTGACACCAGGTCAGAGCCCTGTGGTCCTGAGAAAAGTAACAAGACCCAAGTATAGAAGGGCCCTCAGCTTAGGGGATGTTCAACTCTGAAGCAGGACATTGGCTGAAGACCCCTTACAGTGTCTGGAGACAGTGCACTTTGGAGTGACAAGTCACCGTTTTGGGGATTCTTGAGGCCCCAAATAAGGAGAGGGGAGGAAGGGAAAATTCAGACCCGTGAGCCCACATGTTTTCCTCTTGGAAACTCCCACACCTCCATTCCAGGGGCGGGGTGGCCTTTCTTACTTCATCAGTGTAGTGTTCCTGCCTCTTCCACTGTAAGCGCCTCAAAGGAGAGACTGTCTGCTACAGGCTCTGGGTTACTTAGGATTAACTGTCTAACCAACTAAATGAATTTCTTAGAAAACTGAAGCCTATCCCTTTGGGCTCCAAAATAGTTTTATCAAACTAGATTCTGAGATTTACATGGGAATTGTTTTACACTTTGATTTGCCTAATCTTCTAACCACTATGTTGTGCAGACGTTTTTCTTCATGAGGGCAGGTTAGCATTAGTAAAAAGATGATGCTGTTCTCTCCAATGGTGATATCCTCAAGGATATTAGGGACATTTGGGGCTGCTTTGTATTGAATGTTCCTAAGTGACTGTGCAGGTTGAGTTGGGTATTCAAGTTCTTGTTTAGTGCCTCTTAGTGTGTGTGTAGCTTCTGTTCTTCCCCCTTACCTGGATAGCAGGTATTCTTTCCTCCTGCGGTTACTTCTCACAGCCGTCGCTGGGCCTGGCTTTAGCAGTCTGTCCCTTGCTTCTCATTTTCAGTGAGCTAGAAAATGAAGTAAACAAGCCTGTTAAAATTGCATTAAATACAAGATGGAATATAAAAAAGAGTCCACAGGCAGGCATACAGAGTGTTTGGATTTGAGGACAACTAATCATTTCCTTTTCATTTAATCCTTGGTTGCTAGAAACATTCTGAATTTTGATGTAGCTGGAAGATTTTAAAAAATTACTGGACATTACTATATTTTATTTGTAGCCTAGTATGTAGCCTGGAAGTGCTCAGAGTTCGGTCACTGCTTAGTTGTTTATGATAGCATATTTATTTCACTGATTTCTAAGAATAAGCCTCCCACTACCAATACCCTGTGAAGGCTGGGACCAGACACTGATGAGCTGGTCACCTCAAAGTGTGTTTCTCGGCAGGGGACTGGTGTTGAAATGCAAGACTGGAAGAAAAGAGAGAGAAAGAGGGTGGTGGAGTTGTGTGCCCTGTGTGCATCCACCTCAAGTTGGGGGCGCAAATCAGAAGCCTGGTTCCACAGGTCCACCTTATAAAGTCAAAGGCATTGGGAAGAGTTTTTGCCGCCTCCCAGCAAAGGCCTTTGGTCAGGAGGGGAGGAGCACACGCCTGGCTGTGCTCCTGCTGAGCTCATGGGAAGTGAAAACAATGGGAGGGGGAAAAGCTCAGTGTGTCAGTTCCACAGTCCCCTAGAGGCTGAGTAAAGGGAAGGCCTTTTTGGACGCATTCTGAGGACTGAGTCATTTTCATGGTTTGAATATTGAGTTCGGGGTTAATGTGCTCTATAACCAGCAATGGATTAATCTTCCCTCGCTAAAGCAGCAGACCAGACCGGATTCATAAAGCGTGACTCTGCTTTCAGATTCAGAGTGTTTTTAATAAGTCAAAACCAGAGGGGCGCCTGGGTAGCTCAGTTGGTTAAGTGTCTGCCTTTGGCTCAGGTCATGGTTTCAGGGTCCTGAGATAAAGCCCTGTTCCTTTTTTTTTTTTTTTTAATGGTATCACACTCTCAGCACAGAATCTGCTAAAAAGAAGAGGATATGAGTCTGTAGACAGAAGCATGGGCTCTGCTCTGACCTGGCTAACTCCACTGCGGATGGGCAGAATAGACAGATGTGTCAGGTCTGGGAACAACCCCGGGCTTACTTGGGACTGTGCAGTAGTGCTGAGAAATGCGTAGAGAGGCAGCTTGTGGGAAAAGTTATTTCCTTAAATGAACGTGAAAAACTGAAAGTCAATGATTCTGAGGAAAGGCTTTTCCGTCAAATGCTTCTGAATAAATGATAAAATCTGGTCAGCCAGTGAGGATCTGTCAGATGGAAAGAGAGTCCTCTCCCACTCTAAACAGGCAAAGACCTCAAAAACCTTCCTGAATTAGTCACTTGACTGGGTTCAGTCATTCCAGAAATCTCAAATGAGAATGTTGAGCATGTTTTCAGAAAACAGGAAGGAAAAGACCCTGGCTAATCTCTTCAGGAAATTCTGTTTTCCTGAACAAGAGAGTCAGTGATTATTGAGGAAAAGGAATTGTATGTGCATAACAGGACACTAACAAGACCTTTATTTCACTGAAACTTAAGCCAAAGAAATCTATTAACTCTGATGATAACAAGAGGCTTTCCTCATTTTGAAATTCCCTGTGCTAGTTTTATAGTCAAGAATTGAGATCATTCTGAGTCTCAAACCAACCCCTTCCTGAACACACACACATACACAGAGAGAGAGAGAGAGAGAGAGAGAGAGAGAGAGAGAGAGAGAGAGACACCCCTGCCCAAGAACCACCGTGGCCTCTCAGTCAGGAGGTTGGTGGTGGTTTGGGCATCAAGAGCAGTATCAAGAAACCCAGATGCCCTTTGCACTCTTGTATTTCATGTGTTAATTTATATTTACTGTGTATTCAGGCCAGGCTTCAGATTCAGCACTCTACCACTCAGTGACAAGAAAAAACAAGCGGGAAAAATGGAAACCTTTTTAGGGTCTATAGGTTTCTCACAAAGGTTCACTTCACCTAATGGTGCATTGGAAGCATCCGAGCCCATTGGGCTTTTCCTTCCTTGCCTTTGAGGCTGGGCTGGTGGGATATACTAAGGCAGCGGGCTTGCTTAGGACTGTTCTCAATCCTAATTTAGGTTGAGCAGAGCCCAGGGTCAGGGATTGTGCATGCTTACAGCCTTTGTCTGGAGACCTCAGTATCCCACCATAATGCCAGAACAAGAAAGCCCTGTAAACCTCTTCGTTTGATTTTTTTTGCTTCATGAAAGGCGAGTTTAGGCTTCCCTCTGAGCACACGTGAAAACTCTTGGAAGACAGGGCCTGACATGGAGCTGAAAGGCTGCCAATTTGCACAAAGATACTTTCCTGCCTTTCAAACAATTACAGAGACAGTATCAGCCCATCTACGGTTTTGCCAGTTAGAGTCACTAGAGAATAAAGCAAATGAGATCAGCATTATCTACCTGCCCCTGGAAAAAAAGGAAATCACACTTGGTATGACCTGTCTGTCACCTAGAGGTTTCAGTATTTCCAGCTCTACAACAGCAAGGTAAGTTGAGTAGGCACCCCCTCTCCTGCCTCGTGCTGACCCTTGGCCTATCTTGGTTTTTTTCTTTTTCTTTCTTTTCTTTCTTTCTTTCTTTCTTTCTTTCTTTCTTTCTTTCTTTCTCTCTCTCTCTCTCTCTCTTTCTCTCTCTCTCTCTCTCTCTCTCTTTCTTTCTTTCTCTCCCTCCCTCCCTTCAATAAGGCTACTCCCATAGGAACTACTAGGGTCCAAGGAAATAAAGCGAATGCCCTAGAACAGGGTTTCTCAGCCTCAGCACTCTTGACATTTTGGGCTGGATAGTTCTTTGTGGTGAGGGGTTGTCCTGTGCACGGCAGGATGTTTAGCAGCCTCCCTGATCTCTACTCAGTAGATGCCAGTAGCAACCCTTCCCCAGTGTAACAACCAAAAATGAATATCTAGACATTGCTGAACATCCCCTGGAAGGCAAAAATACCCCTCAGTTGAGAACCACTGCCTTTGAAGAAAATTGCCACCTACATGTGGGAAACTTCAGCTGGAAAAGATGCTGGTTGATTAAGTTAAATATTTATGTAACAGACGCCTTCTCATAATCTGATTAAGACTGTGTGGTAGCAGCAACTGCCTCTAAGTCCGCCTTCCTTTAGGCCAAGCCCTGGATTCTTGATTTTTGCTGGTACTAATCCGTGTCTGGTTTAAAATTTCCTAGGCACTTTCCCTGGCGTCAGCAGTTATTTTTCATGGAGTTGTTGATGCAGGTGTTTGGTTGATGATGCATTTCTAAAGAGAAGAGGAACTTCCTGTGTGAAAATACTTCAGGAAGCTTCCTCATTCCGTGCCTTTAAGGGGAGACTGTGGCCTGTCAGTTGCTCTCCCAGAACTCACAGTTTGGCTGCTGCTATTTATAACCCTTTGGAGACCACCCCTTAGCCCCCCACCCAAAGAATCCCAGTGCTGTGTAATAATCCTCTCCGCCCCCACTGTAGCAACTGGGTGGGGAGAAGGTGAAGAAGGCACCTTTAAGGACTTTAGGTTTGCTTCATTTTGAACTTTTTCCAGCCCCATTTTACAGTATCCCCATTAGTGTTTTAAATATCAGCATCACAAAGCAAAAGCCCAAGATTGCAGCCATTACATCATCTTAAAGGAGCCTCATGCCTCAGTGAAGGTAGTAAAACCAAATGGAAGGTCGTCAAGAAGGCGTTGATGGATTTCACCAAAAAAAAAAAAAAAAGAAAAATTTTGATAGCAAGGGAAGATTTTAAAGCAACAAAAGAAAGGACTGAGCAGTTTGATTTGAGTTTACTGAAATCCTTCACATATTGTGTCAGCATGTAGCATTTGCAACTAAGGTTCACCATATGATTCTGTACACAAAGGAAGAAAAATATGTTTCCAGAAAAACTAGAATTTACCCCATGCAGAACTTAGGTTCATTGTTGAGTATTTGATTAGTGAACACGGTTGAGATAAGCACAGACTTGCAGAACAGGACGGTTTCTCATTGTGTTTGGAAATGAACGGTAACCGGTCTCGAGCCTTGGCCTAGTCGTCAGCCTTAGCTTCAGAAAAATCCTAGGCACTTTCAAGCTAGCTGGCTGGCACATGAGCCATAGCATAAGCAGAGAACCTCTAGGAAGTGTGATGAGTTGCTCTGAAGGGCACTTGATTGTTAGGGTTGGTTGGTTCACCAGGAATGAAATGAGTCCCACAGGGAGTCGTGTCAGGTCACTGCACCAAAGCATCACTGCCCCAAAGGGCTGTCTCCTGCCAAACAGATTCTTCCCGAGTCTCAGCTGTCCTGGTTGGGAAAACCTAGCTATGGGAAGAATGTTCTCCCTCCCCACCTTCCTTAATACTTAGCCACTACCACTACCAAGTGCTTTTCAAATACCAGTCTCTGGTATTGGCCGTGGAAGATTAATGGGATACACTTATTCCCTAGGCCTTCACAAGCTGTTTTCCTGCTACTAGCACTGTGATTTGAAATGTGGACCTTTCAGAACTTTGGCCACTCTGGGATAAGAATAAGTGCTATGTGGTGGTGGGGGGTTGGGAGGAAGGGGCTTCTTATTCCTTTCAGTCCATTCTTACTGAGCACTTGCTCTGTGCCAGGCCTCTTTGAGGGGACAGTGTGTTATAGGAAGCGGGTACAAGGGAGTGCGGTGGCAATGACGTGTGGTGGCAAGTACGGTGAGAGACACCCTAAGTCTAAGTGAGCTCAAACCCTAACCCCCCATCAATAAGACATTTAAAATTCCAGTTGCAGACAAGAGAACTGAAACTTGAAGGTGTTATAGTATCTTGTTCAAGCCAACAGCAAATGACTGTTAGAGCTGGGATTGGAAAGGTTTGTTTGGTACCAAAGGCCATGCTTGATCAATAGTTCTCAACTGGGGGCAGTTTTGCCCCTTAGGGGACATTTGGCAATATCCAGGGACATTTTTGACTGTCATAACTGAAGAGGCTGCTACTAGCATCTTATTCAGCCCACTTCTAGAGAGAGGTGGGGGTTTGATATTTTCCCCCCTTCTTCAGATGCCATGACAAGTAAGAGTTAACTGACAAAAGAGTTCCACTGCCTGGCAAAGCTTCATGGTTTTCCTCCCTTTTTTCAAAAATTAGTTAACAAATGGTGTTAGTTCTGAGAGTGACTTACACAGATCTGTTGGATAAAGTTAGGATCCTGGTGAAATAATTTGAGTCAGTGGCTAAAGAATTCTCTTAATGCTTGACCAGTCCCCACCCCACCCCGCCACAAGGCTCCTGCTGTGGAAATCAATCAGCTGTGTATCTCAGGCTGCTTCCTGTAGGGTGTGTTATGGAATGGCATCAGCCCCTGCACCAGCTGGGAGTCCGATCTCAGTGTGATTTTATCAGACTTTGTCTCTTTTGAGCCTTGCTGTTTGGAACAAAGGATCCTCTGTTAGGAATGCAGAGAGCTTCTCTGATTGGACAGCAAGCGTGTACGTACATGGTTCCCACAGAAAAAACAAAGTATGCTGTAGCCTTCTAGAACTTGGGCCTCCAAGGTGCTTTTCCCTTAGCTTCTGTCTGTTTTCACCCTTCTTTCTGTGGGTGCTTACACTTCACCCAGATCAATGTAGGAGCCATCTGATATGCTGGATTAAATGATGGCATCCTTCAGAATTGGTCTATATCTGTGCCTCTAGTCTTTTCCTTCTCCAGCCATGGAAACTCCATATTTGATCCCCACTATTTTTCCAGTCTTATTTCCTATATGGACCACCCATCCACTCATCCCAAACACTCCTTATACATTTTGCCTATTTCTACCCAAACCTCAAGGTTTGATTCAAGTCCCGCGTCTTCCCCAAAGCCTCCTTGATCTACCCAGCTCACTACTTCTCCTGTTCTCCTAAACCACTTAAGATGTGTAACTCATTTGGCCTTTATCATAGACTGCCAGACTTTGGTGTTTTCTGATTCTGTGCATTTGGCCCATCTCTAATCTCAATAAATTCATTTTTGTGTCCCTCAAAGTAGTTAACATGTTGGTGTGCATATACTTGGAGATTAGTGACTGATTGGATGAGTGCTCTTTATTTCTCATAAGCCATGTGAGCTCTGGGATTCAAAAATGCTGTCTACTTTGCAAAACTTGAGGCAAATCCTTGTGAATCCTGAGAAATTCTAATCCTAGCCTAGATTCCTCACCTCTCCTTGCCTGTGGATTCCCTTCCTTCTCTACTAGTTAGCATATGTTAAAGGAACACAATTTCACTTTGATATTAGCTGAATAAAACAAAGAAAGAAATCTGCTACTTCAAGTGCACTTAAGGAAAGCCAGATCCTGAAATATTGTCTTGTAGTTGTTATCCATCACTTGGAGTCATTGTCACCAACCCGATTAGTTCACGGCTAGGAAGAGTCTTCATATTTCATGCGACTTAGTGTAGTAAAAAAGAAAAAAAAATGGAATGAATTTGAGTCAGAAATACCCAGCTTTGAATTCTGGCTCTATCATTTACTAGCTGAGTGACCTTGGGGGAAATTACTTCACCTCTCTGTAGGGTTGCTTTAACTATAAAATGTGAAATGGTAAATCATACCTTTAGAGTTTTTATGAGACTTAAATGAAGTGTTATAGATGAAAGCACTAGGCATATATTAAGTGCTCAGTAAATGAAAATAATCTCTTAAAAAAAATGTATCCAGGCATACAAATTAGAATATTATGAAATCTTTTTAATAAGAAGTTATGCCCTTTGTGCCTAGAGATAATTATTCTCCAGAAGATTTGCTCTAAGGCCCAGTACCCGATTAGATTAGTTCTTTCTCTTCTTGGAAAAATGGAAATTATGAGGGTAAAGTAAAATTAGCTCAGTGGCAGCCGTGAAACAAGTGGATGGACAAATAGCTTTCCTGAGCAGTTTTTTGTGGGGAACAAGTGTAGAGCTGGTTTCTAGCCTTAGAGTTGCAGTACATAGGCAGTATAGGTCATGACTCCTAACACTACTTTATGTACACATACATATACATGTTTGCTTACTTAACTCATTAACTTGTTAACTTATTCATATCAAAATCCCACAGCCAGCATGTTTTTCTGAGACCATTTTGACCTTGGCTTATGTGCTCTACAAATCAGTGTTATTTTCATATCATTAACCAGAATTAACCAGAAGCCATTACCAGCTCAGTGACTTCCCCAGTAACTCAGAGTTACCCATCAGATCAGCTTTCATGACCTCAGGGTCCTTGGCCTAATTAGCTTTTAACATAGACCATGTTATCTTCTTCTGTTGCCATACAATGGCAAGTACCAAGTCAGCCTCTTTGGGAGAGACACTTCTTAATATTAATCAATCTTTAATTAAAACATTGAGGTGTGAGGGGAAAAGGTATCAGCTTAGTTTCAGAGGAAAGCAGCTTAAAAAACACAGATACACTTAATCTCTGTGCCAAGCATATATACCAAATCCAGATAGTTTTACAGAAAAGCTTTAATTCTTCACAGTTTCAGCAGACATGTTTTTAATATTTGGTTATATGTAAATATGAGTCAAGGGAAGAAGATGCTAAGAATTCAAAGAAATTGAACTTCTCTGAGGCCTCCTCTTGCTTGAATTCATTGCATCTATCTAAGTGACCCATTTAATGTCTCTGTCATCTTGCAGTTCGTTCCCAGAGGAAAAGCTCTGATTTGGGTCTAGTCCTTTACATTCATACCTAAGTTGGTTGTTTATTGATCGATGGTAAGAATTGCTTTAGTAGTAGGGGTGCCTGGGTGGCTCAGTCATTAAACGTCTGCCTTCAGCTCAGGGCATGATCCCGGAGTCCTGGGATTGCGCCCCGCATCGGGCTCCCTGCTCAGCAGCGAGACTGCTTCTCCCTCTACCCCTACCCCCTGCTTGTGTTCCCTTTCTCGCTGGGTCTCTCTCTGTCAAATAAATAAATAAAATCTTAAAAAAAAATTGCTTTAGTAACAAAATGAAAGAGACAGTTTTCGTAAATCTCTTCCCTCTGAATTATTTATCTCCAATATTATTTCTAATATTGGAGAAAGGACCCCTATAGCAAGATTTCTTGGCAGTTCACCCCAAGGGCCTGTTTCATAGAAATAACCAAGCAATTCTGTGAAGTTGTTAACATGCGAAAGTTGTGAAGTCCTGCAAACCTGGAGCAGGAAAGACTGCTCTTAGTCCCAGATGAAAGCCCATGTGGTCACTTTCTCAGGCAAGCCTTTCCTGAGCCTGCACACCACTTCAGGCCCCCTTGACTGATGCTCTCCTAGTACTGTTTGCTTTCCTTTCAGAGTACTTATTGCAAGTGAATTAAAATGAATATCTGCCGCCCCTACTGGAATGTAGGCTCCTGACCACATGTTGCTCGTCACTCTCCCTTGGTACGTAGCATAATTTAGAGTACATAGTAGACTCCAGTAAATATTGAACAATTTGGAAAGAATCAAGGCTACATCTTATGAAATTACTTGCCGTAAGAGGACAGAAAGAGGAACCCAAAGGACAAAGAACTGGTTAAAAAGAGCATCCGGATAGCGTCGTGTCATGGAAGCCAAAGGAGCAGAGTCTCAGGAAGAAGGGAGGATCAATACTTTCTCACCATTGCTTATCCTTAACCCACTAATGCGATCCAACCTCTGTCACTGCACTGAAACTGTTCTTTTGGAAGTATTCACTGATGTCCTAGTTGCCAAGTCTAGTGGCCTTGTCTAACTCATTGTCCTCCTCATCTGTTATGCAGCCTTTAACATCATAGCTTCTTTCTCAGAACTCTCCTGTCCATTTACTTTCCGACATGGTATTCTCTCCATTCTCTTCTCTGGCTGCTATTCTGCTTTCTTTTTTGGTTTGTCCTCTACTTCCCAAATAGTGGTTCTAAAATTCTGTCATCTGCCCTCTTCCCTTTTCACTCCACACTTAACCCCTGGATGTCTACCCCCTCACTCTTCTATGGGGGATGTCTTCCAAATCTGTATCTCTACCCCAAACCTCAATCTTTTGTGTGAGGGGCCTTTCTGGACACCTCCCCGTGGGTTGCCTTTGAGTACTTCACACTCAGTATACTCTAAATTGAATGTTTATGTTTTCAAATGGTTTCTTCCCCTTTGCTACTATTTTATAGGACAATTATGCCCTCAGGAATACAAGAGTAATGCTACAGCATTATTTTAAATTTATATTCTCCTTAACCTCTACCTCCTATCTGGTCAGTTGTGAAGTCCAAATATTCTGTCTCTGTGATTTCCTTCACAGCTCCCTTCCTGGTTTTCACAAGTTCAGGCTTTTGTTACCTCTTGACTGAACTGCAAAGTCCTCCTGATTGCTCTACCTTCAATCTCCCCCATCTACAGCTTATTCTGTACATACACCAATGCAGTATCATCAGACATAAGCTCAAACTTAATAGCCTGGATTTTCAATAGCTATGCTACTTTGGACAAGTAAGTTTACCACCTCAAGCTTCATTTATAATTTAAGAATTTGGATTTTTAAAATGAGATCATGTATATTAAATGGCAGTTTAATGAGCACCCAGTCCCAGATTCTTAGGAAGCTTACACCACTCAGTAACTCTCATTAGCCCCTAGTAAGTTTAAATAAGTAAATCTCAATATCATAATGGTTTTCTGAATAAAGCATAAATTCTTGCTTGGCATTCAAGGGCCTTGGTGAACTGGCCTTGAGCTACTTACCATTCTGACCTCTCATTTTTCCTTTTCATACACCCTGTACTTAAGCCATGCTGACTTTGAATTTGCTTCTTTAGGGTCCCTGCCTCTAGCCTTTCACTTAGAAATCTTGTCTTCACCATCTCTACATATCCACATCCTAGTGAGTAAATGTAATTCCCTCCATAAAGCCTTCCCTGATTTCTCCTGCCTTCATTCCCTCCACTCTTCTGTCCAGTCTTTTCTAATTCGCAGAGCCCCGTGCTTTTGTCATTACTATCTTGTTGAGTGGCTAAAAGAGGGATTAATACACTGTCTTTTGGAAAGTCTGTAAGCAGGAAAGGGCTTACAGGGGTCATGAGAGTTCCTGCAGAGTGTGTGGAAAGTTTTCTCATGGGTTTGGAAATACATGTGAGCTCACAGAGCATCAAAATCCTTAGTATCCCATTTAAAAGAAGCTTCACATCACGTTGTATTGCTTAATGAGCCACTCTGTAGCCATCTTTATGTAATAAAAACACCTTAGGATGGTAGTTACTGATGCCCAACAGGTACAGACTAATACTGTGGAGTTTCCACTTGCCACTAAATAAATGCTTGTAAAGTCTAGCGAGCCTAAGATGAAAGGCATTTTGTAGATTTAAAATGTGCAAGATGTAACCAGTCTTCTGTATCCCCCTCTAATCAGAACTAATCCTCCAAGAGAGAGGTGCATGAAAAGGCATTAAAGAATCTGGGGAAGTGTGGATCTGGGTCTCCAGATTGTCCTTATGGGGCTGGTGGTTTAAGACCGGAGCAAAGGCAAAATGTTGGGTTCAAAACTTGGAGAGGGAGCTGTGTTAGGGTGTGAGGAGACTCCACCCAGCTGTCTTTAATTAAGAAGACAGCAGGAAGGGCCAGGATTGTTCTTTCTTCTAAGTTCACTGAAAGAAAATCTGACACCAAATTTCCTTCTTAGGAATTTCAAAATAAGTAGAGAATTATTTGAGCTCTGTAATCAACTAACTGGAAACTAATTTGAAATTTGGCTTCAGCACTTATATTTGTGGTTATACGAGTGGGGGAAGCATCCAAAGAGGTTCTCTGGAGCTCCCTGTACTTTTAAAAAGTTTACACACGGCATGTGAAATGAACAGATGCTTTTTTTGTTGGAGCTATCAGAGTAACAAGAGGCTGAAAGCTATATCAGGTATTTATTTCAGTCACTGAGATGGCATTGGCAGAGTTCCACATACCAAAACTAAAGAGAAACTCATGAACACATTAAAAAAAAATAAGACATGGAGGAAAGAGCCTGTGCTTCCTTTCCTGATTTCTTCCTAAACACATACTGATGATAAAAAAGGAGCAATGCACTCAGCACTCTCTGGCTTCTTTTTTTGTGGTGGGAGAGAGAATTGGGCAACTTTATGTAATCCTTTCTATAAGACTGTGTTTGAACTTTGGGGAGATTTCTATATAGTAGTCTCTTAACACTTTAGTCAGAGAGTGTAACTTAAGCCAATAAATACTTCTAATTTGAACTTCATAGTTGTTAAAATGCCCTCCTTATTTATATTACAATATGGAGCATTTGGCCAGAATAGTGAGAATAAGGTAGATAGATAGGTGTGGGGAGGAATTAAGAAGACTGAATTAGTTGGCACCTGACTTGGTGAGGAAACAGGAAAGGAATTTCTGGCCATGAAGTTTGTGATTCCACATCAAGATCATTCTTTATAATGGAATAACCACCCACCCTAGTCAAGAGCCAGAATTCCTCAGATTCTTCCAACCAGAGGGGCCTGGCACACTAAACAGTCTGTTATGATATCTGAACACTTAAGTGAGTGTATTTGGCCAGGGAGACTTGCTAGTGAAATTGATCTTGCCTTCCCTGGGTTTTTCCAGTTGTACTGAATAATTAAAGGAAAATTAAGACCCAGATTCCCTGAAATGTTAAGTATCAGATCTGTAAGCTGATCATACCTTAGGATCACAGTGTGTCAGAGTTAGAAGGGACCTTAAAATTCATCCTGAACAAACTGATGGAGGATTTGTTTCCCCAAATCCTTGCCAAATGATTGCATGAATTTCTGCTCAAACACCTCCAGGGTTGAGAAAGTCATCACTTTAGGGGACACTGTATTCTTTGAATAGCTGTGAGAAAGCTTTTTCCAAATCTGCCCTTGGATCTTACTGTGCCAGCTTAAAGAGACATCCAGAACAAGCCTCCTTCCTCCCACATCCTAGCCCTTCAGATACTTCACACGTTGATCACATTGCCTGGAACCTTCTCTAGGTCAAGCATTCTTGATTCTTTCTAGTGTTTGTTCCTCAGGGGACAAGGTTTCTAGTGTCTTATAGTATAGGACCAGGAAGACTCAGGATTCTGGTATGGCTTCTTTAAAACTTTTAGAACTAAAGAAAAAGTTAGAAAGGCTATCAAGACACAATCTAGTCTATCCCCTTCCCCTTCAGTTTACAGATGGGGAGATAGTCTTTTGGATTTGAGAGGGCAGAATTGATCAGCAGTCTCTTTTGAAGTGAGAAATGAAATATAACACATTTTGCCAGTAAACGGTCTTTTTTAAGTTTCTTAATTCTTTTTTTTAAGAACTCATGACCCCGAGATCAAGAGTGGCATACATGCTTTACCGACTGAGCCAGGCAGGCACCCCTTTAGTTGCTTAATTCTGATCAAAGGCTTCAGCCCACACCTCATTTTTGCCAAGGACCTCTTTGGCTCTCTAAGTTAAGCCTAAGGCTCAGCTCGGGGGTTCACTGCCAGATCTCCATGTGCCAACTATTGGCTTCACTCACTGTTTATGTAAAGGAAAGAAATAACTTTTACAAAGTTTAATCATCTATATTGACCACATGGTTCAAAAGATTCAGAAATTTTAATAGACTTTGTTGCTTTTCCTTCATAAAATCAGAAAATGAATGACCATCACAAAGGCAGCAGAGTATTGCACCCCTTCAGAAATGCAGCTGCCTCTGTTGGACAGTTTCCTGGGTTGCCCTTTGAACTTTCCTGGTCTAAATAACAGTCACCAAGTGATTAGATGGCTTTCCTAAAAGCCAAAAAACTGTGGCCCAGATTGTTGGCCACTTTTCTCTCTCCTATCTTCCGCTTTGAGACTTGAAATACAGACGCATGCTTTTGAGATGGCTCCAAGGAGGCTCAGGTTTCCTTGGATGTGCGCAGCAATAAAGGAGCCCAGGTGTTAGGGCGTGGGTCTCTGCTGCCGGCGTCTCCACCGCCCCGCCGCCCTTCCTCAGTCATTGCCACCTCTCAGGTCTGCGGGCAGAGCAATTCTGGTGGGAGGATGGACCGAGACCTGATATACAGGAGAAGGGAAAGAGAGAAGGTGCCTAGAGTTCATCCAATAACTTGGCCTCTGGGCGTAACAGAATGCCTTCGGACACCGGAAAGTGCCGGGTTTAAGGCTAGTGTTCTTGGGCCCGGCAGGGGCGCGCTAAAGGTGACATTGGAGGGACCAGGACAGCCTTTGGTGGTAGAGCTGGAGCCGAGAGCCATGCGTGCGGCCGGCGGAAGCCGACGCGACCCCGCCGGGAGATGGGGCCCGAGCGGCCCCTGCTAGAACCCGCTGGCTGTGGGGAGGCGGGGGCGCCCCTCTGGGTTCGCTCGCTCTTGGGCTGGGCTCGGAGCCCGGCGGGTCCGGACGCTGGCTAGGGGGGGGCGGGGGCGGCGGCAGGGGGTCGGGCCAGAGGGAGGAGGGCGGGGCTTTCCTTTGTCAGGGGATTTGCGCGGCGCGGCCGAGCCTCGCGCGGGTACCGCCCCCCTCCTCTCGCCCTCTCTGGGGGCGGGGCTCTCCCTCGGGCCCTGGGGCGCGGTGGGCGTGGGCTCTGTGAGCCGAGCGGCTGGAGCCCCGGCTTCCTGGCTCCGAACCGCGCGGAAGCGCCGCCCCCTCCGCCTCGGCCTCCAATCCTCTCCGCCGCCCCCTTCCTCTCGGCTCGGGTCTCTCCTTTTCCCTGCCCCCGCCGCGGCTCCGCCTCCGCCCTCCTCCCCTTGGCTCTCCGCGTCGCGCTCCCGGGTTTCCAGGGGGGCTGCCCGGGCGGGGCGGCGCGGCGCGGCGCGGCGCGGCGGCGCGGGGAAGGGGGAGGAGAGCCGCCCGCCAGCCCAGCACTTGCAGCGAGCGGCGGATGAGCGGGCCGCTCTGTGCGAGGGAGGAGGACTCGCCCCCGCCCGGCCCGAGCGGAGCCTTTTGTTCCCAGCCAGAAGTTTGCATGCCGGGACCGTGACAGCTGCGGGCGGGGAGGACGGCGGGGCCGCGGGGCCGGCGGTGGCGGAGAATAGAGGCGACTGCTTGACATGCAGCCCACGGCGCGGCGGCTGCGGGCCGGGGACTGGCGGCGGCGGGGGAGGCGGCGCCCACAGCACGCGGGACTCAGCTGCCGGAGGGACAAACTAACTTCCTGAGCGCGGGACTGGAGGCCAGCGCGGCCCGGAGCCACCTGCCAGCCTGCGGTGAGGCATCCCTGGCCCTCGGGGCGCGCGGCATGGCGCGGGGGAGTGGGCCGCGCTGAGCTAGCCCTTGGACCGGCCCTCGGCCGCTGCTGCAGCCTGCCGGCCTCTCAAAGGCCCGGCGCCGGGCTCCACTCGCCTTGTTTTGCGGCCACGGCGCAGGGCTGTTCTGGGAGCCACAACAATGCCATGATGTTTTGGAGACAGGAAGCCCCAAGCTGGCCCCGAATGAAGGACTTCCTGTGTTTAAAGTTGCAGGAATATCCGCCGACCAGCCCAGTTCAAATGCAAACACCCGAACTAGGGAGGACCAAGGGCTAATTCAGACCAGCTGGACTCTCCAGGACTGGAACTGAGGATAAAATGAAAGGAATTCTTAGGAGCTTGGGCCATACTTGAATACTGGGGAGGCTGTGCCATTGTTATTAAAGGACACAATTGGTATAAAGCTTCTTCCAACTCTGGGTGAGAAGTGAGTGGAACTAGATTCTGAAAAAGACTTGTCAATATCAGATGGGGTTTTTTTTGTTGTTGTTTTTTACTGACTGAATTAGAAACAGCAGTGCTCTTAAAAGACACAAAAGAAGCCATACAAGGAATTATTTTATGTTCGTTGACTAAATTATACCACTTAACTGTCTGCAACTATGAGGCCGTTAGCCTGTGAGGAAAAAGCTGTTTTTCTTAGAGCTTCTCCCAGAATGGTTTCAGAGTTGGACTTGCAGGCCTTTCTGGAGGGCAGATCCAGTTGGTGGTCCCCGGTTGTGAACATGTAAAAGGATTTTTAACTTATGCAGAATGCATTTTTGGGTAACCAGTGAAAAACTTTTAAAAGGTTGATGTTTCATCTTGATTGAAAAAGTATGGGTAAGCCACTCAGCAGGCCAGACTGTTTAAGGCAGAACCCCACCTGCCTGGGGAAAGGAGAGGAAGAAGATGGCTATATAGAGGATTGTTACGTTCCACAGCGATCTATATATGATACAATGAGGATAAATGAACAAATTGACCAGGGGTCAAAGCTTAATCAGACATCAAAAAGCACCATGGAAAAGACGGAAGGAAGTACTATATCCAGCAATGGTACGTTAGGAGCAGCATCTAATGTTTTTGAATCTAGAGCCCCAGAAGGCAAAAAGCTGGATGAGAGAATAATATTTGATGCACTAAAGTTAAGCAACGATGTGCAGAAGTCAGCACCCGTGCCGCCCAGAAGGCGACCAAATGCAGAACGCAAAGATAATGTTAACAGGAGATCATGGAAGTCCTTCATGCCACCCAATTTCCCAGAATTTGCAGAAAGGATAGAAGCTTCTCTCAGTGAGGTTTCAGAAGCTGGTGCTTCAAATCCTTCCTTGCAAGAGAAGAAGGAATCCAGTTCTGCATTAACAGAAAGTTCTGGTCATTTGGACCACAGGGAACCTCAGTCAGAGTCAGTGACTCTGGAACATGTGTCCAAATCCATAGATACTCCAGAAGTGCAGGATATGAAAAATTTAAGCGGAGAGTGCCAAGACTTCAGATCGCAGCCGCACAGTGAGCGCTCTCCCCATGAATTCCAGCCTCTAGAATCAGAAGCTGCAGCTGCAAGTGGTAGCACAGATGTAATGCAGGAACACAGATTCTCAAGTGCAACCTGGCCCAGAGCCATGAAAAGTTTGGCTAAGGGAGGCTTCAGTGAGAAGCAGCACCCCCTTGGGGTCACAGCCTGCACTGTGGAACTGCCACCTCTCTCCCCTTGCCTGAGTGAAGAGCTGTTGGATCCAGAATTGCATATTCTCATAACTCCCAGCCTGAGAGAGAAAACAGAGTCTGAGCTAAAGTTTGAGGAGGATGAGCGATGGATCATGATGGAAGCTGAGGAGGAGTGGGAGGGAGAGAAACTGTCAGAGAGAGGAAAGATTTTTCTAACGGCAGATGAGAAAAAGAACAGCCTGGCAGGTATTTTTGAAGGACGAGAACAAGCAAACACTTTAGCAGTGGCAGAGGATGGGACCGATTGCTCAGCTGCTGTCTTGAGAACTGTTGACCACCTAGCTCTTGGTCAGATTTGTTGCTCTGATGACCTACAGTCAGCTGAGAACCATTTGGCTTCTGTTCTCGAGGATACACCTCTGGATTACAGTTGTGTTCTCACAGGTGAGAGTGCTGTAGGGGAGCTGACAAACAGAACTGCTCAGGGGCTGGAGGGTCTTGTTTCCGACTTAGAATGTACTGTTGGTCCTCTTGATTCAGAGCAGCTCTCTGACACAGATTCAGTGCAGATGTTTCTTGAACTTGAAAAGGAGTGTTTATGTGAAGAAGGAGTAACTCCTCTAGCTGAGCTGGAGAATCAAGCCTCTTCTGAAGGGCTGGCCCCATCCCAGGATGCAGAAAATGCACTTGTAATTAGTCATTTTCCAGGGGCTGCCTTAGAAAAGGAACGCATGGGCCTTTTAAATGTAAGGGTAAAAGACTCTGATACTGGATTGGATTGTGACTATTTTAATGCCCTGGATTCTTCTCAGGTGCCTAATGCTATGGAACTTATTGTCTGCTCTGATACCAGGAGAGACACTTCCACTGTTAGTGAGGAGGAGCATGAAAAAGTGCCTTCTAGCCCCGAGACTGTAGGGGAATTTAAGTTCAGACACCCAGCTGATCTGGAGTCACTGGGAAAGCTGGACCCAGGAGAACTGCCCAACTCTGATCACAGGGCTTCCCAGGAAGACGACTTATCAGGCTTTGTAGTTGAGCTGGCCAAAGAAAATGGCAGTTTGTCCCAGGTAGACTGCAGTCACTCTGAGGGGAATGTTGAAGAGTGTGTTGAGAGGGTCCCTCTCAGTCGTGCTTTTAGCTATGAACTAACAGATGTTACCTCAGGACCTGAAGTAGAGGTGTTCTCATGTGATTCACATTTACTAACAGATGAGATTCATTTGGAAAGTGAGAAAGGAGCTATTAATCAAGAAAATAGCAGTCTTACATCCTTAGGAAACGTGGATCCTTGTGAATTGTCCAAGGAGAAAGTTTGTGATGAGGATGGGGAGGGGCAAGAATTGAGTTACAAAGCCAGGCTTTTGAAGGATCCAGCCCCAGCGCATGTTCACAGAGCCTTCCCAGAGCAGATCTCCCAGGATCTCCAGAGGAAGTCTGCAGAGTCAGATACTTTCAGTCTGCCCCTGCTGGTTGGTGGACTGAGCCAGAGCGGAGATGGAGTGGAAGCTGTAAATGATACAAAGCCCGAGCTGAATGTGGCATCATCGGAGAGCGGGGAGACAGAAATGAGAGATTCAGAATCATTGCTGAGTATCTTTCTGGAGGAACAAGTTACCAGGGCTGGTAGTGCTGAGCCCATTTTGGAGGGATGGATACCCATCCCACAGAAGCCTGCTCCAGTGGCTGCCATGCTCGGCCCAGAGGAGGGTGTCCTGGATGCTGTGGCGCCTGCCCCAGAGGGAGCTGCTGTGGCTGCTGCGGTGCCTTGCCCGGGGGCAGATGTATCAGTTGCTTCGGTGGCCACCACCATAGAGACACATGTCCCAGTTGCTTCAGTGGTCACTGTAGAGAAGGATGTGCTGGCTGCTGCCCCAGCTGTTGCAGTGCTTGCTTCTGAAGGGACTGCTCCAGCTGCTGCAGTGACCATCATGGAGGAGGATGCACCAGCTGTTGCAGAGCCCACCACAAGGGATGACATCCCAGAGGGATCTGTCACCCCAGCTGCTACAGTGCCCACCCCAGAGGAGCCTGTCACCCCAGCTGATAGAGCGCCCACCCCGGAGGAGCCTGTCACCCCAGCTGATAGAGCGCCCACCCCGGAGGAGCCTGTCACCCCAGCTCTTAGAGCGCCCACCCTGGAGGAGCCTGTCCCTCCAGCTCTTAGAGCGCCCACCCCGGAGGAGCCTGTCACCCCAGCTGATAGAGCGCCCACCCCGGAGGAGCCTGTCACCCCAGCTGATAGAGCGCCCACCCCGGAGGATCCTGTGCCCCCAGCTGATAGAGCGCCCACCCTGGAGGAGCCTGTCACCCCAGCTCTTAGAGCGCCCAACCCGGAGGAGCCTGTCACCCCAGCTGATAGAGTGCCCACCCCAGAGGAGCCTGTCACGCCAGCTGATAGAGCACCCACCCCAGAGGAGCCTGTCACCCCAGCTGATAGAGCACCCACCCCGCAGGAGCCTGCAGCCCCAGCTGTTAGAGTGCCTGCTATGGAGGAAGTGTTCCCTGCTGGTGTACCCTTCCTGGGAGATACTGCCCACACTGATTCAGTGCATATCTCAGAAGAAGAAACTTCTGTTTTAGAGGAGGCTTCCGCCGCTAGAATGTGGATCAAGGAGGACCTTGATTCCCCAGGATTTGGAATAAAAGAGGTAACTGGCACAGTGCTGCATGGGAAAGTGCCTCTGGCTGCAACTGATGGATTAAATTCAAATGAGGTAATTGTTGCTCTTTTCATTGGGAAAGGATCTGGGGAGTAAAGTGAGATTTGCAAGTTCTCTGACTTAGTAGTGATTAGAAAGGACATAGTCCTTTCTTTGGTTCTCTTTGGGGCACTGGGCTTTTCTGGTCTTTCTATTGCATTTAGGAGGAGAATATGTCTTACTTTCATTTGGTGAAAAACTTCACAATTCGTACTCTGTTTTGTTTTTTTTTCAGTGGTAAGCCAAGCCCAAGGAAAACAGGGATGTAAACAGTTGTTGGTTTACATTTTGGAAAAGATTATTAGCAGGGAAGGGTGATTCTTCTTTTGAAAATGGCAGTGAGCATGTTCTGTCCTAAATCAAGAGGCTATTTTTTAATCAGTGATGTCAGAAGTGAGGTTGGAGCTGGAGTGTGGCCTTCAGTCAGAGAACTGGGATACTTCTTAGCATTTGGCAAGTCAGTTAGATGTCCTGAATCTCCAGTTTGCTCATTTATTAAGGCAGAATCCTATGAGGATAATGAGATAACCCATGGAAAACACCAATTGTATAAGATTTCAGTCACTGTCAATATCCTCCCCCTTTCTCTTCCACAGAGCTGTGTTGGTTAGTTGAAAGAATTCAGAACAGGTTGGGTGAAAGCAGTGTTTAGAAGTATGAATAACAGCTTTTTAATACAAATGTGTGTTTCTTAAAGCCAGAATAAGGTATAATAATGTTTACGAAAAGAGATATTTTAGCCATCTCATTAAACTTTGTGTCCTGAAGCAAGTCACTCTTTTTTTCCTGGACCTCTTGTTTCCTAATCCATAAAGTAAGGGAATTGGATTAAATGTCCTCCTGCCTCTCTCTTAGCTCCAAGGTTCTGAGATTCTTAATGTTAGAGAATGGAATGTGTTAGGAAATGTGTTCACATCCTTGAGCACTCCTAGTCAAAGACATTTAAGATTGGCTGCTTTCTACAGTTCACTGCCCCAGTGTCATTTGGTCAGTGGTAGGGAATGAAGGAGGTAGAAGTTTCATCTATCTAATACAATCGGGGATTACTGAGTACAGAGGTGGTTTTTATTTTATACCATCCCCAAGGCCCATAACAGTGCCTTCCTTGTAGTAGGCATTCACTGTTGACTGACGGAGTGAACGTCAGTCTCCCGAATATCCGTGGTTGCTACAGAGAAGATGGGTTCTCACATCCACCCCATGGCAGAGCCCTTCTGGGCAGCCTTGTTGGCTAAAGCACCAATTAAACCTGCAGCTGCCAACAACAAAAAGTCATTTTGATTGCAGGTCACAAGCTGCCAACTTTGCTACAGATGCTCCTGTTTAGCTGAGTGGTGGTGGTGTCACCTTGGGCTTAACCAAATATTTTGTAATGTAGCATCCCATGAGGCTATAATACATCACCTTTCAGATTGATGGAATGATTCCGTTTTCTGAGTTTTACTGAATTTGGGAGTGACACTGGGATCCCAGAAGTCACAGGCATTCTTGATTATACAGATTTTTTTTAGTATAAAGCCTGCAGCAATAATCAATGAAATATAGGAATTAAATTTGTAAGGAGCTGATCAAATCTGCATAAAGGAAAAGTTCAGAGGAGTCCTTAATATCAGTCTCAGATCTCTTTCCTCATCTACAAAATTAGTAAATGGGGCTAGGTAATTTCTGAGGATCCCTCCTGCTACAGGGCGTAATCATTTTATGAAATACTGCCTGATAAAATGACAGGAGAAGGCAGTGGTGGGTTGCAAGGTTGTGTATCATCTTTGAAGTGTGGTCACTTTATGGAATATCTGCAGGTGAACTAATAATGTCTGCATTTGTGTACAAAAGAAGAAATCTAAGCCATTGCCCCAGCCAGGATGGTTTTTTTTCCTTTAAATTTTTTATTGTTATGTTAATCACCATACATTACATCATTAATTTTTGATGTAGTGTTCCATGATTCATTGTTTGTGCATAACACCCAATGCTCCATGCAGAATGTGCCCTCTTTAATACCCATCACCAGGCTAACCCATCCTCCCACCCCCTCCCCTCTAGAACCCTCAGTTTGTTTTTCAGAGTCTGTCATCTCTCATGGTTCATCTCCACCTCCAATTCCCCCCCTTCATTCTTCCCCTCCTACTATCATCTTCTTTTTTTTTTTTCTTAACATATATTGCATTATTTGTTTCAGAGGTACAGATCTGTGATTCAACAGTCTTGCACAATTCACAGTGCTCACCATAGCACATACCCTCCCCAATGTCTATCACCCAGCTGCCGCATCCCTCCCACCCCTTACCACTCCAGCAACCTTCAGTTTGTTTCCTGAGATTAAGAATTCCTCATATCAGTGAGGTCATATGATACATGTCTTTCTCTGATTGACTTATTTCACTCAGCATAACACCCTCCAGTTCCATCCACGCCGCTGCAATTGGCAAGATCTCATTCCTTTTGATGCCCCAGCCAGGATGTTAACCAATAAGAATGTAGAGAGGCTATTTTGAAAATATTTATTGAAACAAAACAGATATCATTATAGAGGTAACATGACTATACAGATTTTGCTAAACTGGTGAAATATTGAGAGAAAAAGTTTTTCCAAGATGAGAGCTGTATGGATTTCATTTCTTCACAAAGGGTTCCTAGAGGCAACTGAACCTGTCATTTTAATACATAAACACTTAGAACTCAGCAAGGGATCATACCCAAAATGTGATTTAGATTTTGTGTGTCTTTGGGTATATACAAATGCACACATGTATACATAATTAAAATAGATACAAATTTTCTCTTTAAGATTTTATTTATTTGAGAGAGCATGTGCATGCTCATGAGCACATGAGGGGTAGGGGT
Source organism: Callorhinus ursinus (assembly GCF_003265705.2). Taxonomy (NCBI): domain Eukaryota; kingdom Metazoa; phylum Chordata; class Mammalia; order Carnivora; family Otariidae; genus Callorhinus; species Callorhinus ursinus. The sequence goes on along the minus strand of NW_027397080.1, from coordinate 6,470,414 downwards.
GGGCAGAGGGAGAAGCTGAGCAGGGAAGCCCGACACAAGGGACACGGGCTGGATCCCAGGACCCTGGGATCATGATCCCAGCCGAAGGCAGCCGCTTAACCAAATGAGCCACCCAGGTGCCCTGATATAAATTTTCTAATAGCATTAACGAGTGATTGGTAGAAGAACCAAAATGCTAGAACTTGTTTGCTATCCCTTTAGTGGGATCCTAGGCCCACTGAGAGCAATCTGTGGTTATTTAAACCCTCTTCTCTTTTGCAGACTTCCTCAGTCTTATTTCAATGGAAGGCAAAAAATTTTTTGTATAAAATTAGGGGTTCTATAAAATTCAAAATTTACAAGAAAGTCTTTTAAAGCAAAATTTGGAGAGCCCTACAATATTAGCTCAGTGTTTGAATAGTCAGCTGATCAGCAAAACCTTCCTAAATTTGTTTGCCTTGCCTAATTCCATTTTTATACAAGTATTCATTCATTCACTGGAAAAATATTTATTGCATACCTACTCTGTGCCAGGTATTGGGGTTCCTGCAGTGAATAGGATTGGCATAGTCCTTGCCCATGTGGAACTTATACTATATTAGCAGAGGCAGATATTAAGCAAAAAGGACACAAATACAGGAGCACCTGGCTGGCTCAGTCAGAAGAGCATGTGACTTTTTTTTTTTACCCCCTAAGATTTCTTTATTTCAGAAGGAGAGAGAATCTCAAGCACACTCCATGCTGAGTGTGGAGTCCCACACAGGGCTCGATCCCACGACCATGAGATCACGACCTGAGCCAAAACCAAGAGTCAGATGCCCAACTGACTATGCCACTTAGGTGCCCCAGAAGACCATGGGTTTGAGCCCCACATTGGGTGTAGAGATTACTAAATAAATAAATAAATAAATAAAAAAGACACAAATATATAGTTGCAAATCACAACAAATTTTTTGAATAAAAAATAAAGACTATAACGAATAACGGGTGTTTAATTGTGTCAGGGGAAGGATTTTAAAACTAAAACCTGAAGGATGATAGAAGTTACTTAAGCAGAGAGTCAGAGGGTAGAATACTCCAGGCAAAGGAAGTGGAAGCTGGGAAGAGCTTGGGGTGTTAGGACTCAAAGAAGGCCAAAAGGCTAGCCCACCATGAGCAAGGTTCTGGAGGAGAGCCCTGAAGTAAATCAGGAAAGGTAGAAAGAGGCCAGATGATGCAGGAACTAAGAAGTTTTCAGAAGAATCTATACTTTAAAAGCCATGAGAAGCTATTGAAAGATTTTTAAGGGGGGGAAAAAAAAATAAAGATTTTAAGTAGGGGAGTGAGATGATTTCATTTACATTTTTAAAACATTACTCTCAGCCTAACGATAGAGAAAACCAGTCTACACAGACAGTAAACATTCTCAGCATTGGCTGGAGTTTATAAATCTGAGGTTTATTTTGTCTTCTATTTTATTAGTTTGTCTTAGGATGATTGGCATGAAACAGAAAACACTGAGTGGTTTGCAAAAAAAAAAAAAAACGCACACACACAAAAAAAGAAATCACACTGGCTGCAGTGTGTGGAGTGCATTATAGGGGGTCAAGGACAGAGTAGAGAGAGGCCTGCTAGGTTACTGCGGTTGTCTTAGGTGGCTTGGACTAGAGAGAGGTCAGTGGATTTGAAGACAGTTGTTTAGATTCAAGATATGTATTGGAAGTAGAATCAACAAGACCTGATAATGACTTTTATGTAGGGAGGGAGGGAGAAGGAGAGGGAGTTATCAAGGTTGGCTTCTAGTTTGTACAACTGAGCGGATGGGAGCAGTAGTAAATTGTTGATTTAGGGAAGAACAGATTTGGGGGAAGAGGAAAGGAAGGAGGTACTGTTCAGTTTTGGAATGGTTGGGTTTTTGAGGTACCCATGATTCATTTTTGGATGTACGGATACACACACACACACACACACGTACACACACATACATACCATAAACATCATGGTTAATATTTAAAGCCATGGGAATAGATAGAATTGCCAAGAAGAGAACCCAGGACTGACACCCTCCCCTGACCCCCACCCCCAAAGACGAACATTTGGAGGTCTAGAGGAGGAGGAAGAGAGAAAAGGAGATTTAAAAAATGGATCAGGGATGAAAACTGGGAGAATGTGGTATTATCAAAGATAAAAGTGTTTTAAGAAGTTCTTTGGGAAATTTTCTGTTTTATGTCCCAGTTGCATCTTACACCCTTGCAATAATTTTTACTAGTGTTCTGCACTGGGAAATGTCTGCCAGCTCTGGTTGGTTAATAATATGGCACAGCCCCATTGAAAACTGAGGAGCAGGAATTTTAGTGCATCCAAAAGCACTGATTTTGCAGAACAGCTTTATTTGGGAGTTGAGAGAAGGGAGCAAGTGTTTTCAAATGTACATTCTGTTCACTTGTGTTCAAAATAAATATTTAGATAGTATTTATTTAGAAGTACTCTCCTAGATTTTCAAACTTCTGGAAAAAAGTTGAGAAAATACCCATTCCCTGTCAACTTAATCCATGGAGTGGAGGTTGAGAAACGAATCTCTAATGCTTCTATAGGAAATGTTCATTGACAAAGTAAATGCAAATTTTTAAAAGAATTAATTCGCTCTGTTGTATGAAAGAGATGATTAAGTTATTTAAATATATTTTACTTTTCTGTGTCATGTATATCACTATCCAGTAGAGTTTCTTGCCAAGATGGAGATATTCTCTGTCTACACTGCCCAATACAATAGGCACTTAGCCACATACGGCTGTTGACCACATGAAATGTGGCTAATGTGGTTGAAGAACTGAATTTTTAGTTAAATAGCCTCATATTGGACAGCACAGAAGGAATTTAAATGTCAAGTATGAGACAAGTTTTGCTTACTGGATAAAAGGGGGCTCTTTAGTGTGAACTTGACAGTCTTCCCCTCCTCACCTTTGGTTTTCTTTCTTTGCCTTTCCAACCCCCACACCCTACCACCACCACCATTTTGTTGCACCCAAGCAACTTGTAACATTGGAGTTGGTTTTTTTTCCCCTCTGTTTTGATTTTTCTGCGTTGAAAACATCTTTAATAGAAAATGGAATCATAGCACTTGCTTTTTCTGGGAATCATGTTGTTGGGGCAACAGTCATTTTTAGCTGAACCGCCTTGTAGTGTTGCCTAACAAAATATGGTGTAATCAAATTATAGTATAAAATGAAGCTCACTGGTAATTACCTTTGTAACCTTCCTTTTTTAGTGTTCCCTGGGGCTTTTCCTCCCTGGTGACTCACTTACCCAGCCATAGCCCATTCTTTCAAGAATCAGTTTCCTAATCCAAGTGTAATCTGTAGTCTCATAGGCCAAAATTAATCTTAACCCAAGCTTATATTTTTCTTTTACATTTTTGTTCTCTTCCGTTTTCTGTCATTCTTTGGCTTTAATTGATTCACCTGTCTCACTGAAACTGAAGGAACATTTTATGGAAGAAAAAAGAATGGCAATAGATCCAGATTGGGTCTATAAAATGTGTGGAATGTGGCTGATTTTATCCTCTGATAATTGAGAGAAGTATCTTCAAGACAATTATCTGTTTCATTCTTTCCCTTAATACCATTAGAGTGTCAAAGTATCATTTTCTTTTGACTCTGTTTCCTTTTAGAAATGTCTAGGGGCGCCTGGGTAGCTCAGTGGTTAAGCGACTGCCTTCGGCTCAGGTCGTGATGCCAGGGTCCTGGGATCGAGCCCCACAATGGGCTCCCTGCTCAGCAGGAAGCCTGCTCCTCCCTCTCCTACTCCCCCTGCTTGTGTTCCCTCTCTTGCTGTGTCTCTCTCTCTCTGTAAAATAAAAAATAAATAAATAAATTTATTCCTAAGTCATAATGGAGTTTATTAACTGCAGTAGAAAGAAACATGCATTGTTACACTCCTTCACATTGTTTTAAAATTCCATTGTTCAGTGATGAACATGGATATACAGTATTATAATTTTAAGAATGCTTTATGTATATCTGCATCTCAGAGTATGTGTCTGAAGTTGGTGAGGACATTCCCCAGTATTACTGGCCCATTTCCCTTTGTAATCTCAGGAATACTGCTCCAAGATTATTAGTGGTGTATGGTCCGTGGCCCTGGACCAGAATAGAATTAAATGACCACAGGGGGATTAAACTATGAGGTTGGCGTTTTTCACAACATTATAATAATGTTTTGGCTAGTTGAGTTATTAGTCCTAGTCAAAGAAGAGCATTGCATGTATCGGTGGTCAGCTAAAGCTGTTCCCCAAGGTATTTTTAATCTTAAATACTAGTCATTTGGTATTATCCTTCCCTTGTAGGATTGATATACATCACACTTTTATGATATCTTGAGGCTGATGCTTCTCTATTCTCTATGGCTTTTTGCATTAAAAACTAAGCAAGCAGAAACCAACCAACCAACCACGAGTCATTGGCTAAAAGACCTAAGTAGTGCCATAACTCTCTGTAATTACTTGTCCATAGGAGGATGTATTGAAATATGAAACCACATGTTTCCTTGATAGTTCCCTGTACAAATGGCTTGTTTTCTCTCTCTTTTTTTTTTCCCGCTCCTCCTTTGTTAAATCATAAATCTCCCAAGAATGATCAGTCATTGTGTGATGTAGAGGGTCTGATTGCTGCCTTTAGATTAAATCTTTGGCTTGCAATTATCTAGATGTTTCAGAAAGAACAGGTGGATCCCCTTCAAATGAAGCTACAGCAGGTGAATGGACTCGGCCAGGGGTTGATTCAGAGTGCCGGAAAAAACTGTGACGTGCAGGGTTTGGAACATGACATGGAAGAGATCAACGCTCGATGGAACACACTGAACAAAAAGGCGAGTGGCCAGGGGGTACCTAGTGCCCTGGGGATGGAGGGCTTAGAAAAGGCACATCTCAACCTGAGGTTTCCCTGCAACCTGAATGCAAACACAAATTTAACATTTGTAATCTGGAGTTACGGAGGGGGGGTCAGTTGTCATTTAAAAAGCTCTCTCCTTTCTCATAACGAGCCTCTGTATCTGTGATACAGGTCGCACAAAGGATTGCACAACTGCAGGAAGCTTTGTTGCATTGTGGGAAGTTTCAAGATGCCTTGGAGCCATTGCTCAGCTGGTTGGCAGACACTGAGGAGCTCATAGCCAATCAGAAACCTCCATCTGCCGAGTATAAAGTGGTGAAAGCACAGATCCAAGAACAGAAGGTGAGTGAGAATGTTGGGTTGATGAACTGGAGCAGCCGTGGAGAGTGGCAGACAACACATGTGCTTGAGTTCAGGAGCATATTCCAGAGTTTTAGGAGGATCCTGCCCTACTTTGTGTGATCATGAAAAGAAAGGTGGAAGCTGATTTGCCTCATCTTACTTGAACCGACCGGCTTCTTGTGGCACATGCTGGACCGAACAGTTGCATGCGTTTGTGTGTCCTGCTTCAGTGTTTCACTCATAGCTTTGTCTTGTTTTTGGCATTTTTAAGGTCAGCAATATTCTAAATAACACAGTGTATCATGTATAAGGTTCTGTCTATATTTTTTTGTTGGTTTAATTTCCATTTTAGTGCATTTTTCTTCGGTTCAAGATAAGTTCCCTGTTAGTCCCATAATGACCATCCCTCCTCCATTTAAAAACCGAAGTAAGTGTATGAGAAGTTTATGTGGTGGTAGCAACTATGCTGCATCTCATGTTTTTGCCTCAGGATGGGAAAAAGGCCACCATTATTTGATTCAGTTTAGGATTTGGTAGGGTGGGGCTTGGGGATCTTTTGTTTGTATTTTCTTCCTTATTTCAGATTTTAAAGTGACCTTGTGTTACCACTTTTCATTCTCCTTAAACATTCTGGGCACTAGTTACTCCAGCGGCTCCTTGATGATCGAAAGGCCACAGTAGATATGCTTCAAGCAGAAGGCGGCAGAATAGCCCAGTCAGCCGAGCTGGCTGATCGAGAGAAAATCACTGGACAGTTGGAGGGTCTTGAAAGTAGATGGACTGGACTACTCAGCAAGGCAGCAGCCAGGTAAGGCCAAAGGGGTTTTGAGGAATGGTTCAGAGAATGTTTGTTTTGTCCAGTTTTTGACTTGCTATCCTTGAGGTGCTCTGTAAGGTCCTGGATGAGTCCTAGAGCGTTCTGGAAGGTGTATAATGAAGGGGAATAAGTTTTTGGAGATGATCCTCATAATCACAGTCACTCTCAGGAAGTAAGCCTCAGCTACTCCGTGAATTTCTGAGAACTGGAAAGCTCATCACTCTGTGTTGTTGTTCTGCTGAGATATAATCATGGTTCCAAACCGACAGACACTGACGCCTGCCATCCAGCCAAGTTATTTTCTGAGTTTTTGAGACAGATTTTTTCCCCCTTCATATTTATAAATAATACTTTTGATACTTGGAATTGAAATTTATCATATTTCTTTTCTGATAGCTATATCCCAATATTAGATGTTTTTGCATCTAGGAGCTAGTCTGATTCCGTTATATGGACATTCAAGAGATGCATGAACAGTCTTTAGTAAGTGGCCAGAAGATAGGCAGCATACTTTTCTCCTCTGAGGAAGTGCTGTCTCCTTCCATGGCTATATACCCCAACATCACTTAAGCTTATTAATATGTCACCTGAATGTCTTTTAGCTTATATTGTCCCCGGTTTTAAAAATAAACACTAGCTAGTTAGAAATCCGTATGAGAGTAGTGTAAGTGATCATTGAGGATTCTTTCAGTTTTCTGGGTAGCCAGTGGCAGTTGTCAGCTAACTAGCTCTTTGGTCTCATTTCCACTGGCCCACAGTGTGCTTATTTCTTATCTGAGTTGCAAAATATTGTCGACCATATTAGTGGGAGAAACAAAAATGAAAGAATTCAACCTGATTTTTTTAATTACGCTTATTTTTATTTCCAGATTGCCCTGCTTTTATCTTCTCTTTGTCCATTTCCATTAATAGTACCATTAACCTTCCAGTTACCAGGCTCCAACCCTTAACCCCATTTTTACTCTTTCCCCCACTCCTTTGTGTCCCACATCTATTAGGGTGCTAAATTCTGTCAATTTTACTTCTGTAGTGTCTTCCCTATTCATCCATTTCTCTAATTCCCAGTCACCTACCTCAGTTCCTGACTTGAGCTAGTCCACTTGTGAGGTAGCTCGCCTGAGGTAGTTCCCTAACTAACTCATCACTAGTCAATCATCACTCGGCTTCCCCTTTGCCTTGCTCAGAAATTTAATGACTTCTTGTTGCCTATGAGATAAAATCTAAACTCTTTAACCCAACATTGGAAGCCCTCAGCTGTTTGGCCCTAATCTATATTTCTTAGTCTCTGCTCTCCTCACTACTTATATTATAGGTGAAGTACACCATATTCTTCAGCATCTTGTCACTTCCTAATTCTGTGTCTTTACTGATGGTGTTGCATCTTCCATGAAATACCTGTGTTTATCTTCTCCTTTTCAATGAAGCTTTTCTTTGTTCCCCAAGCATGGAATGCCTTCATCTTCCTCTTAACTGCTGTAATTCTTTATTTGTACCTTGTATCATTATTTTATGTACTTAATCTCCTACGCCCATAAGCTCATTGAAGTCCTGATTTATTTCTAAAGTATCTTTCTGTGACTCTTTCCTTCTATCCTACCCACTTGCATCCTCCTTACCTAACACAGTTTCTGGGTCAATATTTTAAAGAGAAATACCAAGAGCAACTGCATTTGTTAGAGATATACTAAAGACTTTTATTTAGATTCTTTAATATTGGATTTTTGATACCTCTTAATTATGTTAGCTCTTGGCTACCCCAAATCCTATTTCACTGAGTTCTTTAAACTTTCAGATTCCAAACTCCAGAGAGGAGTCAGAAAGACATAAAAATCAGGGATAATTTTTTTATGACATACTAGTTTATTAATAATAACCTTTAAAATTATGTGCATTAGTTATATTAATTGAAGATGTATTTTGGAGACTGGCATAAACAAACTATTCTATACTTCACATTGACATTTAAAAACAACATTTTAGAGGGGCACTTGGCTGGTTCAGTCAGTAGAGCATATGGCCCTTGATCTTGGGGTTGTGAGTTTGAGCCCCACGTTGAGGGTAAAGTTTACTTAAAAAATAAAGATAACAGCTTCATATTCTTCAACATTTAAAAATAATAAAAAAAGGGCACCTGTGTGGCTCGATCCACTGAACATCCGACTCTTGGTTTCAGCTCAGGTCATGATCTCAGGGTTGTGGGATCAAGCCCCACATCGGGCTCTGCGCTCAGCAGGGAGTCTGCTTGGGATTCTCTCTCTCTCCCTCCCCCTCTGCCCCTCTGCCCCTCTGCTCACTTGTGCATGCACACTCTCTCTCTCTCAATAAAATCTTAAACCAAGCATTTTATTTAAAAATTTTTAAATTAAAAAAATTAACAGTATTTAGAAATACATTTTTGTTTACATTTAAACATAGATTTTTCCAGATCATTAAAATGGTAAGTCTTTATATTTAAATCATTTCTTCTTAAAATAAATTTGGGGGTGCCTGGGTGGCTCAGAGCTGTGGAAGGTTCTCTGGTCTCAGGACTTGCTGGTCCAGAGAAGTTTCCACCAGAGCAGAGGCCCAAGAGTCACAGACACCAAGCCCAGAGAACAGATTTTCCTGAGGGTGCGTAAAACTTCAGGAATTTGACTGGAGGACTGGAATTTGGGAATAGTATTCTGAAAGCCTGCAAAGTCTTAATTAAATAAATTTGGGGGTGCCTGGGTGGCTCAGTCAGTTAAGTGTCTGACTCTTTTTTATTTTATTTTTTTTTAAAGATTTTGTTTATTTATTTGGCAGAGAGATACAGAGAGAGAACAAGTAGGCAGAGAGGCAGGCAGAGGGAGAGTGAGAAGCAGGCTCCCCGCCGAGCAGGGAGCCTGATGCGGGGCTTGATCCCAGGACCCTGGGATTATGACCTGAGCTGAAGGCAGCTGCTTAACCAACTGAGCCACCCAGGCGCCCCAAGTGTCTGACTCTTGATTTCAGCTCTGGTCATGATCTCAGGGCCCTGGGATCAAGCCCCACATCAGGCTCTGTGCTTAGCATGGATTCTGCTTGTCCCTCTACCTCTACTCCCCTCACCAGCACCTCGTGCATGCGCTTGCTCACGCTCTCTCTCGCTCTCAAATAAATTTGTCCAGGGGGTACACAGCATAGGACCTGGCACATGTCCTGTTCAGTAAAGGTTTGTTGGACTAAAGTACATCATGTACTTCCAGGCCTTTTCAAATGGTATAGCCATTTAGTCTGTTCTTAATGATTCAAAGACATAATTATGGCCTCTTATTATTAATCTGTATGCTAATCCAGTTCTGTAGTTGTTTTTCTTTGACTTTCCTATCAGGCTTCCTCTCCCCTTTGTAATTTGGTTTTGTTTTTTGTTTTTTTTTTTTAATCTACAGGATACTTGAAATCTAAGCTTATTTAGTATGGATGTTATATTAAGTAAGATTTAAGATTCCAAGTGAGCTGTGAAGTCTGTAGTTCTTTTGACTGCCATGTGTGTTGGCAAATTCAGCTACTCGGAGGTCATTTTTTTTGCCTTAGATCTGGATTCAAAGTTGTGTTCTGGTGCTTGAAATCACTGGAACCAGGGAGATGGTAGAGGAGTTCTAGTCAGTAGTCTGCCTTTGCTCCTCACATGCTCGCTTCTCTTAACTCACAGGTGAAGGTAGCAGTGACAGGGAGAGAGAAATGAAAACTGATGATTTTTTTTTTTTTTTTACTCCTTTAAACTTTATTTTGGTCTCATGTTTAGATGATGCATGTGCTACATCCCATAGGAGAAAGAGCATTAGAAGGTCTGATTCGAATCCCCATTGCACTGCTACCACTCACTGGGTGAATTGGACAGATCTTTCTTTAAGCTTTCAGGGTCAGCTTTGTCTTCTGTAATGGTGGGATAATTATTCTGCCTACCTTTACACAGTTGGTGACAGAATCAAAATAAGGCAATGCTTATGGAAAGCCTTTAAAACCACAAAGTGCAATGTATATGTGTTCTGTTTACTATTGATACTTAAAATGTACCTGGTAAAGATTGGTCTTTCACTGAATATAGTACTATTATCAATCTTAACGTGAATTTTCGCCTGAGCAGTTTGTTCTGTGTACTTGTGTAGGCAAAAACAGCTGGAAGATATCCTGGTTCTGGCCAAACAATTCCATGAGACAGCTGAGCCTATTTCTGACTTCTTGTCTGTCACAGAGAAAAAGCTCGCCAATTCAGAACCTGTTGGTACTCAGACTGCCAAAATACAGCAGCAGATCATCCGGCACAAGGTAGGGAGAGGCTGTGGCGAATGAAAACACAGCACTGCAGTCAGAAAGCCTAGGAACCACCTGCCTGTAGCAGTCTGAAAGATATGTTTGGCTGATGGGGGAGGGTAGGGAGGGATTTTTTAAAGTTTAATTTGAGATATAGTCAAATTATCCATGGGAATAGTCCCATCCTTGGACTAAAAATAGCAATAGACTGATAGGCTACCATCAGGAAAAAACAGCTTTTGTTCTCACTTTTTATATTATTTTTGCCTTTCAGTAGGTGAACTTTTTATATTATTTAATTTATTATATCATTTGTTATTCATTGTTTCGTGTTTACTTTTCATTTATTCTGTTTCTGTTACTCATTTTTTCCATCTGGATTTCCAGGCTCTGGAGGAAGAAATAGAAAGCCATGCAACAGATGTGCACCAGGCAGTCAAAATTGGGCAGTCCCTCTCCTCCCTGACATGCTCTGTAGAGCAGGGCGTGCTGTCAGAAAAGCTAGACTCCTTGCAGGCCCGGTACAGTGAGATTCAAGACCGGGGCTGTCGGAAAGCAGCCCTGCTTGAACAAGCACTGTGTAACGCTAGACTGTTCGGGGAGGATGAGGTGGAGGTGCTCAACTGGCTGGCTGAGGTTGAGGACAAGCTCAGTTCAGTGTTCGTAAAGGATTACAGACAGGATGTCCTGCAGAAACAGCATGCTGACCATCTGGTATTCACGTTTTCCATTTTTATTGGTCATGTTATGAAGTTATTTTGTAATTTTGATTCATGTTTCTCTTCATTTCTTTTCTCTTTTGAATTCCAAACATTTCAACTTAATTTTATACATAAGCACATAGTTATAGACTTGTTGCTAAGGACTAATCTGTTCTTAGATGAGTCCATGGAAATACTTGTACTTAAACTGAATCAGTAACTCTAGAAGGTGATCTAGAGTACAGTCAAGGCCATCTCATCTCCAACTCAGGTTTTACATCATTAGGTCAGGTATCACTCAGTTTCCATCTGAGCAGTTTTATCAAAGAGAATATAAAACCAGAATACCTAAATATTGCCCAGGGTTTGACCATATAGCTATAACTTCTGAAATGTTTCTAGAATTCATATGCTCAAATTCCAGGAATTGTCATCTTAAAAGAAAGAAAAAATTGTTCTTTTCTTCTGATTTTAATGAAATTTCTTTAGGGATATTAAAAATAGGCAAAGAGTTGTTTTGTAGTAGTAGTTGTTGTTTTAAATAACCTAAGATTCTTCTGCTTCATTGACTTCAAATATTGAGAATTTTTAAGCAGGATCCTGATTGAAGTCAACCTGTTCTTGCTGACTTTCTTCTCTTTAACTTTCTGTCTGAGTCTTGGTTTTGGACATAGTAGACATTTTTGCTGAATTCTGCTTCCTCCTTTCTTAGGCTCAGGTTTGGTACCAGTAGATTGGTAAAACTGATTTAATCCTTATCCAGTACAGGGGAGAACTTTCCTATAAATATCAGATTTAATTATTTCTGAGTACTTAATGGTGTAACCAAAGAGATAAGGAAGGAATCAAATATCTGATGTGTAAACTAACCTGGTATTTGTCTCTTTACTTTAAACTTACCCTCTTAAAGGTCTCACCTTTCTTTCCCTTTGTTGTGCCATAGTTTTAAGATTAATGCTATTCTTTCATTTCAGGCTTTAAATGAAGAAATCATTAATAGAAAGAAGAATGTAGATCAAGCTATTAAAAATGGTCAGGCTCTTCTAAAACAAACCACAGGTACTTTAAAGTGCATCTCTTAGCACGTCTGCAGTCACGCAATCACATCTCCCAGGAAATAAGCACCCTGTACTAGCCACTTCACTTTGCATATAGGAGAAACTTAGTATTCACTGATTGTATTACCATGTGCTCCTGGAGACTGGCAGCCTGGGGTCCTATTTCCTGCTAAATCTTTTGAAAACTAAAAGACCTTGTTGTCTCAAATTTGGTTGTAGATGATGGCTCCCCCTGCCCTCTAGTATGTCCAAGGCCAGCAATCATGGAACAATGCTGGGAACATTTAGAAACACCTGCAGTTGATTTCAGATCTTAATAATCTCAGAAGTAGCTTCTTTTATCAATTAGAAGGTTTTTTTCCCACTTTCCTTAGTGTGGGTTGGTAGGTGAAATTGCTACCACAGGGAGAGAGCGTCTATAAAATTCAAGCTCTAAATTGAAGAAGGGATTAAAGAGACTTCCTCATCCCCAGAAGGAGACTCCCTCATTTCCTCTTAAATACAAATAATTGTACGCCGTCCCCCACAGGTGAAGAGGTATTGCTTATCCAAGAGAAACTGGATGGAATCAAGACTCGCTATGCAGACATCACGGTCACTAGCTCCAAGGCTCTCAGAACTTTAGAGCAAGCCCGGCAGCTGGCCACCAAGTTCCAGTCTACTTATGAGGAACTGACCGGGTGGCTAAGGGAGGTGGAAGAGGAGCTGGCAGCTAGTGGAGGACAGTCTCCCACAGGGGAGCAGATACCCCAGTTTCAACAGAGACAGAAGGTGAGCTGTCTTTTCACATACAGTAAAGGGAAAAAAGATTTTTCCTCTTAAAATCCTTAAGTTCGGATTTTTAAGTTTCATCACCAACTCTCTCTACCTTAAATCTAAACCAAAAAGTTCTGCCTCATCTGTTTCTTGTTTGCTCATGGACAGTAAGATTTGACATAAAGGCAGACTTATGTAAGACCACGTGATGGGGCGCCTGGGTGGCTCAGTCGTTGTGCGTCTGCCTTCGCTCAGGTCATGATCCTGGGGTCCTGGAATCGAGCTCCGCATCAGGCTCTCTGCTCTGCGGGAAGCCTGCTTCTCCCTCTCCCACTCCCCCTGCTTGTGTTCCCTCTCTCGCTGTGTCTCTCTCTGTCAAATAAATAAATAAAATCTTAAAAAAAAAAAAAAAAGACCACTTGCTATGGTCTGAAGGGGGTGGGGGAAAGACTGAATTACAGATCCCTGGAAAGTTTGCTTCACATGCTAACATTTTAAAAATTTACTTATGTAACTCATTCTCTAGAGAGTGCTTCATGATTATATTTGATTTTCCTGCAGGATCTAGTGCAGTTTTAGATGTGCAGAAATACTTTGTAGGTACTTATTGAGTTAAATCCCTGTGGTTAAAAAATTATTTTATCATTTCTATTGAAGTAAGGAGAAAAAAAGAGACAGTCTTTGTTTTACCCAGAGACAGTCTGGCCCAAGAAGTGTTGCAGACAGTTCTAAGCAGCAGCTAAGCCTAAAAGTCAGGCTGTGGAATGATTGAAAAATCTGAGACAAGGAAAAAAATAAGCGGAGGAAGGAGGTCAGAGCCCTGCTGGGATGTGTGGTAGAGATAGCACTTTCCACCCAGCACAGCTGCTAATGTGCTTAATTTAGCAAGGAATGGCCTGAAAATTTTTTTTCCCTCCTTAGGAATTAAAGAAGGAGGTCATGGAGCACAGGCTGGTGTTGGACACAGTGAATGAAGTGAGCCGTGCTCTCTTAGAACTGGTGCCCTGGAGAGCCAGAGAAGGGCTGGATAAACTTGTATCTGATGCCAATGAACAGTACAAGTTGGTCAATGACACTGTGGGACAAAGGGTGGATGAAATTGATGCTGCTATTCAGAGATCACAACAGGTAATGTGTTTATAAACATTAGAGGCACCTCTGCATTAATATTTTGGGCAGCAGGGATGTATGTGTAAAGTACAAAACTGTGACCCACATAAATACAGGCTTAGGAATAGGAATAAGGAGACTAAGCGAAATCTGATGCAACAAATTATTTCAGTGATGGGATGTGATTGGGTAAAGGTATGTGAGGATGGATCTCAGTTTGACTGAAAATATTTGACTGTTTTTGAGAAGAAAGGAATTTGTTGTAGAGTCTATGTGAGCGTTCTTCTCAGCTACTGCACCATTAAGAGGCAGATTCTGATAGAAGTAGAAAAAATCTAGGACCAGAAGGTCCAAATGCATCCCAATCTTAGTTTGACATAATCAACTGTTTTAGCATTAGCTGGGGGAAGAGGGGAGGGAACCAAGAACTATAATTACTATCAAATATGCTAACCAAAATAGCAGAGCCATCCAAAATAGAACCTTCCCAGTAAACACAGGTGTCATATTTCCCTCAATCTTTTTTCCTTCCTGCTTTCTGGAAAAAGTCATTTGCTTTCCTTTGTAGCTGAATATGCACCTATTAATGTGTCATGGTGCAAAGTAAATATAACATGACTTCTTGGGTTCATAATGATGAGCAAAATCTTTGTGAACCACGTAGAACTTTACTCTGACTTCAGGTGCATCCCCAACGTGTCTTTATTGATATCCCTAACTTGGCCAGATATTTCAATATGAAATTTATAATGCTTGGGAGGAGCTTATTTTCCTCTTTAAAAAGATACTAGTGTAGGTTGGCAAAGTTGAAAAAGAAGAGGGAAAATTGGGGGACCCTCATAAGAGAGCTTATTTTCCTCTTTAAAAAGATATTAGTGTAGGTTGGCAAAGTTGAAGAAGAGAAAAAATTGGGGGACCCTCATTAAACATAGAAGATGTTCTTTGTTTTTGTTTGTTTCTGCATGACCCTTTAAAGGTTGGGTGTTTGGGGTTCTTATGCTTCTTCAGCTGAGCAAGTACTTCCTAGTTAACTTGACTCAACTGTCTGCTGCCATATTTAACTATATATTTAAACATACAACTGAAGCTACTCTTCAGCGTATAGGTAGGAAAAAGAACTGACAGAAAAAGAACACAGTCTCATAAAAGCATTGTGATTAGAAGTATATTTTTAAGAGTGTCAATTTCCATTGTTCTTTCTAGCTGTAGGACCACTAACTGGGTTTTGTAGCTTCTTTCTAAAGAAGTTGAAATAGGATCAGCTCATATTTGTTGAACTATAATCCTTTCCAAATTGTCTGCATCTTGATTTATGATTTTATGAAATTGTCCCCACTTTTGGCTTTACTTCGTAGATTATAAACCATATTAGTGAAAATCCAGGCCTTTCTGTGTTGAAGAAATTATAATTCTAAGGAGGTGGACCTTTGTTACATGTAATTTGTTCGTTTTCTTTTAATATGTCTGTTAGTATGAGCAAGCTGCTGATGCAGAACTAGCTTGGGTTGCTGAAACCAAACGAAAACTGATGGCCCTGGGTCCAATTCGCCTGGAACAAGACCAGACCACAGCTCAGCTGCAGGTACAGAAGGTAAGTGTAACACAGACATATCCACTATGCCCTGAGCGAGTAGAATGTTCACCGGCTTAGAGTGACAAGAGAGTTTCTATCACAAGTGGAATAATGCAATTTCATGATGATGGATAGAGTTTAAAAATACTTGTTAAGATGAGGAAGGGATTCTTTGCTTTGTGAACAGGGAGCAGGAGGCCCATTAATTCAGGAAAGAATAGTTAGCAGTTTTTTGGATGATTTTTAGGAGAGATGATACTTTTGTAAGCTACTAAGAGATGAGTACTGAAGATAGATGGATAGGCAAAGAGTCAGCCTTCATAGAACAGTTTTGATGTGGCTTTATCAGAGCAAGGAGTTTTTCATAGATTGTGTCTAACGTTTTGGTAACACAGGCTTGGGGTCCTTTTACTTCATGACCTAACTCTAGTTCACTTTCAAAGGCTTTCTCCATTGACATCATTCGACACAAAGATTCAATGGACGAACTCTTCAGTCATCGTGGTGAAATCTTTGGCACATGTGGGGAGGAGCAAAAAGCTGTATTACAGGTGAATTGCATTTATTTATTCACCATGTTGTTCTTGTCTTGACCATGATGAGTCAGTACAATTGTGAAACGATAAAGAAGGTTTTTTCCTTTCTATTACTAGTAATGGTATTAAAGTGCAGCTTGATGTTCTGGGGGGGTTCACACCCCTAACCCCATGTGCATAAACAGTCCTACTGTATGATGGGAAATAACATTGCAAATTCATGTTCTTTATAACAGAGGAATTGCTTCTTCAGTCTGTAAGGATCTTTGAGTTACCTTTCAAAGTATCTATGATCAGTTTTTCAGAACCATATGCAGATATTCTTTCTTCAGGTCCTTCTAAATGATCAGACCAGTTTTGTTTAGGAGAGACCAGTTTTGTTTGTTTTTGTAAAGGTTGCGGTTAACCACTGTTTCCTCAGAAATACTCATAAATCGAGCTACTCACTTTAAACGTATGAAGCAAAGTGTCAGGTTTATGGAGACATTTTTGTCAGAGGAAAAGAGCCAAGTGGAACTTGATGGGCAGAGAGTCCATCACAGGCCCTGAGATATTCTTTGAACTGACCCGCTGTAATAATCTGTGTCTGAAGTTGTGTGTCTTCACTAAAGATTAATGCTGTGTTGTGCTTGCTCTGTTTGACTGTCTTTGAAACTACTTTCATGTGTTAAAAAGTCTAGAAACAATATATATATGTGATAGGAAAAAATAGAAAATTCAGATAAGTATATGGAAAATATAAATCATTTGTAATTTTGCTCAATTAATCCATTTCTGAGCATTAAAAACTAAAGAAATTCTTTGGTTTTTAATGTGTATACACCTTCATTTTTCCTTAAAAGAAGGGTTTGTAAGAGTAATAAATGTTATACTTTGTTGTTCATAGGAAAAGACAGAGTCTCTAATACAGCAGTATGAAGCCATTAGTCTGCTCAATTCAGAGCGTTACACCCGCCTCGAGCGGGCCCAGGTCTTGGTGAACCAGTTTTGGGAAACTTACGAGGAGCTCAGCCCCTGGATTGAGGAAACCCGGGCACTGATAACACAGTTACCTCCTCCAGCCATTGATCATGAGCAGCTCAGGCAGCAGCAGGAGGAGATGAGGGTAAGGAGCATGCGGGTTTTTATTTCAATGCAGAACTGAACATGGGCTCCACGATTTATTTGGAAACAACATATTTATTAGTGCCTACCGGGTGTAAGTTCTGTGTTACGAAGTTAAGTCTTAATCAGTTAGAATTTCTTTGCACAATACAAACACGTACCTGAATTCTTTCCCTTGTCCTTAATATGAATGCATTAAAGAAAAACATGGAGATGTCAGAGCCCTAGGCATTGCAGAAGTAAAGAACTAAGTAAACATCAAGGGAATTTTTCATCTTGCCAACACAGCGGGATGTTGAGTTGGGTGTGGCTGGGTGGCTTTTTTCGGTTTGGTTTGGCCCTAGTTGGATTGGGAGCCATGAAGAAAGGGCAGAGAGCATTTGTGGCATGTAGTTTAGGGGAAAAGGGGAATCTATAGATACTTAATGCTGTTACCATTAAAGATAGTTTTTAATGTTTCTTTTATTTGTGGTTAATGGCTTATGCTTAATTCCTTTCTCTGTGTTCCTATACGTAGAAGGATATAAATGTAAGGAACCAGTAATAAAGTCAAGGAGTGGTTGAATTACTAGAAATGTTGTCATTTGTGCCTTGTCTTGCTTACTGTCTCTCAGTTTGGGGAGGGAGACAGGTATTTAACCATGTAAATTATAGTACAGTACAAAGAAGTGTTTATATGTACAGAAGAGGGGGATTAGACTTGTATTGGCAGGGAGGGTTGGGGGAGTAAGAGAGGATGTGTCTGGGAAGGCTTCCCGAGTGATGGAACATCCAATGGCTTTTGAAAATTAGGAGGATTAGGTAGTGTTAGAACCTAAGACTTAGATGTTTGTTTTTTCTTTCATAAATGGTGAGATGCTGGGACTTGCTGGTTTTTAGCAATTCAGTTTGTTCCTCTCAAAGTTGATGCGAGATCTGATCAAAATATTTAAGCAAATAAACTGGTATAAAAACGCTCACTTTATTTTTTTTACATAGCAACTCAGGGAATCCATTGCTGAACACAAACCCCATATTGATAAGCTGCTAAAGATAGGCCCACAGCTAAAGGAGTTAAACCCCGAGGAAGGGGAAATGGTGGAGGAAAAATACCAGAAAGCAGAAAACCTGTATGCCCAGATAAAAGAGGAGGTGCGCCAGCGGGCACTGGCCCTTGACGAGGCTGTTTCCCAGTCGGCTCAGGTATGTGTGTGTCTTAAACTCATGATCCCTTCAACACTGTCCTGGAGTCTAAAGAGGAGGTCTCTGTGTCAGGTGTGCCCCTGTGGTCTTGAATGTCTAGACCAGTGTGCTGATGATACATCATCAGTAGACCAGGAACCTTTGCCTGTCTACATTTTCGTTCCAGGGAACATTGGTATACTGACACTGTAGGGGGGGTAAAACTCATCTCAGCTGGTATATATTTTCTGTTGACAGTTTCCTTGAAAACTTTATATCCTGATGAGTCTTTAGCAGGGATGATTTTGGATAAATTCATCTTGAAGCAACAAATGTGTCAAGACAAGTCCGATTCCTATTTGGCTTGTTACATTTGAAATTTAGAGAACAGCACATTAGTTTTCTTACTCAAGAGGCCACCAGCAGTGGACTTTAAAGCATGTAACTACATACTTTTCAACTAATATATTACTGTTAGTGGTATTTTTGTCATGTCTGGGTATTTTATTCCTATGTTTAGTCTCAATATTCTTGGTTAATATTTGTACTTACTCAAGTTTTTCCCCCCACCTTCCGTCCCATCTCTCACTCACATTGTGGAATGTGTTACTTTGTGTTGTTGCTGCCTGCTCCTGTCTTCCCCACATCGTCACATTTCATTGTTGTGTTGACCGCGCCCACCATTACAGATTGCAGAGGTAAGGTGCCCACCCCCACTGGGATTAGGGGGTACTTACGAAGCTTGAGAATTGAGAGAATTTACCTATAAGGGAATTTCCTTAACTGTAGTGGAATAAGTTTTGTTAGTGTGGTTTATTATGCCAGTCTCACCAGGGGTGAAATCTAGAAGTGAGGGAGTGGTGGGGAGTGATTTTGTTGAGGAAGTCCCACTGTGTCTTACCTGTAAGACACTTAGAGTTGATAAGCCTTATTCTAATGAATCCAGCATTGGTTCTGGAGAGCTTTTTAAGGGGACGAGCTTATCTGCATGCCTCCCTTTTCCCCTTTCTCTCCTTCAGATTGTAAATGAAAATTTTGTGATTATAGTCATGTTATTCAAAGTACCAGAAAAGTGGGAAGGTAAATTGTTCTTTTAGAATAAAGATAGATTTGACCTTCCTTGATTACCTTCCATCATGCTGACATTTTCCCTTCTCACTGTTACATATAGTGGGTTATTAAATTGCATGCCATGTTACTTTTAATCTCCAAATCATGTTGGCATATTGAGTTCCCCATTCATGTACGCAGTTGGTGGAGGGCCTCTGACTTGTTGGTCTAATCTGTTGCATGCAACTGTCATCTGAGATGTTGACACACTGACTCTCACCAGTTTCATGGTCTTGTCCCTTTCTTGTCACACTAGTTGGACTAAGGGGAGTATTGTGACAGCACTAAATGACTTGATTTCTGGCATATCTTTTGTTTGTTTTGAAAATAAAACATTTACTTTTTTTTGATGGGCCAGCACTGGTATGCTATACCCAAAACAGTTTCTTAGGCAAACCTAACACTTGACAGCCATCGGGCTAGGCTGAATGCAAGTTATCCTATATAGTAGTAGATTTATACCCTGGCCTTATTCCCTAACATTTCCCCCAAAAGTATGATGAAGTATTACTGTGATGGCTAATGGTCCAACATTTGTTTAGTTCCATGATAAAATTGAGCCTATGTTGGAGACTCTGGAGAATCTCTCCTCTCGCCTGCGTATGCCACCACTGATCCCTGCTGAAGTAGACAAGATCAGAGAGTGCATCAGTGACAATAAGAGCGCCACTGTGGAGCTGGAAAAGCTGCAGCCTTCCTTTGAGGCCCTGAAGCGCCGTGGAGAAGAGCTCATTGGGCGATCTCAGGGAGCTGACAAGGATCTGGCTGCAAAAGGTGCTTGATGAATCTATTTTTTTTTTTTTTTTTTTAGTAGCCTCCACGCCCAGCGTGGGGCTTGAACTCAAGACCCTGAGATCAAGACCTAAGCTGAGGTCAAGAGTCAGATGCTTAACCTAGTGAGCCACCCCGGTGCCCTTGAATCTAATTAATTTTTAAAGAAAATAAGAATAAATTCTAGACTGTGGTTACTGCAGCATCCTACCAGATATATTTCATTGAATGTGAAGGCAATCCCCAAATAATGAGTATTCCACAAAGTCATTTGGAAGTCATTTAGAATTCAGAGCACATGTCCCCCATTGAAAACAAGATTACAATTGGTAGTTAGATTCCCAGGCCAGGAAACAAATGCTCCTTTAACCCCTAATATGAGTAAGCTGCAGTATCCATAGTAGGTGGAACATAACTACCTTTTATATCACTTGATATGGGAAGCAAAGCAAGTTTCAACACACAGCAGTGGAAATAGAGTTCTCATCTCAGCCCCTTTATAAGTTAGGTCTTTTTGTTTTTTTAAAGATTTTATTTATTTATTTATTTCAGAGATAGATAGCATGTGAGTGGCGGGGAGAGGAGCAGAGGGAGAGGGAGAGAGAAGCCCAAGCAAACTCCCCACTGAACAGAGTCAGATGCAGGGCTTGATCTCACAACCCTGAGATCATGACCTGAGCCAAAATCAAGAGATGCTCAACCGACTGAGCCATCCAGGTTCCCCTCGGTCTTTTGTATCTTAGCAGCATCTTTATATTAGATGATAACTCATTTCTACATTACCTTTGTGATCTCTTTCTGTGGGAGACCAACATAAGTGGAAAAATACGAATGTCAAAATAATAAATAAAGCAAAGGTAAAAAACTGTCCTTCGCTTTAAATTTTTAGAGCTTTTTAAAGGATAAGAACTAGGTGAAATTTCTGATGAAGCATATTCACGTACTTAGTCCCGTTCATATCTGTTCTTTATTTCCTCAGAAATCCAGGACAAGTTGGATCAAATGGTATTCTTTTGGGAGGACATCAAAGCTCGGGCTGAAGAGCGAGAAATTAAGTTCCTTGATGTCCTTGAACTTGCAGAGAAGTTCTGGTATGACATGGCAGCTCTCCTGACCACAATCAGAGATACCCAGGACATTGTCCATGATTTGGAAAGCCCAGGCATTGACCCGTCTATAATCAAACAGCAGGTGGAAGCTGCTGAGGTGAGACAAAAACAAAACTTTTTCCCACTTGAAAAAATACATGCTCGTTATAGTAGAGCTTTCTTTCTTTTTTAAATATACACATTGTACCCCTTGTATAGACTCATACAACCCCCATTATTGTGATACAGGACAGTACCATCACTCAAAGGTAATTCTCCCATCAACTTTAAACTTAATTCACATTAGTAGAATGTGCTTTCTGATTTTAGTCCTCTCTAGTCTACATTATTTCTCAAGTAAATTTCTTTTTTTTTTCCCCCCGAGTAAATTTCTTTAATGTAGAAAAATAGCAGATAGAAAAGAAAATAAATTCTGGATTCATCATCCAGAGATAACAGTTGTTACTTTGACATACCTTTTTCTAGCCTTTTTGGAGAGCCTAGTTTTTACTAAATGCGTTTTTCACCTCATTTTGTCTCTTTAGTATAAGCCATTTCCTGTCTTGATATTTTGTCTTGCTTTTATTTCAGCCATTCTCCCCGCTCCCTGCCCTTGTCATTGCCAGTGCATGAACCAGTTTTTAGGATCTGGCACAGAACTGACTTTCTCCAAGATTATATAGCCTAGTGTTTGTATGATGTTAGTCTCTTAGCTCTTAAATTGGTGCCTTGTACCGTATTATTTTATCCTTGTTGATATACTTCCCTGTGATAGATTTCTTTTGCTTTTTCTTTTTTCTTTTTTTTTTTTAGATTTTATTAATTTATTTGAGTGAGTGAGTGGGAGGGAGAGAGAACCTGAAGCAGACTCTTTGCTGAGTGTAGAGCCTGACAAAGGGCTCAATCCCCCAACCCCTGTGATAGATTTCTGGCTGTAGATTATAATCTCTTGGAGGCTGGAAGGATGAACCTTTGGTAAACTCTTAGTGCTCACTAGATCTTTCCTAGACTATTTTATACATACTGTCATATATATAAATATATTCCATACATCTATATTGTGTGCGAGAGAGCTAAAGAGAAATGAACCGAGTATGAAGTTTCACTGTTTGGGTAGGTGAAATATTAAGGACATTGAAAGGCTTTCGTGAAATTGACAGTTCTGTTCAACATCTGCTATTGATGAGGGTGTAAATTACATTTGCAAAGTTTGGGAAGTTGTGTTCTGCTTTCTGTTTTGGCTTATGTTCTGTTCATTTACATGTAGACTATTAAGGAAGAGACAGATGGTCTGCATGAGGAATTGGAGTTTATTCGAATCCTTGGAGCAGATTTGATTTTTGCCTGTGGAGAAACGGAGAAGCCCGAAGTGAAGAAGAGCATTGATGAGGTGTGGGAAAAATGGATATGGAATTCAGATGAAACATTAGTAGACTCACACTGAAGACTGGTATTAATTAAAGAATCTGTTTTTCCCCTAGCTGAATAATGCCTGGGAGAGCTTAAACAAAACCTGGAAGGAGAGGCTAGAAAAGCTTGAGGATGCCATGCAGGCTGCTGTGCAGTATCAGGACACTCTTCAGGTGAGAGGCCACAGGGTGACCACAGCAGAAAGAAGGTTCGGTGTTCTTCTTGTCATATTCCAAATCCAGCGTCAGAGTGGATCACCTTTGCAGGACTTGGAGCATTCTCAAACCTAAGACAGTACTGTTTCGGTATTTCTAGCCTAAGTTTCCTGTTCCTAATGAGAAAGGTACTGATCTCCAAATTTCTACTATTCTTGCCACGTTTTTCATCATCATCTTTATCTTCAGGGTGGCCATGCAGTGAAGCTGGTCATACTGTGTAAGTCCTTGCTTGCCAGAGGTTCCAAACCCAGGTTGCCTTGAAGCACAGCTTGTCACAGTACTTTCACCACATCCTGAGCTTGCTAGGTGGCCATGACAAATGCTAACTTTTATTCACAGTTTTTTCAGAGTGTAGTTTATTTTGGACATTATCCTAATAATACTGGCTCCGTTCCTAAATCTCCATATTACTGGAGTAAAGATTATTATCCCTTTACCTCTGCCCCCCCAGCTAAAAACACAAACAGCACAGGGTACTTTGAGTTTTGTCTGCTCATGTCAACAGAGATGATGCTAATTCTCTCCCAACAGCTGGTGCTTTTTTTGGCTTTTGACTATTTGTATTTTTATTTTAGGCTATGTTTGACTGGCTAGATAACACTGTGATTAAGCTCTGCACCATGCCACCTGTCGGCACTGACCTCAACACTGTTAAAGATCAGTTAAATGAAATGAAGGTTTGTGACTGGGAATGGCTTTTGAAGAAGAGTTGTGTTTTCGTTTTTAAAGACTTGGTTTGATGTTAACATGAAGTATGTCTTTGGTAGGAGTTCAAAGTGGAAGTTTACCAACAGCAAATTGAGATGGAGAAGCTCAATCACCAGGGTGAACTAATGTTAAAGAAAGCTACAGATGAGACGGACAGAGACATTATCCGAGAACCGTTGACGGAACTGAAACACCTCTGGGAGAACCTGGGTGAAAAAATTGCCCATAGACAGGTGAGGCAAGTGGTAGAGTCCCATCAGTGGACAACTAGCTACTGTTTTCTAAGTTCCTGACAAATGTTTCCTTTTTATCTTTTTCTGAGTAGCACAAACTAGAAGGTGCTCTCCTGGCCCTTGGCCAGTTCCAACATGCCTTAGAGGAACTAATGAGCTGGCTGACTCACACTGAGGAGCTGTTAGACGCTCAGAGACCAATAAGCGGAGACCCAAAAGTCATTGAAGTTGAGCTCGCAAAGCACCATGTAAGTGCTCTCAGTTTTCAACTCTTAGCCTGTCGGTTTGAGACCAAATATTGTCACCAGAAGCCTCCTGATACTGTGTGCACTGCAGAGAACCAGGCTTGATGATATCTGTGGAAATAAATGATGATGTTCAACATTTTTTTAGGTTCTAAAAAATGATGTTTTGGCCCATCAAGCCACAGTGGAAACGGTCAACAAAGCTGGCAATGAGCTTCTTGAATCTAGTGCCGGAGATGATGCCAGCAGCCTAAGGAGCCGTTTGGAAACCCTGAACCAGTGCTGGGAGTCGGTGTTACAAAAAACGGAGGAGAGAGAGCAGCAGCTTCAGTTGACACTGCAGCAGGTACGTGTGTTGTCCCGGCCAGGTGGCTGGGGCTGTGCGCATCGCCGCGTCCGGAGGAGCGCCTATCTGAACCAGTCAAAGGAGAGCACTGTGGAGTAGAATCCCCTCTACCCGCTCCACTCCATGTCTTAAGAGGAAGGTCAGTTCCATGCTGGAACTTGTCTG
Organism: Callorhinus ursinus; assembly: GCF_003265705.2. NCBI lineage: Eukaryota > Metazoa > Chordata > Mammalia > Carnivora > Otariidae > Callorhinus > Callorhinus ursinus. The sequence continues at coordinate 6,445,861 of NW_027397080.1, read as the reverse complement.
GAAAGAATACCTTTGATTGAGTGGTTGTTTTTGGATTTGTTTGTAGCCTAGTCTCTTCAGTTACTATTCAAAGTTAGTAGATCTTGGCTACAACAAAGCTTGCTCACAGATTCCGTTATTTCTTGCATTGAGTCAGGGTCCCGTCCCCCGCCCCATCCATCTGTCAGTCAGTTCATCAAGTTATATCAGACATCAATGATAGGTTACAATGAAGTCCAAAGGATTCTGCTAGATTCTAGAAATAACTATGCTCCATACTAATCCAGCAACAGACCCACCCTGAGAGCAGCCCAGAATTCCTCCCTCAGGATAGGCTCCTCATATGGTCATTTAGGAAGTTTACTCTTGAAGCTGAGAATTGACTGCTGACCTTGCCTGATGTGTCTTTTCTCAAAGGCCCAGGGTTTCCACAGTGAAATTGAAGATTTCCTCTTGGAACTGACTAGAATGGAGACCCAACTTTCTGCATCTAAGCCCACAGGAGGACTTCCTGAAACTGCTAGGGAACAGCTTGATACACATATGGTAAGAGATGTTTCTTGAAGTTGAACATAACGCCCTATTCAGCAGCTCCTTACTGTTCACAGACCTGTATGTATCTGGGAGTGTACAAAGTATGCATTTTTATCGACAGTATAGTACAACCTTAAGGATTGTTGCTTTTATGTGGGCGTTAATAGCCCCTACCACAGGCAGCAGTGGTGACAGGGAAGCTGGACTGGAAATACATTGGTGAACTGGTAAATTTTGAGTTGGTCATTCTGTTGGCATAAGAATATTGACATAAAGGTGAACGCATCAAGAAGACAAATACATAACACAGATGTGTCTCTACTTAGGAAAAGAGTGTTTGGGGGACTTAGGGAAATCAATAGATAAAATATTTTAAGAAAGGGGCTAAGAAAAAAAGGCAACATAATTTCTAGGCAAATGTTTCAGGAAACAAATTATTGGGGTCTATTTTTGTGATCTCTGATCCTTAAAAAAAAAATCCTCTTGATAGCAAAATTATTTTAATTTTAATGAAGAATGGTAGGATTCATTGTTCAGCAATTAAACTGAATTCAAAAGAAAGGGTTTTAATCAAGAATGAGACCTTCCTGGACTTTTCCAGCTGTGCTCATAAATCTGTGTGTGGGTGTCTCTCAGGGAATTGGCATTGCCAATCTCTTTCATGCCCCCCCCCCTTTTTTTTTGCAGGAACTCTATTCCCAGCTCAAAGCCAAGGAAGAGACTTATAATCAACTGCTTGACAAGGGCAGGCTCATGCTTCTAAGCCGTGACGACTCTGGGTCTGGCTCAAAGACAGAACAGAGTGTAGCTCTCTTGGAACAGAAGTGGCATGTGGTCAGCAGTAAGATGGAGGAAAGAAAGGTATCACCACAAAATACAGTGTGTGATTACTGGGCTTGAGTAGTTTGCTTGGCGATTGCATGTAATTACCATCTAGTTTCTGTGGAGATTTTTTGAAGACCAGTACATGGTACCAGAAGTTGAAGAACTGATATCCTCAGGATCACTTTTGTGCTAATCAAGCTATTTTTTCTTCTGTTAAATTTCTATTTTGTATCTGTGTCAAGTTGCATTGATGGCACTAGTTTCTGCTGATACTTGCTTTTATTATTCAGTCCTTTTCTGCTTTTACCAGTTAAGACATTATTGGCTCTTACTGCTCAGTGATGAACTTATAGCCCATATTAATCACTGAATTGAGTTCCTATTGAAAAACCAGGTTCAGTTGGAGTCGCTGGCTTGGGATTGGGAGGGTGGGAACAGAGCATGCAGGAAGTCAGGCTAACATTCTCCACAAGGAATTTGGACTCTAGTATAAATGCAGTATGCAGAGAATTTTCCTAAAAATCAGGAGAAAGTAGATTATGTGACCTCTTCCCATTCTTCTTCAAAAATCAAATTCTCTTCAAAAGAAAAGTGATCAGGGATCAAGGCCTCAAAACACTGGTTTTTATGAATACCGAGTTTCAGAGTATCACTCAGCACAGAGTTTCTGTACTACGCAGATCACATGTAAAATACATGGTCGAATCTGTGGGCCACATCCATTCAATAGTTACTAAGCAGCATGTAGGTACCAGGCACTGTGCTGCTAGGTGTGTAGTGGAAGCAAAGGCGTGGACTCTCTCATTGTGAAATTTCATAGGCAGAAGGACATAAAACAATGATTCACACATCTAAATGAACATTTTGAGAGAAGTGTTAATTTCCTAGAATTCTTTTAGTGTGGGGTCTAGTAATTCTCTTATATGAAGAATGACCAGAGGAGCTGAGTGTAAGGCTTTGTTCTAATTCTTAGACAGACTAGCTTCTGTTATTCCTGCAGAAAGCAGAACTAAGACTAATTAACCGAGGCAGATTCTGGCTCATAATCAGGAAGTTTCTAGAAGGTTTTCCCATCAGTGGAGCAGGCTGCCTCAAGAAATAGTTATCCATCACTGGTGGAACTGGTCCAACAAGGGCCAGGTATCAAGGATAGTTATTTCTGATTTTGCAGAACATTACATTTCAGTATCACTAAAATCATTTATTAAATGTGTGTGGTGCTGTATTAAAGAAGATACAGATAAAATGATGTGGAAAGATTTCCTGTCATCTAGGAACTTGCAGTATATTAACTTCCAAGCATTTCTATGATAAATTTGAGGGAGATAGTTTCTTTTTCCTCTTGATTGGTTTAGATTGGGTCCTTATGTTTTTGTAACTTTCATTATAGTGTTTTCCTAGGTTAACAAAAGTCATACTCCACTGTCCAGTAGATGGACCAGAGACAGAGGCCATCCCCTAGGTGTGTGGGTAGAGCTTATCTCTGAGGCTAGAGCTTGTAGACTCTGGAATTGGGGTATATTCTTGGGCAGTGGCACATGCCCCGAACGAACCATTGTTTTTGCCATTCTGATTTAGATCAAAGTGTCTAAAAATTTGTATCTAGTATTGTCAAATTTTTGCTTAGAATATTATGGCTTTTATTACCTTTTCTTCTTGTAGCTTAAAAATTAAAAATGAGCTTCAGGAGCACCTGGCTTGCTTTGTCAGTGGAGCATGCGACTCTTTTTTTTTTTTTTAATCTTATTTATTGGGTGCCTGAGTGGCTCAGTTGCTTTGGCGACTGCCTTCAGCTCGAATCGTGGTCCCAGGGTCCTGGGATCAAGTCCCACGTCGGGCTTCCCTTGCTCTGCGGGGAGGCTGCTTCTCCCTCTTTCTCTGCCTGCCACTCTCCCTGCTTGTGCTCTCTCTCTGTCAAATAAATAAAATCTTAAAAAAAAATTTTTTTTATTTGAGCGAGAAAGCACGTGCACAAGCGGGGAGGAGCTGACCCTGAAGCTGTTACCACTGAAGGACCTGTTGACGTACATTTACTGAATAGTTTCATCTTTGTTCTTTAATGTCCCAAGAAGTGGGGAATGGAAGAAAAAGCAACATAACTGCAGATTGTGCTCTTTCCTTTTCATACGTGGTTGTTTTGGTTTCAGACACTAACATTAAATTGCCCCCTTTTTTGTAAACAAGGCCTGTTTGGAGGTTGATTAAATGAGGCTTCCTTTTTAGAGGGCATTTCATTTGGTGTACAATTCATGCCTTTGTCCTTGAAGCTACAGTTCCTGAATTTGGCACTTTTTCTTTTTGTGTGTGTGTTTTAATTAAAATTCAGTCAAAGCTGGAAGAGGCCCTCAACCTGGCAACAGAATTCCAGAATTCCCTGCAAGAGTTTATCAACTGGCTCACTCTAGCAGAGCAGAATCTCAACATCGCCTCTCCTCCCAGCCTGATTTTAAACACTGTCCTTTCCCAGATAGAGGAGCACAAGGTAACCATAACATTATGATATTCCCCTCCTTTTGAGAGGACTAGTTGGAAGAGAAGCTCCTCTCTATTATCTTCAGTTTAAAAAGAGCAATATTTTCCCCTCAGGTGTTCGCTAATGAGGTCAATGCTCATCGAGACCAGATCATTGAGCTGGATCAAACTGGGAATCAGTTAAAGTTCCTTAGCCAAAAACAGGACGTTGTTCTGATCAAGAATTTGCTGGTCAGTGTCCAGTCTCGATGGGAGAAGGTTGTCCAGCGGTCTATTGAGAGAGGGCGATCACTGGATGATGCCAGGAAGCGGGCAAAACAAGTGAGTTATGAAAGAAAGATACCAATTTATTGAACAACCTTGGGCTGCATGTGTGGAGTCTCTGGAATGATTTGCATGAAAGTAAAGTTTACATGGTCATTCTTGTTATAAGTTATTTTTTATATAATTGTAGTTCCATGAAGCTTGGAAAAAGCTGATCGACTGGCTAGAAGATGCAGAGAGTCACCTGGACTCGGAGCTGGAGATATCCAATGACCCAGACAAAATTAAACTCCAGCTCTCTAAGCATAAGGTAAAGCAGTTCGTGGTTCTTAGGTCCTGGGCTTGGTAGTCACTGAAGATGGCTAAAAATGGAGGTCAGAGCTAGTCGAAAGAAAATCAGTTAATGTTGGGAAGTCAAGGTGATGAAACCAGCATTCCATTTTATGGCTAGACCATGTCTAACCATAACAGTTATGGTCATTTAAATAACAGTTCAAACAAAGTGATTGTGGGAGTAACAAGTTAAAACTATAGGCTTTTAGAAATTGTCATGCTGTATATGGTATAAACAAAAATTTATAAATTTCTTAAGGATAAGCTATTGTTAGTTCAAGAGGTAGGAACATTCATATTCTGATTACCAACCCGAATACTGAAAATTTTTCTTTGTTCCAAATCAAGATGTCATCTGACTTTTAGCATTGGTTTTTTCTTTCCTTTTTGGAAACAGGAGTTTCAGAAAACTCTTGGTGGCAAACAGCCTGTGTATGATACCACAATTCGAACTGGCAGAGCCTTGAAAGAAAAGACTTTGCTTCCTGATGACACTCAGAAACTTGACAATTTACTGGGAGAAGTCAGAGACAAATGGGATACTGTTTGTGGCAAGTCTGTGGAGAGGTGAGTATGATTATTTGCTTCGTGGGTCTGTGTATTATCCCCAAACTAACAAAGACTGTTACTGGATTCCGTAAAATGGCCATAAAGCTAATGCATCAATAATAGGTTTTGTAGCATCTTGATATTTTTAGTTCATTCAATGAGAGTTGGAAAATAAGTTGAGTAAAATATTAAAATTCTCTAAAGAGGGCACGTTCTGCATGGAGCACTGGGTGTTAATACGCACACAATGAATCATAGAACACTACATCAAAAACTGATGATGTAATGTATGGTGATTAATATAACAATAATAAAAAAATGTTAAAATTCTCATTTTAAGCTTGAATCTTACTGTATTAGAGAGGCTTATAAACTTAAGCCAACAGCAACAGGAGATTAGTAACTCCAAACATTTGTCAATGACCAATTTGTGATACTAACAGCTTCTCAGTGAGCTCGCTCACTGTGTCAGACAGCAAGCAAAACCTTTGCGTGTATCACCTCATTTAACCATCATAATGCCTGACCTTTACTGGGTGATTACTACTGAGCACATGCCAAACAGAGGCTACTAATCATGGAATCCTCCTAACAACCACTGAGGGGGGTACTGTTATTCCCATTTTACAGATGAGAAAAATGATCATAAAGAGGTTTCTTAAGTCCCACCAAAGGTCACTCAGCTACTAAGCAGCAGAGCTGGGATTTGAAGCTGTTGGATTTGGTTCCATAAGTTGTACTTTTATCCACTTGTACCCATATGCTATGCTAAGTAATATGATATCTTTGTATTATTTGTACTTCCATTTTTTAGATGAGGTGACTGAGGTTCAAACAGGTGATGAGACAGCCCAGGGTCACACAGTTGGTGTAGAGCTGGTAGTTGAACTCCTGACTACAGACCATGACCAAAACCATCATCCTCTACCTAAGTGGTATGAAATGATTAACACAGACCTTAGGTGATTAGGGTGTATCCGTGTGTATAACCATTGGATTCTTTAGGTGCCAGGAGGGTATCTGTACCCACCTCCTACACTACACTTACTCCATTCTAGAAAGTAGTTTGATTAAAAATGTCTAGGCATATCTCTTAGTCACTTTTTACTCTATTTCAAACCAGCCCAGCATGGAGGGCCCTCTCTAGAGTTCAAGCAGTATTCATTCAGCAGTCAGGACTGAGACAGCCAAAGAAAAGGGATCTCTAAAAATGGTGAGGTTTGTGTGCTTTTCTCAGGCAGCACAAGTTGGAGGAGGCCCTGCTGTTTTCGGGCCAGTTCATGGATGCTTTGCAGGCCTTGGTCGACTGGCTGTACAAGGTGGAGCCGCAGCTGGCCGAGGACCAGCCCGTGCACGGGGACCTCGACCTCGTCATGAACCTCATGGACGCCCATAAGGTGAGGGGCGGAAGCTGCGCCGCAGGGAGGCAGAGCCACTGGGTTCTACGCCTCTGCAGGCCTCCTGCGCATGCTCCTCATCCAGGGGAGAAGGGAAGTCTACGTGAGCCCGTGTGTCTCTGTTCTTCAGAGAGACCTTGCCTCGCTCTGTGTGTATTGCTGGGATTCTGCATCAGTCACGATGAATTTACCCAAATTGCTTTGATTCAGATTTGGCAATGTATAAATATCATCTTGGGGTTTACCCCCCGTTCCTGTTTGTATCTGTCAGTTGAGTCACACAATGAATTTAAACTCAGAACCCCTCAAGATCTCCATTTCCATTGACTCCTAAAATGAGAATGAGTTCTTTTTTTAGCTGCTTTTGACCCTAGCAAGCCCAGCACCATGCACAGCAATGTTTACATGTAACCTACACGTGTCATGTTAACCTCCATAATGTCCTCTTTGTTTTAGCACAAAGCGTTCAGCTTTACTTGAAATTACATCAAACTCTTATTATGCGCGTGGCAAATGTGTTCTTACTTAACTCCCACAATTCTGGAAATTTTGCTATAACATCATTCCTATGTTACAAGTTAGGAAACTGGGACTCCAGCTAAGCAGCTTATCCAGTGCCACGCCCCTCATCTTTAGAGCCACCTCTTCTGGGTGGTTTTTCTTACACATCGTCCTGTCTCCCTCTGCGTAAAAGATGCACAACTGGAACCTACCGAGGAGAATGGAACCAAGCAATTCCTTTCCTCTGTGGTTTTGCTTCTTGGGTTCAAAACATTCTCAGCAAACTGATTCCTGTTTTTCTTTTCTAGGTTTTCCAGAAGGAACTGGGAAAACGAACAGGAACCGTTCAGGTACTGAAGCGGTCAGGCCGAGAGCTGATTGAGAACAGTCGTGATGACACCACATGGGTGAAAGGACAGCTCCAGGAACTGAGCACTCGCTGGGACACTGTGTGCAAACTCTCTGTCTCCAAACAAAGCCGACTTGAGCAGGCTTTAAAACAGGTCAGAGACTTTAGTGGGGACAACCCAAGGGGGAGGATCTGAGCAGATTCATTCTCATTTCTTTATCAGTATCAGTTCCAGCCAGTCTCAAAATGAACATAAAGTGAAACATTGATATTATGAATGTTCTATAGATTTTAACATTCATTTGTATTAGAGGAAAAAAAATGAGTTCAGTTGCTTTTCCAAGATCTACAAATGAAAGATGACCTTTGTGGGGGGCCTTGATAGGGCCATCAGCGCTTATGATGCACTAATGAGTTCAGGGCCAACCCTTTTCCTGGCATACCCCAGTGTTCAGGACCTTGGCTGCAGAGAGGTTCAATCTGTTGTGCTTGGTTACTTCAGGCGGAAGAGTTTCGGGACACAGTCCACATGCTGTTGGAGTGGCTTTCTGAAGCAGAGCAAACGCTTCGCTTTCGGGGAGCACTTCCGGATGACACAGAGGCCTTACAGTCTCTCATTGACACCCATAAGGTAATCCAGCCCCAGCGTGGAGTGCCTGCCATTAAAGGAAGACAGCTTTTGCTTGGGAATTTTGGACCTCATGTGCAAACGACTGGAACCGGAATGGGCCCAGCTTACTGGTTTATAGCAGGAATGAGAGGCAAATCACTAGTGGGTTTTCTGACACCTTGAAGATCTTTCATTTTTACAAAAGTGTAATGCATGTTGGTTGTAAACAAGTGAAACAGCGTGGTATCATATGAAGAAAACTGTGGACTGTTCCACCCTCTCTAGACTTCTCTTCGTGCACATGTCTTGGTTTGGCTTTCCTTATGTTAATCAGCTTCGGGCCCTGAGCCTCTTACCAAGCTTCAGACTACAATGAGGTATTTGGGGCCACAATCTGTCCTAATAAGATGGGAAATATTTCCTTTTTTAATTTTCATATTAACCGCCAGGAGATTTTAATCTTGGTTTTGGCATTTGGTATTCTGTTGCTAGTATTTTTAAAATATTATAGTGCTTTATAGCTGTCATTTGTCCAAAACAGTACTGTTTGTTTATACACACAGAAGCAAATTAAAACAGGATTTTTTTAAAAAAGAGAGAAACAAACTCAGAATAGGACGAGGGTCACACCCAGCCTGGGAAAGGGGGCGCCCGTCTGTGTCCTTCCTTGTCTTTGTTACCTGTAGCAGAGGCAGTCATTCTTGTGTAAACCCTTCACCTCCTCACGTCTGTTAGAACTGGAAAGAAAGTACCAGAGACACAGGGATGCAGGCTTGTAGGGGCCTGTATGAACACACATGGAGGGAAAAACTACACTGAAATCTTTCCCCCTCTCACAGTGTAAGCTAACAGTGCTGCTAGAGTAGATTTCTTTAGTTTTGGTTTTCAAATCTTTTTTGTTTAGGAGTTCATGAAGAAAGTGGAAGAAAAGCGAGCGGATGTTAGCACAGCGGTAGCAATGGGAGAGGCCATCCTGGCTGTCTGCCACCCTGATTGCATCACTACCATCAAGCACTGGATCACCATCATCCGGGCTCGCTTTGAGGAGGTGAGTTCCTGGTTTTAGAGGATGATGACACGCGCCCCATATAGTGGGTTTATAGGAAAAAAACGCTACTGAGTTTTCTCCACCCACCCCCCAAATAAGGAATTTTTCACTCACTCTGGGTATCTCAATAAGAGTTAAGTTAGCATTTTAGTAATGACTGTTTTCTTGGTAATGAGCAGCAATCTGGAAGAATAGTGCTGGTGTAGTGATGTGTTCACTGATGAATTCCAGTGGACTCGGTTTTGTATTTTTCCCTCCTTCCTGACAAATCCTATGGATAATAGGACATGTGTACTAGATTTGCTTCCAGGAGTGCTGATTGCTTATTCCAGCTCTGTCCCTGGAGTAAGGGTGAGGCCTCTTGAGTGCTTGAGTGGTCTTCCTCCTGAAGGTCATTGTTAGGATCAGATGACAAAATGGACTTTGGAAACAAACGATGTGCTCGACTGAGAGAGGCGATGGTTTCTGTCTTCCTAGGTCCTGACCTGGGCGAAGCAGCACCAGCAGCGTCTTGAAACAGCCCTGTCAGAACTGGTGGCTAATGCCGAGCTCTTGGAAGAACTTCTGGCGTGGATCCAGTGGGCTGAGACCACCCTCATTCAGCGGGACCAGGAGCCGATCCCTCAGAACATTGACCGAGTGAAAGCCCTTATTGCTGAGCATCAGGTATCGTAGCCGGGTCTGGTGGCCACGGGTGTTCCCTGCATGGCTCATGGAGCCCTATTTGGTTTTAAGTGGCTGCTTATCATATTTGCACAGACTTAGCAGCTTCAAACAACACATGCTTATTATCTCGCAGTTTCCATGGGGCAGGTGTCTGGGCACGAGTCCTCTGGGTCCTCCTCTCAGGGTCTTACTGGGCTGAATTAGGGTGTCAGCCAGCTCTGTAGCTTTCAGCCAGGCTCACTCCGGTTGCTGGCAGAATCGGACTCCTTGTGATTGTGGGACCCGGGTCTCCATTTTCTCGCTGGCTGTCAGCCAGGAGTCACTGTTGGCTCCAGAGGCTGCCCTCAGGTCTCAACTGCCCAGCACGCTCACAGTAGGTCTTCAGCGCCAACAGGAGAGGCTCTCCAACCTGCTCAGACGGATCTTATATGGTAAAGTGTAATCAAGGAAGCGATTCTCCCATTCTTTCCACAGGTGTGACCCTCCCTCAAGGGGAGGGACTGATACAGGGCATGTACCCCAGGAGTGGGAATCCTATGGGCCATCTTGGAAGTCTGCCAAGGTTTTACACCTGGGTGCAGAAAGATCTCTTGCCTGAACCCAGAGATGGGCAAGAACAGTACATCAAACTAAACTGAATGAAGGAAAGCTCAGTTGAGCTGTCTTCATAATATATTCTTGGGAGGCAAAGATGGTTTTTAACCATGATTGTTTACGCTAAATGCAAGTGTGGTTCTTGCTTAGTTATACCGTGCACATACAGTCTTTTTAGTGTATGTAAATAATTAGCCTCACCCTTGAGAACCCCCTGTACTTCCTATCAAGGTTGCCTACATTGACACCTCTCCTGACTGAGATTTTATCTTCTTATTCAAGGCCACCCCTCTCCCTTCTGTGATCCCCTCTTTTCCTTGTGTCTTCAAGTTCTCCCACTCTTATTTGCTCTTTCCTCCAAACCTTCTAGACAGGTCCTCTTAACCCTGTGTTCTGTTGGAGTTACCCCCATTGTTCCTTCCCTCCTTTTTCAAACAAGCTTCTGGTCCCCTGTCTTCTCTCCTTGTTTCCCACTCACTCCCCAGGCCCTTGGGTCTGGCTCCCATCCCCATCAGACCACTAATACTATCCCAGTCCCACCGGCCAAATCCAGCTGATGCTTCCAGTTCTTGTCTTATTTGACATGTGACAGAGTTGCCTCCTCCTTCTGAAAACCTCTTTTGACTTCTGTCCTTCCATCTTGTTTTTCTCCCATCTCTCTGACTATTCCTTCTCAGTATTCTCAGCTGATTCCTCTTCCTCTCTCTGCTTGTTAGTGTTGTGTTGTCTGAAGTTCCATTCTTGACCCTCTTCTCACACTGCTGAGGTCTTATCCAGTCCAACAGCTTCAGCCACCGCCTATAATCCAAACCTTTCACATCTGATCCTTCATCTCCGGTACCATTATCTCCAGAAGTCTAGATGTATAAACCAGAGGCAGCACCCCGCCCTCCCTTCCAAGCCTGCCTCCTCGTCCACCCACCTTCTGTGATGTGTCTGGGATGCCTGCCTTTCCTACACCCCCCACATCTGGCCAGCCACCGGGCTCTAGCTGTCCTACTTCCAGAATACCCCTCGGTTCTGTCTTTCCTGCCCTGGCTCAGGCCCTCACCATGTTTTGCCTCAGTTACTGCAGTGGTGTCCTCACTTACCCCCACTATGATCTGCCTTCTATACTGAAGCAGGAACCATAGCTATAAGGATCTCATCAGGTCTCTTCTCTGAATCAAAAATCACTCAGTTGCCCTCCATTACTCTCCAAATAAAATCCCAGTCTCTTAGCCAAACACAAGGCTTTAATGGATCTTTCTCCTATCTACCTCTCCAGCCCTCCCTCCTGCCGTTCTTCTGATTGCATCTTGGGCTTAGCCAGTGATCCGAAGGGCCCTGGCTCACTACACTGTCAGGCTCCCTGGATCTCTCTGCACTGTGCCTTCTGCTGGGAGTGCCCTCCACCCAGGCTTTGGCCAGTTCTTCATCCCTCAACTACTACACTCAAGCCCATCTCTAGGCAGCTCTCCTTGGCGCCTCAGCCTGTGGGGTGCTCATCCTCGGTCTGTCTTTGCCATCCTGGGTGGCATTCATTGCACTGACTTCCTGATTTTCCTCACTCAGCTGTGAGCTCCTTAGAATCAGAAGCCATGTCTGATCCCTTTAGGTTTCCAGCATCTGATGAAGTGCCTTAGCCAGCTGTGTTTCCTGAAAAGAGTGAGATAGTGTACAAAGGCATCTGTTCCATCATAGGCTTGGGCTTTGTGAGTAAGAAGGTGCTGGATTCTATCTTAGTCCAAGAAAACGCTGAACTCTGATCCCTGTTGTTTGTGTTTGACAGACGTTTATGGAGGAGATGACTCGCAAACAGCCTGACGTGGACCGGGTCACGAAGACCTACAAAAGGAAAAACATAGAGCCTGCTCACACGCCTTTCATCGAGAAATCCCGCAGTGGCAGCAGTATGTTTCTAGCCTCCTGTGTTAGGGTGTTTCATTCCGGCAGTTTGAAGATAAGCACTTTCCAAATCCCTGTCAGAAAACTTCTTTTTGGGGCTCCTGACTGGCTTAGTCAGTAAAGCATGCAGCTCTTGATCTCAGGGTCGTAAATTCAAGCCCCATATTGGCTGTGGAGCCTATTTAAAACAAAAATGTTTTTTTGAAACTCACTTTTCTTACACCACCACATAGTAACTATATTTCATTTTCTTGGACTGGCATAAAATTTTGAAGTGGTCAAGCAGATTGTTTTTGCAGTGGCCTTTCCATTGTTGTGGTCATCGGTGCTAACTGTTTACATTTGGTTTGCACTGACTTAGTTATCAGATAAATCAGCTACAGAGCCATTGCTTTTTTGGTTAAGTTGACATTTCCTCAGTTCGCAAAGGACAGAATAAATGGAAGATACGAGACAAATACCTGTTGGCTGGGAGGAGGAACAGTAGTTTTGAAATAAGTATGCTTAATACCGGAATATTGCCAGATCCCAGGCTGCTTCTCACATTTGCTGACTGGATACCATTTGAAAGGTGTCCTGAGTTAACACATCTGGCACTTTCTCCTTGTGAACTGACAAAACCAGCTTTTCTAATCTCGTAGTTGTTTTTTCCTCTTAGGGAAGTCCTTGAGTCAGCCCACACCTCCTCCCATGCCAATCCTCTCTCAGTCTGAAGCAAAAAACCCACGGGTCAACCAGCTGTCCGCCCGCTGGCAGCAGGTGTGGCTCCTAGCGCTGGAGCGGCAGCGGAAGCTCAACGACGCCTTGGATCGACTAGAGGAGGTGAGGCCCTGCCAAGCAGCCTTCACTGGAGGGAGGCGACTTCTTACCTTCTGAGGCCCTCTTACTATGACCAACTTCTGCAGAAGTAGAAACAGACCAGTATGAGCCAGGGCTCTGTCCTGCAGGCCCCCAGGCAGAAAGCACACGGGGGTCACAACAGGGTGGGCCATAGCACCTCGCTGGGGAAAGCAGGCAGGCCAGTCAGTCTGTTTAGGGTCCGGCCTGTGACCCGACCCTCCTCAGCACCCGGCTGTGGTCAAGAATCAGGAGCATGACTTCGCAAAGTTACCTCCGGGTGCGTAGCTCATCACAGTCATGACCATTACTGGGCCCTCTGTGTAAAGATAGAAGCTACGCAATTATGAAATAAGGGTAACTTGTGTGACCTTGTTATTCCACTAGTCTTCACTAATTACGAAAAGCAAATCTATTTTGAAGTGTCATTAACCAACCTAAAAAATGTAGTGCTACACTTCCTAGTTCCTAAAACAAACCTCTAATACCTTTTATATTTTTTTTATTTGTGCGTATCAAAGCAGCTATGCCCGGAAGTGAGTGTTCTGTGTTCTTTGTTGTTATTTCTGTAGGTCAGTTGAGTTTTAAGCATATTTGGGTTTTGGCTTTTTCTTTTTTTCCCTATTCCTTCCAACTTTGGAGTTTGAAAGGCCAGGGGGAAAACTGCTGCGCTGCTTCAGTCATTCTGAGTCTCCCTCACTGACATAGTCCAAGCAGCTCAACATCACCTTGCCCGCCGCACAGGCCTGCTGTTGTCTGCCAAAGCCAAATATTTCACATGGAAGTCAGACGGGCAGTTTGCCCCCTCTGGTGCCATTCCAAAGAAACATGCTTGCGTGCAGGGTTGGATTCTTAATGGTTCCAGCCAGAATTCAAATGATCTCATCTCAGAAAGTGATGGGAAACATGAGCCTTCTGACATGGGCCTCCGTGTGATCGTAGTTCTTATCAAAATCACGTAAGTGAGGAGTGCAAAGGACTTCTCTTCTGGGATAGAATCCATTCCCTTACATCTAAGAAGGTGATCCTTTGAAAAGTGCAAAGGGAAAGCAAGGCTGGCTCCACCCATTCTTGTTCTCCGTGCTCCGTATTTTCCATGGTGGTCGTTCAGTTACTGTTTCTCGCACTGCGTCGTCATACCACAGCTCATGTAAATAATCATGGCTTTCAGTGAAGGACCGAGATTGCGCCTTCACCAAAGAGGCAACACATGGAAGTCATTGTTGATGCCCCTCCGGAAGGCCTGCATGGCTTTACTGAATGTCTGAAAGTCCGGGTATGCTCTGGGCAGGTTTGAGGGTCAAAATAGTAAGTCTTGTTGACACCTACGATTTCTGTCTAGTTGAAGGAATTTGCGAACTTTGACTTTGATGTCTGGAGGAAAAAGTATATGCGTTGGATGAATCACAAAAAATCTCGGGTGATGGATTTCTTCCGGCGAATTGACAAGGACCAGGATGGGAAGATAACACGGCAGGAGTTTATTGATGGCATTCTAGCATCCAGTGAGTTCACTCATAGTTTCAAACATGGGTCACACCTGGATTCCTTGCACTTGGTGGAAGCAGGTGATACTCTGGCTAAATAGTCTTTCTGAAGTTAAAGCTATAGTCTTAAGGAAGAAGTAATGTAACTTACTACATTACTTACTACATTACTTATTGCTTATTACTAAAATTGGTCTATCATTTTGATGGAAAGAAGAACATTTTGCCGGGAATTAAAAAAATAAAAGACAGGTCTTGTTTGACACACTGTGGCACGTAAAACCTATTTGAGGTATAGGTTAAGAGCCAACTTTGTGAATGATGAGGTTCTAAGTAAAATGTTCAAGAAAATACATTTTTTGTAATACCAATTTCTGACATCTGTATAACAGCTTACAAAATACATGATCTCATTTTTAGCAGGAAAAATAATTGAGGCATAAAGTAGTTAAGTGAGTTGCCAGGATCACAAAGCACATCTCACAGCTGTGCTACTTTACCCGGCTGTGCAGGGCAGGCCTGCCTGCAGAGGTGATATTTGAGGGAAGAGTTAGAGGCAAAGGGAACAGGAGATACAAAACACTGAGGTGGGCACGAACTTGGCATGTTCTAGGGATAGAAAGATTAACATGGGTGGGGTGTTACGATCTAGGGGAGTGGTAAGAGATGAAGTTGGAACGATCAGCAGCAGCCAATTCATGCATGGCCTGGTAGGCCCCGGGAAAGGGAGCAGATCTAACCTCTTCTTGTAGAGGCAGTGGGACGGTGGGAGACCACCAGAGGTTTTCACCTAAGAGATCTGATTTACATTTTAATAAATCACCCTGGCTACTGTAAATATTCACACTTCCTTTGGGAAGCAATTTGTCAGGAACCTAAGGCAGTTACCTAAACATAGAAAAAACTTCATCCTATTCCAAATTGTCACTATCCTGAAGTCATCGAAGTATCTAATAGTAGTTAAGAGTAGATAACTAAATTCTTATGTTGGATGGTGGGTCTATGGGTAGTTGTAATATTTATGTCTTTTAGTATATCTGAAATACTGTTTGGTTTTGATTTTTTAATTGCATGGGGGAGGAGGGAGTCTATAAGCAAAAACACCAAAAAACTTAACAGTGAGTAGTCTTTGGGTACTGTATCTCTAGGTGACTTTTCTAAAAAAAAAAAATCTTCTTTATAACATTAATATCTTCTAAGTGAGCATGTATTACTTTTCAGAAAAAAAGCAAAACATAAATATTTCTTCTTTCAAGAAGTATTTACACACCCTCCAGCAACCCAAGTAAGCTCTCTGAGTTAATGTTCCAAACGTGATTACTTTTCTCCAGAGTTCCCTACCACCAAGTTGGAGATGACTGCCGTCGCTGACATTTTTGACCGAGATGGAGATGGCTACATTGATTACTATGAATTCGTGGCTGCTCTCCATCCCAACAAGGACGCTTATCGCCCAACAACCGACGCAGATAAAATTGAAGATGAGGTATGGGAAGTTACTGTATTTTGAGCACACTTTTGACCACAGTGGTTGGGCGCAATGGCTGCATCAGCCCCATGACTTATAAGATCATTATCTGGAGTTCTGTTTGGGGATCCGCATTTGGAGGATGATGCCCCAGAGGATCTCTGGCTGTTGAGCTCTCTCTTTCAGTCTAGATGACTTCTCACTCAAAAGAGTCACATCTGTGTAGTTCCTCCGAAGTTCACAAATGTACACGCACATCCTGGTCCATAGGTACCCTGTTGCTTAGAACAGACTGCTCTCTCAGTCCTGGGCATCCCACAACAGGATCCGGGGGAGTGGTCTTCAAAGAAAACATTTAAGGAGTAAAATGTGAAGTAATGTTTAAGGTGGTGTGTACCCACCAAGCTTCCTGCCTAGTTGAGGACTTTTTCACATTGGAAATCACACCCATCACCTTGAAAATAGCAAATTCATTAGTAACACATGGAAATCCTAGGATCTGTTGATCCTGAAAAGGGAGAGATTAGTGGGGCAGGTCGTGGGTATGGCCCAGAACACCCCAGGACTGACTTCTGGCACTCAGAGGCTCCTTGGTGGAAATTCAGATCAGTTCTAATTCACTTTATTTGATACGATTTTGATGCATAGTAGCACATTTCTCTGAAGGAACTTGGAATTAAATGTGTAACGTATTAATTTGGAATAAAGGATAAATGCATGTATCAAAAGCCTAAAATACCTCAAAGAAACATAATGAATAGTTTTCTGCTTACATGTAAAAATATTTGTTTCTCTGAAGCGAAAGTCTTGTTTTAACCTTCACGCTTTTCTTTTTTTGTTGTTTACAACCAATAGGTTACAAGACAAGTGGCTCAGTGCAAATGTGCAAAAAGGTTTCAGGTGGAGCAGATTGGAGAGAATAAATATCGGGTAAGGAAGAGCAAACCAGTTCTTTGTGGTGGTGGTTCCTCCCATGTGGCCCTTACAGGTGAAAGCAGCCTGACACACAGCAGACCAGATGATCCCACCTTCCCACTGCCCATGCTGGGAGGACCAGAGCCAGGGGGACTGAAGATGCATGCGGTCTCTCTCTGGCCCTCATGTCTGTAGATTGCAAATGTCAGGTGTCCTGTTGGGCTAAGCTTAGTGCCCTACATAATTCCACCTGAAAAATAGTGCTGTATTTAGCTAACAGTAGCTTGTACTTGAGTTCCAGTGTAGGAGACATTTCAGAGTCCTCTTTTTGGCTGACCAAAGTCTTTAGGGAGACGGTGCCACCTATGCTCGTTATCTGAAGACTAACCCATCACCCCGAAGTGCTGGTCATGGTGAGCCTGAATGGCTCCCAGGCTCAGAGAGGGCTGGAGGAACTCTGTCTCCTCTGAGCTGGGTTACAAATAGAGCCTAGATGCACTAAGGGGACACCAGGCTCAGTAGTCTTCCCTGGAAAGCTGTGCCATGGACATAATTTGACCATGAATTATGCTGTGTTTTAGCTGCTTTTAGGACCAGGGTTAGGGGATAGAAGGGATCTGAAACAGCACTTCTAAAATATATTTCGCAGCTTATCCAGATTCTTTAAAGTCCTAAAGAAAACCTAGGATTGGTAAAGAGGGTTCAGATTGTGCAGTTATTTGCACGAGTTAGAAACAGGAAAATCTAGGTTCCATTAGTACATCAAAATGTCTTCAAAGTACCCCAAAGTCGCCCTGGGCTGCTCTTAACTGGGGAGTGTTGGGTGACTCTGCTTTGGATCCAGCCCAGATCCAGGGCATTTAGTAAATAAAACCATAAGCAATCTTGTGCTTGCTTTTGTTGCTTTTTATTTTCTTGTTTTTTGTTTTTTAATTGTGAGAGAAATGAATTAACAAGAGCAATTAGTAGAGTGGAAAAGTTAGGTCTTACTATAATTTATAAAACCATGCCCCCGTGGCAGCTCTCGGAGAATATGCTTGAAAACTGGTAACGTGATTGCATGATTTTCATTCCTTAGTGTTAATTTGACAAAATGTTCTCTTTTTTTTCTTCCATTTCCTTCATCCTTTACTCTTTTGTCTGTAGTTCTTCCTCGGCAATCAGGTACAGTGTGCCTTGCAGCATCCTCCTCGGTGGAAATGGTCTGTGTAGCCCATGCTGCCTTGTTCTTTGCTGTGGGGAGAGGACATGATCTGAAGCATGCCTGGGTCACATCTGGTTGTCTTACCAAGTGGAGAAACTGCTAACAGGGCTAATATTATAAAGCTGTCTTAGCAGCAGCAAGATACGTTTTTTTTTTTTTTGTTTTTTTTTAAAGGAGATGAAATTTTCCATCCGAAATTAGATTGGCTAAAGCCTGTATTATGTTGGACTGGTTCAGCGGAATTTGGAGCTATGGTATCAATCCATCCCACTTCTTTTTAGAATAGGAAGTCAGAATAGCAGACAGTTAACAGAGCACTGTCTTTTGACAACACAAATTTCATAGCGTACACAAAATCAAAAAGTCTTGGGGTACTTAAGTACTCGGTGTGTTCAGATACCTTATTTACTTATATTTATAGGGTATTCTGTAATTATAAGTTGCCTGAGAACCGCAGTATAACAATCATGATTTGGTCATAGCCTGAATTTTGCTGATTATGTCTAGCTAGCCAGAATCTAAGGGATCAAATTAGACTTGCAAGAAAAGATTGAATGCTTTTGACTCCACTTGGTAATTCTAACCTTATAGATCTTTTTGAGGGCTCTGGGGTCCTGTGTCTTCAAATGGAAGGAAGTTGCATGGGTAAAGTCTGTCTTGTGATGTGAAATCAGAAACACTAACAGTTGATTTGAGGCCCTCAATCCGTGTTAAGTCCCCGGCACTGCCATAATCATTCACTACAGTAACATTCTGGGCCAGTGGGAAGAACAGAGGATAGAAACGAAAGACAAGGACAAAGACGGTTTAAAATATTGCAGCGCAGTGCCGAGGCATACCTCAAAGCTGTGCCTGTTTCCTCATACCTGTGTGTGGGGCCCAGGCGTCCTCTGAAGTGGCACTGATGTCCTGTCCGATGCTCCGCTGACTGGCAGAGGGTCGGACGAGTTAGTTCCAATGTTGGAACAGAGTCACGGGGCTCGTTTTTGTGCATGAGGCACCTGAGACCTGAAGGCGCCTATGCTGACAGTCACACAGCTGGTGTCAGAGCCACTGCGGGAACCCGGGTCACCATAAGGGATTTTCCAGTTAAGGAAACCAAAATTACCCTGAGACATTCTCACTGACAGCCCAGCTCTGCCAGGTTTGCACAGGTCCCCAGTTATAGGGCTGCGGTAGCCCCTTCTCCTGCTCTCACTCTGGCCTCGACGCCCCCAGCCACTTCAGCTGCTGGCTTGGATCAAGCCTCCTTTTCCCTACAGCTCAGCAGAAGCAAGTCAGAATCTTTCAGAGGGGGCTTTAGTAAGAAGTTAGGGAGAAAAAAAGAATGAGTTAAGTGGAGTAATTCTAAGAGCTGACAGACACATAAACTACAGGACACAGTGACATTAGGGTAAAGTACTTCTTGGAGTCCCTTCCTGATTCACTGTAGAGGACATAGAGGCCCTGATTTCCTCCCTCTCCTCACCGATCCACAGAGAACCCTGACTAGTGACTCGAGTGACTCGGGCCATCCCTGCTCTTGGATGTGGCAGAATTCTCAACCTCTCCCACAGAGCCTTCCCATTTTCTCTATTGGGCCAGCTTCTGAGGGAGGCACCCTCGGGCCGAAGGGGCAGCTTCCTTCCCGGGACAGGACGTTTATTCCCTCACATCTCTGGGCACCCACTTCAGTGCTTGTCATACTACACCATGCTGTTGCTGTGGTCACTCTAGATAAAATCTTAATAGCTGTGGGAGATGAGAGATGTTAAGACTCTTCATTTTCAAAGTAAAGGACTGGGGGAGGGGGTGGTTTTTTCAGTCGCCTTGCTGCCTCTATAAACAGTACACTTGAGCCAGTACAGAGTAATACAGAGAATTACCACAAATACATTAATTTTGAGGGAGGTTGGTTATGTGTCCTTGTCAGACATCTTTTCTGGCATTTTCAGTTTTTGTGCCTCGTTTCAAAGTTATAGTTCTCCTTTATAACTTGAGAAGTCGTAATTAACTAATTAGTCCCTTCACCCCCAACCCAACATTCTCCTTGAATTAAATAATTTTAGGAATGCTATTTCTCCAACAAATGTTTGATTTTTGTTTTGGGATCTCCGCAATGATTCCCTTTTGTTACCTCTTACCTTATTTTAGGAAGAGGGTAATTTATGCAGTGGGAAAATACAGATGTTAACAGAGCTGAGAAGCAGGGATGTTAAAGAAAAAGGAAAGAATAAATATCAGAAAGTCATGCTTGTCTTAATATCCCAAAATGATTGTTGAATACTATTTATAATCAGCGTGGTAGATTACAATTTTAATTTTTTCAACTAAATTTTAGTACAAATGCCATAGTCATTTGCTCAGCTGAAGAAACTTTCTGCTTGGTGACATCACAATTAGAGAACACCGAGGGCTTATTTCTGAAAACCTTGTGTGGAAAATCAAATTTCCTTCTAAGCTTGTAATAATAATGATGCTTGCAGGGGTTTCCTTAAGGCTTGACATAGTATTTGCTGTTCTCCATTTACCTTTTGAGCACACTGTATTCAGAAGTTGGCATCCACTTTATATCTACCTTTTATGAAAGCAAACTAACATAACAATTGTACCCTTGGGTTTTAATTTGGGCAGAATGTTTAAAAGAATTGAGGTGAGCTAACATTTGTCTGTCCTCTGCCTTCCCCCTTTTGGTGCAGGGGGAGGGGGTGTGACCACCAAAAGTTAACTTTGTCCCAATAGAAAGAATATCAACACCAGTTTTACCTTGATATCTCAGCTTTTGAGTATTTTAAATTCTTTTGTGAAAAATGCCAAATAGTTAAAATTCTCCCCAAACTGTCAAATTATCATTTGTCTCGTCTGAATACAGTCTGCTCTGGGAAGAAGGCCTCGGCCTGCTCTAAGGCACACTCACTCATCACTCTCCCCTTGGTCCTGCAGTTCGGGGACTCCCAGCAGCTGCGGCTGGTCCGCATCCTGCGCAGCACTGTGATGGTTCGAGTTGGTGGAGGATGGATGGCCCTGGATGAATTTTTAGTGAAAAATGACCCCTGCCGAGGTAAGGAACCTTCCTGAGCATGAATTACACATAAGGTATGCCCTCGCCACTGATCTTTCCTGCTTACACAAGGTGTCAGTGGTGGGTCTGTTTGGTTTTTATTTTGTTAAGCTGCCCAGATACCACTCTACCAGCACAGATTAGAACTTGGGGGTGCCCAAGTAGACCAGGAAGAGAAAGAAGGAGAGGTTGATGCCCTCAGGGGAGACATTCAAGGGACACAGTCACAAGAATTAGGAATTTATTGGTGTCTTCAGATGTTTCAGTTTGAAAGGTGTTCAGTTAGCACTAGCCTAGAAAGGAGCCTTATGAAGCCTTTGAGGTTCCTGGTTAGTGCTCCAGATCCCTCTGCCTGTAACTCCTATGCCAGAAACCCGGGGAGGCTGCTGGTCCTCTTCCGTTCATGGAGGGACTGGGGCATCTCCCTCGGCCGGGAGAGAGGATAAAGAACACCTAGCAGTGAGCCCAGACACTTGCAAGAGAGTTGATCACCAAAGCAAGACCAGGGGTTACAAAACCTGAAGGGTGGGCATGCCAGGCCCACAGCAGGAGAAGAGGGGAACGGAGTATGAATGCTGGCGCCTGGAACTACAGGTGTGTGAGGGCTGCCGCAAGGCCAGGTGAGCGAGTTTTGGTGCCTAAATCCTCCTCAACTGTGTCCTTTCCTTTTTCCTGTTAGCCGAGCTGCATGTAGGTACACAGGAGGCCCCCCACTGTCTGCCAGTTTGTCTCTTTTGACCGGTTGGTTTCTGCCTTTCCTGCTGTCTCTGTTTCTTTGTGTTTCTTTATTTATTTATTTTTTTTATTCTAGTTCACCATCCTGGGAGTAAAATAAAGCGCTCTGATTCCAGCTCTTCGATTTCCAGTCAGTCTCCCATAGGTTGGCTTTTAAGCTTTGTCCCCCTTGCCCACACCCCAGCCCGTTGAGAATGGCTTTGCTTCAACTGTAGCACCTCTTGGCTCTGTGGTATCTGCTGCCTTCACGAATGCTTTGAAATAGCCAAGCCATAGCTTTTCTAACTATTAGAAGTAGACAGAGCATAGAACACTTCTATTGAAATAGTACCTGTGGAATTTGTTAGAGTTTCTATATATTTAACCAATACTTACATAGTTTTTTAGGTGCCACATGCTGTTACAAGCAATTTAGAAATAATAACACATTTACACTTCTGTGAGGTATTGCCGCCATTTTACAGAATAGGAAGTTAAAGTACAGAAGTTAAACAGCTTACCTAAGGACAGACTACTAATAAATGGCAGAGACAGGATTCCAATCCAAGACTAGTGTGGCTCTCAAGTCTGTGTTCCTGATCAAGGTGCCATGTGTCTCAGAGGCTGGCATACCCACTACCACCCCTTTTTATGTGTGGATTGATGGTTCAGCCTGCGTAATTTACTTGGTAAGGCATATTTATAAACCTGGCAGACATGTTTACAGTACAGTTACATAACTTCTTTGGAAGTGATTTATAGTCTTACTTTGAAGTGTTTAGAGCTAAAGGGTGCAGTTCTCACATGAATTCAGATACGCCATAGCTTCTGTTATTTTAAATGTCATTCTGCATTTACTCCAGTAAACAAAAGTAATTTTCGTGTGTGTGTGTGTGTGTGTGTGTGTATGTATATATAATATGTATATGTATATAAAATACAGTGAATTTTGAAAGCACCTGTTCTGATAAAACCTTCAAAGGGTTTAACCAGTTGTAGAAGTTACTATATCGCAAACTAATTTTCTTGAAATAAAAGTCCTCTTTCATTGTTTTAGATCAGAACAGGAGCCATATATATGATTTTAACCATAACTCAGTAAAACAACATTATTTTTTTGTAAATCTATTAGTAAGGTTTTATTTTGTCTGTCCTCTATGACTGGACTAAACAAACAAAAGAGATGCTGCATGTGACATTGGAATCCGGATGCCTGTTTGCTGCCTGCTGTACTTGCCCTGTTGACAGTAACGTTGTGCCGATGGCCAAGGGCTACCCTGCTTGCTTTGTCCTTATGTTACTAGCTAAACACTGGAATTCCCCCCAGGAAGTTTGGGAGGGCTGTCTAATACCTATTCTCTATGGAACATGGTAGCCTTTTCAGCATCCCTGGGAGCAAACAAGGTAAGGCTTTCCTCTGTGCCTCTCCAGGAGTGCCCTCCTAGCACCCAGTAATCCTCTCGATTCCCCTGATGGCAGAGTCCGGAACTTCCCAGCAGTCTTAGATGTCATAAGTCTACCAGTGGCAGGATGAGTACTTCTAATAAAATACAAAGTTGCCCAAGGCGGTGAACACTTAAGGGCTGGGGTGGATGTACAAGTGACTGGGGAGAGCGTGGACATCACAAAGAGAAGGGTTCCCTGAAGCTATCTGGGATTCTGTGAGGATTCATGTGGCTTCTAGAAGCACTGCTTGGGGGAGATTCTGTATTCGTTTGTGTTGCGTTTCCTTGGCTCTCTGGACCACAGAGAAGGTTAGACGGAAGCTAGAACACAGTTGATGACAGTATCGTACCAACGTGTGTTGCCTCCTTCCACACAGCTGTTTCAGAAGCCAAGAGATAGATCAGACTGCGCAGTGCTCTAGCCAAATGTGTTAAGTGAAAATACTCAAGTAGGTTCATGACACTGCCAAAAATTGGAGGTTTCAGTTTCTGAATTCATCTGTGGCAAAGGAGGTCATGGTGGTTTGGATGGTGATGAAAACAATGCCTAAGGAATAGGTCGGTCCACCTTTATCTAAGGGTGTGTTTTTAAGCATTAGATGAATTAGTTCCCCCAAATAAGTGAGGATCTAGAAAACTTCATTTATGAAGATTTGAAAGACAATTTGACTGAGAACTGATTGTTTTTCTTTTTTTTTTTTATTGTGGTAAAATACACATAAAATTTACCGTCTTAAAGTGTTCTGTTCAGTGGTTGTGCTACCATCACACATCCATGGAGCTCTTTTCATCTTATAAAACTGAAACTCTGCACCCATTAAATACAGCTTAGAATTCAGTTGTAACTAACCAACATCATGTGGCCAGCCTGAGTCCCTTAGAAAATGGTGGCCTCTTTGGTGTTGAAACTGAAATGGTTGCCTTCAGGGCCTGGCCTCCAAGACGTGATCTTCAAAAAATCATGGTCAAATGCTTTTGGAAGACACTGGGTTAAAGCTAAGAAAATTTCTTTACTGTAGGATTTCCCAGAGCTTACAAAATGCTGATTGCATTAGGGATCTCCCAAGGCGGGGCAGGGGTGAGGCGGTAGTATTTATTGAACTCTTTTTGTAGGAACCCCCTCAAAAACCTTAGTTTGGGAAGCTCTGCTGTAAACAGTGGAAGACCAGGGAAGGATTTTGAGCCATTCAGAATTACCAGGTTTTTATTTAGAAATTCCATTTTGGGGGATGAGATGAGAAATGAGACCAGTTGGAAGCCTATTAACAGCCATCCAGGGTGGAGCAGATGCTCCATGAATCACATAAGGGTAAGGGGTTGCAGGGGCTGTGGGAATGCTCTGGGTGTTCGAGAAGTTTTAGAAGATACAATCAGTAGAACTGCCATCAGGAGGAAGGGACCTATGTTGACTCCCCATTCTCTGGCTCTGATCATGTCTATTCAGTCGTTGGATATAAGGTTCTGACATCCAGGCAGAGGTCTGAGCAGGGGATACAGTTGGAGTAAGGCATGACCATATGATAGTAATGAAGTCAGATGGGTGAACTTGTCACCACCAGGTTCAAAGTCTAAGAGGGAGAACAGGACTGTAAACAGAACCAGGGGAACATCAGTGTCTAAGGATGGGCGGGAAGGAGGAGAAGCAGGAGAGCAGGTGTCCTGGAGCCAAGGGAAGAGATTATTTCAAGAAGAGAGCAGTTAGTAATCCCCCCGCGTGCAAATTACAACAGCAGAGAGGTGTCAGATTATCAGAAGAGTTTTACCTGTACACATAAATGTGTGCACACACATTCTTAATAATAAAGAGAGCATTAGCCAGAGTGAAGTAAATCCAGTATACTCATACATTATTTTGGAGAGTGTACATTTGTATAAAATTTGGGGGGATCAATTGACAAATATCAGAAATCTCATGCGCATCCGTTCTCCTCAGAAAATCCACTTGTAGAAATGTATCTTAAGGAAATCATCGCTGATGTGCACAAAAACATTTTACAAGTAGTTTGTCACTACTTGTGACATTGTATGCAGTGTTTTAAAAATTGTAAGGAAATAAAAAATACAACATAGGGTTGGTTAAATAAATTGACGTCTAGGGCCGCCTGGGTGGCTCAGATGGTTAAGTGTCTGCCTTCGGCTCAGGTTATGACCTCAGGGTCCTGGGATCAAAGCAGGGAGCCTGCTTCTCCCTCTCCTTTTACTGTTTCCCCTGCTTGCGCTCTCTCGCTCTCTGTCAAATAAATAAAATCTTTTAAAAAAAAAATTTGACGTCTGTATGATGAAGTAACACTTTGCGGATAGTTGAAATTATGCAAGATCTCTCAAGCATGGAGGAATGTTCCTGATGTTCTTGTATTTAAGAATATATATACACAGTTGTGCACAGGAATAAAGACACACCAACATTTTAATAGTGATGGCCCTTAGGTTGTCAGATTAAGGAATTTTCACTCTCTCTGTACTTTTCCGTGTATTTCAACCTTTTACAGTTTAAAGTTATCAGTAATAATTTGCCAGGGTGATTTAGGTGTGGTGGGGATGGGAGCCTGAGTGGGGTAGGGGCGGGTGGAGAACCACTAGTGTAGGTGAGGGTATGAGGAGCCGGGGGATGGGAAGAAAGCTCAGGTAGGAGACGTCGGTTCTAGTCCCAGCCCTACCACGGCTCTCCTTGACTTCAGCCTCTGTGAGTGCTTCAGGTCCTTTGTCTGTGGCAGGGACACTGACCAGTTGCTGGTGACAGTCTAGTGCCCGACTGCATGTGTCACACTCTGCAAACGGTGCAGTGCACAGGGAGCGTGATGTTCTTACGTCGTGACATGCTGAATGCCATGGCCTTCATCTGAGATGCAATTTCAGACTCTTCCTCTTGTATCACTGTGTTGTTCTTGTCTGGGAGGGTTGGCACAGAGAAAACTATTAAATGTTTACTAGGTTTAAACTGCATGTCTGAAGTTTGGTATGGCTCAGGGTCACAAGCAGCTCTTTTGGGGTGACCCCTCAGCTGAGTCATGATTTTCATTCATCACTGTTAGTGCTTTTGCTGTGTGTCCACCGTTAGGCTGGGCACATTAGCAAACACAAGATAAATAAGTGTAAGTCCTGAATCCGTAGTTACTAGTGATGGAAAGTCTTACTGAAGTGCCTATGTTAGTGCTGAAGGAAGTTCTCTTGGAGAATCATTAGTGTAGACACGAAAGCACTGAAGTCCAGAAAATGGATGAGTAGAGAACCCAGGACCAAGGAATGAGCTGTGAGGGGCACATTCTGTTGGGACCTGAGGAGGAAGGAAACAGCTTAGCATTCACAGACCACCCGGACATTGGGATCAGCCTAAGGAAACTGAGGCCTGGAGCAGGAAGACCTGGTTAGTTGCTGAGCCTACTGTCACTCAGGTTGTGATAACCACATCAGCCCTTTTAACCTGACACTTGGATATGTTATGTCAACATAGTATATTGAGAAGAATTTTATTTAGGAATTTGGAACTACCCTGCTTGGACACCCATGCAAGTTTATTTAAAATCTGACTCTACCAAGATCACTCGGTTCCCTTGAGGACATGCAGGGTTGGGCAGAAGAGGAGGTGGGCATAGGTACCTCAGATCTGCTAGAGTCGTGGTTCTTGGCCAGAGTGAAAAATCTTACTTAGAAAAGAACGACAGGGCGCCTGGGTGGCTCAGTTGGTTGGGCGACTGCCTTCGCCTCAGGTCATGATCCTAGAGTCCCGGGATCGAGTCCCACACCGGGCTCCCTGCTCAGCGGGGAGTCTGCTTCTCCCTCTGACCCTACCCCCTTATGTTCTCTCTCTCATTCTCTCTCTCAAATAAATAAGTAAAAATCTTTAAAAAAAGAAAAGAAAAGAACGACAAATGATTGATTTCGTTTTTCTGAGTTTTACCAGTGGTCGTGTTTATTCACATATATCTAGTGTAGTCTAAAAAGTAAACAGTGCAGGATGGATGACAGTAACACCTTTTGGTGAGAAATAATTTAAGGACATATTCCGGAGGAATTATTTCTTTTAAATTAGTAGTGTCTTTCACATTTAACATTTATGTTGGCCATCCTTGGAATCTTCTGACCAAATCCAAATTTTAAGTTCTGGTCTTAGAGCTGCAGAAAGCCATTAGGACAACACCTATTTGCCTTCAGAGCAGTTTCCAGATTGTTTCCACCGTGACGTTCCTCCCACTTGCCGTCATCCCTTCAGCTTCTTGTTGCTTTCAGTTTTTGACTTAACATTTCTCACCAACAAGTTTTGTGCATGGTCTTGATCTTTCTCTCTCTCCTCCCACATGTTTACTTCTTAATGATTTTATCCTGATCTTTTTACTGTCCTGAGTTCCTGGACCCCTTCCCTTAGGATTATTATCCACTGAATTCAAATAGAAGTGTCTGGACAATGTTGATTTCAATGATTTCTTTTCTCCACTAAATAGTTACCATGTATCCTGCAAAATCTGAGCAAAAAGTACACATGTACTATGAGAGAGAAAAGAGGGGTTTTGATTTTAATGTCAGAGGTTTGTGCA
This sequence comes from Callorhinus ursinus, assembly GCF_003265705.2. Lineage (NCBI taxonomy): Eukaryota > Metazoa > Chordata > Mammalia > Carnivora > Otariidae > Callorhinus > Callorhinus ursinus. The sequence continues at coordinate 6,418,211 of NW_027397080.1, read as the reverse complement.
CTGCTGCATCTGCTTTCTTTGATGAGTTACGTATGGTGTGCTTGCCCCAGGGGACAGCGGCAGGGCAAGATCATTACCACAAAGTGGCATGGTATTTTATAAAGTTCGAACCAGGGGGCTTACTAGTTAACTCTGCTCTGGGTAAGAGTCACGACAGACTGACAGATCGTGAATTTATCTCTACTTCAAAAGACTCCATAGAGGGTACTAAACCTGTAGCCTATGTAACTGTGGTCATGGGGTCAAGCAGCTGTGTGACCATCAAAGATACATTTTGTAAGATTCAGTTACATTGTATGTGTGTGTTTATTCCTTTTTTTAGCACGAGGTAGAACTAACATCGAACTTAGAGAGAAATTCATCCTACCCGAGGGAGCATCCCAGGGAATGACGCCTTTCCGGTCGCGGGGTCGAAGGTCCAAGCCATCTTCCCGGGCTGCTTCGCCGACCCGCTCCAGCTCCAGCGCCAGCCAGAGCAACCACAGCTGCACGTCCATGCCATCTTCTCCTGCCACCCCTGCCAGTGGCCCCAAGGTAGGGACTGCCCTGGCTTGCGGCCTCCTTCCTTGGTCCCGATTTACAGGCAGTTGTTGTTGAGTGTAGCCTCTGCGCACCTCCAGCCAGGAGAGGAGCAGGAGGACCTACAGACCAAGCTCTACCTACACCAGCCTTTCCAGGCCCCAGTAGGTAACAGAACCCTTAGGATTTTACTCTGAAGGACATTTATTAAAATATGAACTCAGATCGTTAAGTCAGAAACACTTTTTGCCACATATTTTCCACCCAGTTGCTAATTTTGGAAATCCAGGCGTTAGATGCTAACGGAGAAGTCTGTCTGTTTTGATACGTTGCTTGTGAAGAATGCCATTGCCTCTCTGCCTGGTCCCTTTTATCCTGTTGAACTGATGGCCGTTTTGTTTTCTGTTTAAGATTCAGGGTCTTCTATTTATTTTTCCTGTTCCCAGTTTGCTTCCTTACTGTTCCATTTTCAATTGTCCCCGTCCTTCCCTTTGGATTTCCATTTCGCAGACTCCACTTCAGTCCTCTCGCTGTTATGACAAACCCTGGTTGGTAAACAGTAAAGCTGGCCCCCCTGGCAGGGACAGCCATTATCCTGACCTCCAGCTGCCCAGCCCCGAGGTAGAGTATGGTTTTGCTGACTAAGGACACAGTCAAGACGAGGCCCTCGCTAATGCCCAGACCTTGATCGGCTACTCTTCCTGACACGAGTCCATGCTCTTTTCCATCTCTGTGGTGCTTGCTCTCACAGCTGATTCGTCTAGTCAGGTGTTTTTCAGGGGTTTCTAACTCGGACTCACCAAACTTGGAGATAAATAAGAGATGCCTAAAACCAGATTGTTGAACAGCTTGCTAACAGTCTTGAGAATGATGTTTTTTCCCAGGGTGATAAACAGTGGTCATTCCTGGTGATCTGTTTATGGATATTATTTATAAAACTCGGGCCTCTTGGAGTCTCCAAACATGAGCTACACAGACGAGTTATGAACACTTGAAATTCAACTGTGGTGCATGTTCAGCTGTGTTCTCTCTTTGCTTAGAACAGAAGAGTGGCTGGCGTCCCCTGCCCTGAGCCACATCCCCAGGGTGATTGGTATCACCAGACTGGTCTGAGGCGTGGGTGCTGCCTACTTCAGCCAAGCCCCCTATTAGTGGATACTGCTCTGAAGCTCAGTTTTTAACTTCTGAATCTCTTGGCCTCGTCACATGGGTGTCCGAAGCCTTGATCTGATATACACACACTGGCAGTTAAGCATGTTTGAGTGCAGTCATTAAAATGCCCAAAGCATTTTTGGAAGAGCAGTGTTTCAGAAACCAGTCACGGGCCAGTGGCTTGTCTGATAGCAGGAAGATTTGCATTCTAGCTCCCGCTGGGAAATACTGGATTCTTGGGCCTCAAAGATAGCACTGACTTCAGTCATGCAAAGCTTCAGCCCGAGAAAGCGGGAAATGTTAAGAAGCCGGTGCCTGTGAATGGGCTGCTGCTTTGGGATTCATCCGCTCCAAGCTAAACCTCCAGTTCAGAAATCTTTCCGGTTCAGAATGTGATCTGGGGACCTATTGCCACCAGAACCCCAACACTCAACATGCTTATCTTGCTTTTCTTCTTCCTTAATGGCTCCAGTTTCATGAAAGTCTCAAAAAAGTTCTAAAATTTTAAATGTTTTAATTATGAAGTACAAAATACTCACAGGATTCAAATAGACCAAGCTTTTTGTTTTGTCTTAAGGTTTTACCTTTTGTTTTGTTCATTTCGAGGTTTCACCTTTCCTTACCTGTGGGTATTGTACAGGCCGCGTCCTGATGTGGACTCCCAGCCCAGGGGCTCCGGGGCTGCGGTCTGCCCGGCGGCCATGGCCATGTGCACGAGCGGTAGCTTCTGAAACTGGTGCTCTTCGTCCTGTGTGGGCCAGGAGGGTTTGTTTGTGAATGTTAATCACTTTCTGCCGCTTCTGCTTTTTCTTTCTAAATTAAAGAAATACAAGAAACACAATGAAACAGGTTGCTTTACTCTTTCCATTTATATGAACATCTTAAAGGTCCTGGAAAACAGTTTACACAATTGATTTCAAAGAAAAATTAGAACAGTGTGTTGTGGCATGAGTGGTATTTAAAATAGACTTAAAATATCCCTTCTCCAAATTAAGTCTACTACTATCTTTTAAAAAAAAGGCTAAAAAAAAAAAAAAAAAACACTCAAGTGGGAAATATTGCTCCTCCCGGTAGCAGTAATAATGTATATCTATCCAGCAGCTCTTTTTCCACTAGGAAGTGCTTCTACACATGATTTATTCATTCAGCAAGTTTTTATTGAGCCCATCCTCTGTGCCAGACAATGTTTTAGGTGCTGAGGATGTGACCGTGAACAAAACCAAGTCCCTGTTTTTGTGGAGCTTAGACTTGAATGCAGGCAAGTCCGCAAACAAGGTTAGGAATGCCAAATCCTGAACAGGGAAGAAGAGCAGGGTGGAGTATCACGTTAGTAGTGCGGCAAGACCTCTCTTGATCGGCCGTTCCAGCCACGCCACCCGAAGGGAACGAGGGAGTGAGCCACGCAGATACGGGGTGGCCCAGTGGATTGAACAAGAGGGAGTGTGGTTATCTGCATTTTTTTCCAGTGAAGAAATAGATCTTGGCTTGACTAAAGTTTCTGCACACACGCATCTAGTGAGAGTGGTTCTCCATACTAAATATTTAGGGCTAGAACCCATCTTTCAAAATTTTTAACCCCAACACTTTGACACTTGGGATTATTTGGATTTTTTTTTTTTTTGGCCATTTTTAGTGGAAATTTGTCAGTAAATTTCAAGTAGAAGTTTAGAAAACATTGTGAAATTTTAAATTGGAACATAAGACCTTTTGTGGGGTGGAATTATTAAAATACATGACCTAGGACACTTTCAAAATAAATCTTTGTTTTCCTGGACTTTTAATTTGCTTTCCAATCGATTAGATGTGAGGAGGCTTAAGTAGACCATTTAAAATTGAATTTCAGAAATTCTACCTGGTAAATACAATCTTTTAAATTTTTTTTAAGGTTATTCCATCAACAGGCAGCAAGTTGAAACGACCAACACCAACTTTTCACTCTAGTCGAACATCCCTTGCTGGTGATACTAGCAATAGCTCTTCCCCAGCCTCCACAGGTGCCAAAACAAATCGGGCAGGTAAGTACCTGCCCCCCCCCCCACCTGTCCATAGGTTTTGGGGGTGAAAGGGGGGAGTGGCCAAGCTAAGAATTGGGGACCAGCAGCCTCTGGGCAATGCCTCCCTGCTCTCCAAAGAGCAAGTAATGAGAGCAGCACTAGGTGTGATGTCCAGAGAGTCCCGCAGATTCTGTGCGGCTCTTTCCTTTCCCTTCCGCCACTGTAGCTAGCTGTAGCCCTGCCTTCTGAGAGCAGAGGCTTCCATGGCTAAAGCCAGGCCCCCTGTTCTGGATCAGGAATGACCATATTTGAGAGAATGTAGAAGGCAGGAGGGGCATCCTGAAGTGGGCCTTCCTTAGAAGGCCACTCAGTTTTGGGACTGGCAGTTTGCTAGTAATTTTTCCAACACTGTATTTATGGTAACTGCTGGCAAGTTGAGAAAGTAGGGAAAGATCACATCTGTTCACCTTTTGATGTTCCTCCTGGGAACCTAGGAATTGGCCTCATTTCTGGCCCTCTTTTCGCCCATCCCCGACCCCCACCCCCCTGGGTGCCACACGAGGTCACTTGTGCTGCTGAGAGAAGCTGGCTTCTGATCCTCAGGAGACAAGCTTCTCAAGCAGAATCACAAAGCCAGAAAAGGTTTCAGGCAACTGCCATATAGATGAGGACATAGTGGGTCCAGAAAGGCTCTGATTCGCCCCAGGGTCACACAGGCTATCAGGTGGTATTAGAGTCAGAGCCCTAACCTCTGGTCACTTGTTCTCGCCGCCCCCCCATGTTGTATCTCATTAAGTCTGCTGCTTTATTCTCCAATTCCAGACCCTAAAAAATCAGCCAGTCGCCCTGGGAGTCGGGCCGGGAGCCGGGCCGGGAGCCGGGCCAGTAGCCGGCGCGGGAGCGATGCCTCGGACTTTGACCTTTTAGAGACACAGTCCGCTTGTTCAGACACTTCGGAGAGCAGCGCTGCGGGGGGCCAGGGCAGCTCCAGGAGAGGGCTCAGCAAGCCTTCCAAAATCCCCACCATGTCCAAGAAGACCTCCACTGCCTCCCCCAGGACTCCGGGTCCCAAGCGATAACGCTGTACAAGCACCCCAAGCCTCTATCCACTTTGAAGCCTGCTCCGTACATTGGGTGTATATTTATTCTGAACAGGAGAAGTTATATTGTTAAAAGTGTAAAAGAATAATTGTGTTATGAAGCTGCCTTATTTTTTTTCTTTTTGTAAGTTACTATTTTCATGTGAATATTTATGTAGATAAAATTTGCCTCCTGGTAACCCTGTAATGGATGGGGCCCAGAAATGAAATATTTGAAAAAAACAAGTGAGAAGGTCAAGATGAGAATGTGTATTAAAAAAAAAAAAAATGCCTCTAAATAGGGTTTCTGCGCGGTGCAGGGTTGTAAACCTGCTTTATCTTTTAGGATTATTCCTAAATGCATCTTCTTTATAAACTCGACTTGCTGTCCCAGCAAGATAAATTATATTAAAAAAATAAGAATCCTGCAGTGTTTAAGGAACTTTTTTTTGTAAATCACGGACACCTCAATTAGCAAGAACTGAGGGGAGGGCACTTCTAATCGCTTTTTCCAGTGTTTTTAATGCTGTGTGATTTTAGCTGAAGAGAGGGAACCTCCTCTGGTAAAGTTTGCACATGATCAGCAAAAGGAGTTCATTGCAATACTTTGAATACTGTCTCAGTACTGGGTGTTTAAAGGACAAATAGCTGCTAGAATTCAGGGGTAAATATGTTCAGAAGACGTCAGAACATCGGGGTTTTTAAGAGTCCTGGTTTGTAACTTCCTATCCAGCCCAGCCACCAATAACTCCTGTGCTCACCGGGACCCAGGCCCTTGGCAAGGGGAGACTCCTTGGTGGCACTGTGAATTACAGATTTGTTTATCTGCATTTTTGCTATTTAAATGGTCGATCAACTTCCCACAAACTGAGGAATTCCACGAGCCTATTCTGAAAATGTGGACATAAAACAAACACTTGCTCATCCTTTAAAGGAGTTCACCAGCACACCTGTTAACAAGTCCCGTTTGCTTCCGTCTTTTTTTGTGAGTAATAAAGTCAACTGACCAAGTGACCATGAAGAGGGGCTGTCTGGGGCTCCTGTTTTTTAGCTGCTGTTCCTCTTCAGCTCCGACCATGTTGCTGTGTGATTATCTCAATTGGTTTTAATTGAGGCAGAAACTGAAGCTCTACCAATGAACTGTTTAAAAACAAGACACACTTTTGTATTAAAATTGCTTGCAGTAACAAATTTGTATTTCCTGATTTTCTTCTCAACTATTACCTTATATATAACCTGTTACCCTGGGTATGATTGTGTTTTAGGTACTTAAATGCATTATTCAAATCAAAATATCTTGGATAAATTATGGAGCTCACTAAAAGATTTTTTTTTCTTTTTATTTCATCCTTGTTAATTTTAACAAAGCAACGAAGAAATAATCCAGCTATTAATATAAATCTGTAGGGAATCTGCTCCACTTAGCTGATTACGCAAATAATAATATGTAAGAAAATTTCTGTACTAGAAATCACAAAGATCCCGGGTTTGAGAGGATGAGGCCAATTTGCCACAGAAGGCTGAAATCTCTGGTTAAATGATAGAATTTCAACACTGGAAGCAAAACTGGTCATCAAATCCAGCTCCTTTCTTTTCCAGATGGAGACACTGGAATGGGAAAGTGGGAGAGAGGGTTATTTGCCTGAGATCACAGAATTAATAAGTGGCAAAAATGGACCTTGAATCAAATCATTGATTCTCTATTTAAGCCTGGCATTTCTATTTCCTCCAGCCCCTAGTTGGCTTTATAATAATTAGAAATCAAATATTAAGTAATTCTAACAGGAATTAGGCAAGGAAATAACTTGAGAGGTAGGAAAGAGGGGTTTAAACTCAGGCCACCTGAGTTTCTGATCACTAAGCCATACAGACTCATCTGATCAGGAATTGAGTGAGATGGATACATGTTTGCCACAGCAGTTTGATAGAATTTTTAAGATTTTATTTGACAGTACAAGTAGGGGGAGGGATAAGCAGACTCCCCGGTGAGCAAGGAGCCTGGCACAGGGTTCCAACCCAGGACCCTGGGATCATGACTTGAGCCGAAGGCAGCCACTTAACCGACTGAGCCACCCAGGCACTCCTGCCACAGCTGTTTGAACCCAAATATCCAGATTAAAAGAAATCCAGCCTGATGGATTCTAAAGTGCTTACTCTATTCCCCCTAGAATTAAGTAACTTCAAGCTGCCAGAACTGTGCAGGATAGTGTTTTCACCCAAATTTGCTTCTCTAGGCTTCCTGGCAGCAGAAGCATACTTAAAACAGCCTGACTTCGGGCGCCTGGGTGGCTCGGTTGGGCAACTGCCTTCGGCTCGGGTCATGATCCCGGGGCATGATCCCGGAGTCCCGGGATCGGGTCCCTCATCGGGCTCCCTGCTCGACGGGGAGTCTGCTTCTCCCTTTGACTCTCCCCCCTCTCATGCTCTCTCTCTCTCATTCTCGCTGTCAAATAAATAAATAAATAAAATCTTAAAAAAAAAAAAAAAGATAAACTCTTAAAAAAAAAAAAAGCCTGACTTCCATCCTTTCAGATTCTGGACTGTGATCACTTTTTTTTTTTAACCAAGTAATTCAGGTTTTCCCTTAGTCTTTGCAACAAAGCTCAGCTAGTGGTGGAATCTGCACAAAGTGTATTTCCGTTCAACAAACACCTACATGCAAGGCCATATAGAGAATATAGGGATGCCAGGATAAAAGCTTAAAATTACAGTTCTGGGATACCAGTGCTAAATGGGATAACAAATTTGGTGTCTGCTGGGTAGAGAGGCAGGAGTCCCTGGGGTTTTGAATGATAAAGCAACAACAGCTAACATAGTAATACTGACTACTTGCCATAGGCCAGTCACTGTGCTAAGTACTCAATCTACAACCCCACCGTTGTGACCCCATTCACAGGTAAGCAACAGCCTGAGAGGTTCAGAAACTGCCCAAGGTCACAGCGCACCAGGTGGCTGGGGAAAGCCCTTGTTTGACACTACTTTCTCCAAGAGACCTTCCCCACCTCAGTTCCCTTCCAGTTCCTGAGTTCTAGGACTCCACTCACATCCCCACCCCCACGTCCCAGCTCCTTGTCCTCTGCCCTTCCAGAAGGGAAGGCGCTTTGCCAGCCCTCGGGTTCGGAGCCCAGCTTCGGTTCTGCCTTCTGTACAGACTGTTCGCTTGACTATCACCCCTGTTGGGGGTCCAGGCCACGAGGGGGCAGGGACTGGTCGGCTTCATTCCTGGCTCAGGGCAGAGGATGGAGCGGCCCATGCTGATTGCTGTTGAACTGAGTTGTGGGCTGACATCCTTTGGAATGGCTAAAACCTGATGTTTAGGTTTATGGGAATGTGAGGCCCCTTGTTTAAAGAACACAGCTATCTCTGCTCACCCTAAATGGAGATAAATGATTTCTGCTCTAAGAATCAGCCCGCACTGGGCTGCTTACAGTCTAGCTGGAAGCCCAGTGTTGTACAATACACAACCTGAGGATTACAGGCAGGACCTGAGGCTCCAGATGATGTGGTGTGGACTCCAAGGGGAGTACAGAGGGATGCCCAGAGAAGGACAGTGAAGAGGACAGGAGATTGAGGCCCTGAACAAGCCTGACACGGGGATGCCCCCTTGACTCTGCCCCTGCCTCTCTATGCAGTCACCAAGCCTGGGGGATGCAGCCTCCTCGACTGCTTTCTCGTCCACCCTCCACCCTGTCACCAAAAAGGATCATGGTCATTGTCCACCCGCCCTCATTACTGTACCTGCCTCCCAACTGTGGGCCCTGACTCTAATCTTCGTCCCTCCAGTCTGTATTCGCCCCTGCAGCAGACTCTGTCTCAGGCATTTTCAGTGGCTAAGCTGCAACATCTTTAAGGGGCTTATAAACAGTGTAGAAATTCACCCGTTGGGTAAAAGGCAGACTAAGCATGGGCCTAAGACACCAACAAATGATTGTTTCTTGTTTATTATTTTATGTACAGTAGGCTCCACACCCAATATGGGGCTTGAACTCAGGACCTAAGATTGAGTCAAATGCTCTACTGACTGAGCCAGCCAGGTGCCCCAAAAAATGACTATTTAGATTTAAAATTTGATATAAAAGTTCTGATTTTTTTTGTTTGTTTTAAACATTTATTTGCTTGAGAGAGAGTGAGCGAGAAAGAGAGAGCAAGCATGAGCAGGGGTAGAGGCAGAGGGAAGGGGAGAAGCAGACTCTCCCACTGAGCAAGGAGCCTGACTCCTGGATAGATCCCAGGACCCTGGAATCACGACCTGAGCCAAAGGCAGACGCTTAATGAACTGAGCCACCCAGGCACCCCAAAGTTCTGATATTTTTAAAAGATTTTTTTAAAGATTTTATTTATTTGACAGAGACACAGCGAGAGAGGGAACAGAAGCAGGGGGAGTGGGAGAGGGAGAAGCAGGCTTCCCGCAGAGCAGGGAGCCCCATGCGGGGCTCGATCCCAGGACCCTGGGATCAGGAACTGAGCCGAAAGCGGACACTTAACAACTGACCCACCCAGGTGCCCCTAAAAGACATTTTTTTTTTGAAACTCACAAGCCGAGATCAAGAGTCCCACGCTCTACCAACTGAGACAGCTAAACACTCCAGTTTTGATACTTTTTAAAAGTTTGAAGTGATCATGGAGAATTCTTAGTTTTGGAGGACATCTTAATTTATTTTGAAGTTTAATAGTGAATCCACACTGGGGCCCCATAACCATCTGTTGTCCAGGGCCCTCATCTAGTCTTCCTGCAAGGTCCTTTGGGTTCATCTTTTGCCAGGCCCTCAGCCTCACTTTCACCCGGGGCCATTGCCTCCCAAGCTCTCCAGGTTCCACTGAACAGCTCACCTGCCCAAGCCTAGCTCCACTGTTGTGCGACAGGGGAAGTCCCTTAACCTCTGCGTGCCTCAGTTTCCTCGTCTGTTAAAAGAAGGGGTTGAAATGGCGTCTACCCTGTATGTGCGAGCATTAAAGCGGTGATGCAGGGCACACATGGCACATGCTAAGTGCGGAGTGGTACCTGCACTACGCTCCCTGGAGTCGCACGACACCAGCAGTTTCCTCTGCCTGGCACGCTCTTCTCCCACTGACCTTTCCTGTCATCCCAGGCCCATTCCTTCCAGCCTTCCGAGCTCAGTCTAGGTGTCACTTCCTCCCAGCGCAGCGCCTGAGCCATAAATGAATAAATGCAACGAGAGGGCGCCCAGGAAGAGCAGAGTGTGCGGAAGGGGGCTGAGTCAATGGAGGGGTTTCCGTGCAGAGCCTTCTCTTGCAAGCCCTTGGGGTTCCTGACAATTAAGATGCACAAAGGGAGCTTCCCGGGCGCTCCGGAAGGGCCGCAGAGCTCCTTGGCCCGGCTGGAGGCGGGTGCGCGTCTCCCGTGCGCGGCGGGATCAGCACCGGGGGCCGCAGGGCTCACAGCGAGAGCTTGCGGTGACGATGCGGTCACGGGAACATCGCGCAGTGTGGGGAGCCCGTCTGGGGCGCGGGCCGGGAGCACACGGGAGCCAGGTGTGTGGGCGCCCGGGAGCAAAGACTGAGCAGGTGTCGAGGAAGGAGAAGACCCCAACAGCGCGTGCAAGGGGACAGCGGGGAAGGCGCCGGGTGGCCA
>NW_027397080.1:6381574-6392874 GCF_003265705.2 Callorhinus ursinus | reverse complement strand
GGGCCCGCGCGAGCGCCGCGACATGCAGCGCGAGATCCTGGCGGTGCTGGGGCTGCCCGGGCGGCCCCGGCCCCGCCCCCGCGCGCCGCCCGCCGCCGCCCGGCTGCCCGCGTCGGCGCCGCTCTTCATGCTGGACCTGTACCACGCCATGGCCGACGACGACGACGAGGACGGCGGCCCCCCGGAGCGGCCCCCGGGCCGCGCCGACCTGGTCATGAGCTTCGTCAACATGGGTGAGTGCGGCCGCCGGGTGGGCGTCCGGGGCCCCGGTGACCGTGCGGCCTCCGCGTGGACGCGCGGGTGCGGACGGGGCCCCGGGACCCAGCACGGGCGACAGGGGCCGGTGCACCAACTTGGCCTGTGTGCGCCGCTGCCGCGAACAGGTGCCCCCTGGTCGTGGCCACGCCCCCACAGAGGGTGGGAAGTGTGGGGCTCAGGGCCACCAAGTCCAAGGACTGTGGGCCTCGTGGGTTGGGGGACCGGCAGGGGCAGAGGCGCGAATGTGAGTCGCAGGGATGTGCGCATTCGTCCCGCTCCCGAACACACCCAAGGGTAGGAATCATCATCTCCTGTCGGGTGGACCGGGCAGTGCCAGGAAGACCGTCTGGTCCTGGGGAGACAGATGAGTAAACAGGCCGGGATGCTGTCACAGTGATAAGGGCGGTACTGGAGAGAGGGACAAAGTTCAGTGTGGAAAGCCCCGGTCACATCATCAAAGTGACCGGAGCTGAGAACCCAGGTGTCGTGAGTGCACAGCTGCCTGTTCCCTGGCCAGAGCCCCAGCTCCTGTAGGTGAGGGTGTGGCTGTCAGGGCAGCGGGCGGGGCAGGAGTACACTCTGAGCTCAGTGGGGCAGTCCCTGATCTTGTCACCCTGGGCCTAGCACCTGGGACATGGCTGGCATGCAGTGAGTGTCCAGACCGGTGGAAGGACCCAGTAGGCCCCTTGGACCCTCGTCGTTCTTCCACACAAAGCCCAGCCTTTCCTTTCTGCGGAATTTTTTTCTCCAAGTCGTGGAGCCATTTGTGGTTAGAGTACTCAAAGATGTCTTTCCCATTACTAAATGCTCTTTAATCTACAGTCGTGAACGTCCCCTATCTGCTTTGCTTTCTGTCTGTGGCCAGTGAGGGCCAGGGGTCTGGGCTGGAGCAGACACCAGACTGGATCTGGGGATTCAAGGACTGCAGCTCAGGCTGAGGTGGGGACAGGACCCTTGCCAAGGCCACCAGCATCCCTTCACCTACAGTCTTACCCCTCCGCACAACCCTGGGAACAGAAATGATACTCATCCCCATCTCCCAGATGAGGACGGTGAAGCTCAGAGAGGCAATGTCATGCCCAGGATAGCACAGCCTCTCCCTAGCCCAACAGGACAGGCTCAGGTTGTTTGGCCCTACATCCAGTCCTCAAGGAGGCGGTATTGCTACTGTCAGGAGGGCCGGCTTTCAGGGTGGAGAGAGCTTCCAGAGGGGTTTAGGCAGAGAAACCCAGGGGATGGAGCAGCAGCAGGTTTTGTGGGGTTTTCAGCCATTTGCTTCCTCTACTAGGGCAGGCAGAGTGGACAGCCAAGGAGACCTCTGTCCCCCACACCCCAGAGCTGGTGGGTGGCTGAGGTGGGGTGTGAGCAGCAGGAAGTGGCTGTTAACCTCTGCTGAGAGCCAGGTCCCAGGCACAGGACTTGGTCAGTGGGTTCTGAATGCCACCTTCCAGGTTAAGGGCAGGGTGGAGACTCAGGACAAAAGAGACCACGTGTGGAACTGAGGCTAGAGCCCTGTCCTCAGGACAAGCTGACCTGGGGCTCAGAACCAAGAGGGGTTGTGGACACAGTCATCCTGAGAATGTCCCTAAGGGCAACATCCATTAGAGTGAGTCACTGCCCAGCCAATGTCCTGCTTCCCCAGTATCACCTTGGTCAAGGCATGCACAGCCTTGGTAGGAGCTATTGTGAATCCAGCAGCACCCTTAGCTCAGACAAGTCTGATTTCTCTCCTGCCTCTGCTGTGTGACCTTAGGCAAGTCCCTTGCCGTCTTGGAGTCACAGATCCTTCCTTCTAAAATGGGGCTCGTAGAGATCAATACATCGTCAAGGTTATTGTGTCATTGGTTGATAGATGGGAGGAGCAGAAAGTCAGCCTTCTTGTAGGTGCACCTGGCCTGGTCCCTGCTGACCCCAGTCCCTCCCAGCTGCTGCCCAGCCTTGGCTGGGTGTGTTGGGAATGTCCCACACTTCTTATGTACAACCCAGAAACAGATTTTAGAAGCAAACCAAAAGATGTCTATATCAATTTCTATTATTTATTTATTTTTAATTTTTTAAAAAGATTTTATTTATTTGTCAGAGAGAGAGAGTGAGCACAAGCGGGGCAAACAGCAGGCAGAGGGAGAAGCAGACTCCCCACTGAGCAGGGAGCCCGATGTGGGACTCGATCCTAGGACCCGGGGATCATGACCTGAGCCAAAGGCAGCCGCTTAACCAACTGAGCCACCCAGGCGTCCCTATATCTATTTTTAGAATAAAAACTAGCACTTGAAGTTCTGTAGCCTGGAGAGTCTTTGTTTCATCCATCTAGTAACGTGTGAGCTCTTTTACCAGCCCCCTTTTCATGGGCTCAGAGAGGTTAAATGGCCAGCCCAGGGCCACACAGCACATCCACGACGTCATCCAGGGCCTGTGGATTCCAGATGCCAGCTTCTTCCCACGCTGTCTGTGCGTGTTTCATTAAGATCTAAGGCCTCGGACGCTGTGGGCTTAACAAGCAGATCTTTGTTCAGCGGAAGCCCTGTCTGTGGGCGGGCCCAGCCAGCTGTCAGAAGGGCCTTCTTTATTCTGATGTGCTAATTGCACTAGTAGAACTCTTTCAGTTTGAGTGGTTTTAACTGGTAATTACCTAGGCTGTGGGGGCGGGTCGAACCCCTTCGGGTTAGGCACCTAGCAGGATTCTTTGCTTGTTTGGAGGCCCAGGCCCTTGAACCACCACGAGTCTAATGGTAGAGTCGCTGTGCTATCTGCACCCACGCTCCAGCTCCGGTACCTGTGTCTCCAGTTCCACCTCTCCTACTGGCCCCATCTGGCTCCCGAGAAGCCAGACCTGGTACCTGCTAGGTCCCTGACCACCCACGGCAGCCTGTGGGACCCAGAGCCCACGGGCCTGTCACAGGTCTCCGGCCTGTGGGTCAGGCCTCTGTGCCCAAGCAGATGCTTAAGGAAGCCCGTGTCATGGCTGACGGTGTCTCTGTACGGAGGCCAGGGCTGTGGTCAGAGCTGGGACCCCTGCCTGGCCTGTCAGTCTCAGACTGTACACTCTTGGCTCCCCTTGGTCAGGACACGAGAATGGGGGCCGGTACCCATGTGGAGCAGACGCGGTCCATCCTGGGTGTTCCTGTGCTCAGGGAGAGGAGAGCCCTGAGCTGGGAGGCAACACTCACGTTCTTATACCGCCTGGACCCGCCACGGATTCCTTCCTGTCCCGAGTCACCTCCCTTCCCTCCGTGGGCCTCTGTTTTCTCGTCCAGTTCACAGTGACGTATCAGAAAATGAGGGGCCTCCCAGCCCTGACCCCGTGGCCCTGTGTTGGGGACAGCTCCTCACAGCACCACCCCCTGCCCTGGGCTGGAGCGTGGGTCTGACTGGCTGTACCTCGGGCACCTCGGGCCGGTCCAGCCGGTGGTGAGGGAGGAATGAGGCAGGAATGGCCAGCTCTGCATGTTCCTCCTGGTCCTTCTCCACCTTGAGTCAGAGGGACAGCAGGTGCCGTGTTCCCGGTTGAGAAACGGAGGCACAAACAGCCCTGCAGGCAGAGGTCTAGCCAGAAATGCACAGAGCCGTCTTCACTGTTGTCCCGACCCTTCTCTGACCAGACTTACTCCTGAGCCTCGGGCAGCCGAGGACGGGGCTGTTGAGCTGACGTGTTGGACTGGGGAGCGGCAGGGCTTAGTGGAAATGAGGGACCTGGTGCACGTCCTCCTCAGCCCCGTGACCTTGAAGGGGCAATGCTTGGTCTCCATGACCCCAGGGTCCCTTTCTTTCATTCTTTTTTTTTTCTCTATTTAAAAAAAATTTGTTTTTAAAGAATTTATTTGTCAGAGAGAGTGAGCGAGCACAAGCAGGGAGAGCAGCCGGCAGAGCCGGCAGAGGGAGAAGCAGCCTCCCCGCTGAGCAAGGAGCTGAAGGGCTCCATCCCAGGACCCTGGGATCATGACCTGAGCCGAAGGCAGACGCTCAATGGACTGAGCCACCCAGGTTTCCCTCTTTGGTTCTCTACTCGGGAATTCTTTCATTTTTCATGAATTCGCTCAACAAATAGTCGTGTGGTAGCCACTCCGTGCCAGGCACAGTTCTAGTTACTGGGATGTGCCAGTGAGCCTAACCAAGTCCTCCTCGTGGAACCACCCTTCTGGGGGGAGCAAACAGTAAATGGATAAGCCACAGAGATGGTTGTCGAGTGGTCTAGACGGTGACACCCCCTATCTGGAAGCCAGGAGCGGAAGGACAAGGGGAGGGCAGAGCGGACCTGGGTGGGGGGTTCTGACCTGGGACTCAGACAGAATCTGCATCTTGATGCCGCCGCCTGCTGTGAGTGTGATCCGGGCCTTCCAGGCCACCTCCAGGAGCCACAGTTTCTTCCTCTGTAAAGTGGAGGCACTCAGGGTACCCACCCAGCGGGACTGTTCAGGGACCATGTGAGATGGTTCCTGGTGAGGATCACGTGCCCAGAACCTCCAGGTCTGTGCCTTCGTCTGCATCACAGTTATGGTCACATCTATGTTTTGAGAAGAGGAGAGTGAAGCTCAGAGAAGTTAGGTGATTTTCCCAAGGCCACCCAGCAGGTCTGCTCCCTGTCTCCTCTGCTCTTCTGTATAGAAGCTGCCTCTCCACCCAGGTGGGGGCCTGGCCCATCATTAGGTGCATTAAGTGTTGCTGAATTGGACTGTCTTGACTGTATGTTGTAAACTGAGAATCTCATTTTAAAAATATCTTTATTTGGGGATTTTATAGAACTCATGAATGTTCATTGTAAAAGATTCATACCATATAGATTCATTGTAGAATTTCATTATAGAAAATCAGACCATATGTTCAGAAACATAATATGGAAGCCCCTTGTAATCCTCTCTCCATTTCAGAGAAAACCAGCATTTTAATCCTTTAGTGTAGTTTCCCCAGCCAGCCCTGACATTTTATCAGTACAGATACTAATATTTTATTATTATTGTTATTTTTAAAAAATATTTTATTTATTTATTTGACATAGACACAGCGAGAGAGGGAACACAAGCAGGGAGAGTGGGAGAAGGAGAAGCAGAGCAGGGAGCCCGATGCGGGGCTCGATCCCAGGACCCTGGGATCACGACCTGAACCGAAGGCAGACGCTTAACAACTGAGCCACCCAGGCGACCTTATAATATTTTTTTTGCAAAATGGGACATAAATGCCCACTGTCTTGCTACTTCATTTTTCATTTAACAGTAAATCCTTTGTCCATCTTAAAATCTATTAATGTGACCATATGCCCAAAGGTGGCATCTCTTAATAAAAATTAATTTAGCTTTTTGATGTATAATTGACATATAAAATTATTAGATATCTACAGTGTACTATGTGGTGACCTGATACATATAGGCATTGTTACAGGATTCTCCCCAGCTAGTTAATTACCACATCCATCACCTCAGATTTCAATTATGCACTACTGTGTTATCAACTCTAGTCCTTATATTTTACATTAGGTCCTCAGACCTTATTCTTCTTATAGCTGAAAGTTTGTACCCTTTTACCAATCTCTTGCTATATCCCCCACTCCCCAGCCCCTGGCACCTATGGCACCTACTTTTCTACTCTCTATCTCTATGATTCTGACTTTTTTTTTTTTTAAGATTTCACTTAGCATAGCGTGATTTCACTATGCAGTATTTGTCATTCTCTGGCTTATTTCACTTTGCATAATGCCCTCAAAGTCCAGCCTGTGTTGTCACAAATGACACAGTTGCCTTCTTTTTCATGACTGAATAATACTCCATCATATGTACATACTGCATCTTTTTTGTCCATGTATCTGTTGATGGACACTTAGGTTGTTTCCATCTTGTGGCTGTTGTGAATAATGTGCAGTGAACATGGGAGTGCAGAGATCTCTTCGGGATCCTGTTTTTATCTCCTTTGGATCTATTCTCAGAAGTATGCTTACTGGATCATAGTTTCTAGTTTTTCAAGGAACCTCCATAATGATTTCCACAGTGGCAGTACCAATTTACATTCTTACCAACAGTGGATAAGTGTTCCCTTTTCTCCGCATCCTCACCAACACTTGTTATCTCTTGTCTTCTTGATGATAGCCATTCTAACAGGTGTGAGGTATAGCTTATTGTGGATTTGATTTGCATGTCTCTGATGATGAGTGATGTTGAGCACCTTTTCATCTGTCTGTTGGCCATTTGTATGTCTTCTTTGGAAGAATGTCTGTTAAGTTCCTCTGCCTATTTTAAAAAAATTATTTATTTGACAGAGAGCGAGAGAGAGAGCACAAGCAGGGGGAGTGGCAGGCAGAGGGCAAGGGAGAAGCAGGCTCCCCACCAAGTAGGGAGCCATACGTGGGGCTCCATCCCCTGGGGGTGGTAGTAGGATCATGACCTGAGCCAAAGGCAGTTGCTTAACTGACTGAGCCACCCAGGCGCCCCTCTCTGCCCATTTTAAATTGGATTTTTTTTTTTTTTTGCTATTGAGTTGTATGAGTTCCTTATCTATTTTGGATATTAGCTCCTTATCAGATACGTGGTTTGCAAATATTGTCTTTCATTTCACAGGTCACTTTTGCATTTTGTTGGTTTTCAAAGGTTTCTCTTTCCAAGAGTTGAAGGTGGTTCCCCTTTCTCTAAAACCCTGTCGGTCCACCAGGATGGTGTCCCCTGTGAATCCCTGATAACTGCCTCCTTCCCCACATCCATCTCCTCAGTGTTTTCTTACCCTTCAGGGGCAAATGACTACTACCACCCCCAGCCAGCAGGGGAGGAAATGGAGTCTCAGGGAGTATAAGTGACCAGCCCCATTCCTGGGTCCCCAGATTCACAGGGGCAGATGTGAAAAGTGGATCACAGCAGTGAGGAGGCTCGGCCCTGCAGCTGGGAGGCCAGAGTGGTGGGTCACTTTGGAGGAGGACACACCGGGTTTCAATCCTGGGCTGCCACTCGAGAGCTGTGAGATGTCGAACAGGTTACTAAGAGTCCCCACAGCTCAGTTTCCTCACCTTTAACATCGGGATAATGTACCTGTGTTGTAGTGCAACACTTAAATAGGTTAAGTCATTTAAACACTTAGCAGATGCCTGGCAGTGCTCAGTAAGAGCGGCCAGCCTTACGCGGGAAGGGTCTGCCATGTTGATCCGCACCCTCCCTGCCCAGCCTGACCACCGACTTCGGGCCCTGCAGCTGAGTGGGAAGGAGTACCGTTTCAGGATCAGGCTGCCTGGGTTCAGATCTCCATTCTGCCGCTTGCTGTTTGTAGTGGCTGCTATGGTGTTCCCCACGTCTTCTCTTCAGGAGTGAGCCGCCTGGAGGGTGGGCTGCTGACCGCCGAGCCCTTCTCTAGGTGCCCATCAGCTAGTGCACAGGAGCTGCTTCTGCCAGGTTAGCCACACTCCTTGGCAGCACCCCACATTTAACAACTGGTTTATGGGGGTATAAACGTCCAGCCCTCTCGTCTCAAGGAGGGACAGCTCTGAACGGCCCCCGGCCCCAGAGCTCCCCCTGCAGGCGGAGTGGGCTGAGGCCTTTGTGGGGTGCAGCACTGTTCAGCTGCACTCGGTCCCGCTCCCTCCATTCCCTACAGAGAGAAGTCCCCACCAAACCTCCAGACTCAGAGACTTGCTCAGGAAGCCTGACCTCAGATACTGTTTATATGATTTTTGTGTAAATTATGTAATGCTCTGTGCCTTGGTTTCCTCATCTGTAAAATGGGAGAGATAATAGTTCCTGTCTCATAGGATTGCTGTAGTAAATGACTGCTAAAGCAGTGCCTGGTAAATACTCCATAAATGTTAGTTTTGTCTGTTTTTAGCCCAAGGCCAGCTAGTTAGTAACAAGACCAGAAGTAAAACCCGGTAATTTCCTTCAGCTGCTGGCTCTGTGCCCTGAGTGGCGGCCTTTTATTCTAAGCAGCCAAGGGCTCTGGATACAGTAGGGGTTCTGGGGAAGCCGAAGACCACAAGACCTGGGTATGGAGAAAGGTGGATTGCTGGGTCTGTGGCCATTCCTTAACAAACACTACTAGGAACCCACTGTGTGCTGTTCCCCTTCCTGGTTATCTCGGGGCCTATTCCAAAGTACAGCCCCAGCCCAAGTTCTGCTCGTTATGGGAAAGATAGGCCCAACTCTGAGAACTCAGTGTAAATTATAGCAAAACAGGAGGAATGGCCACTCACCCACTTGACAAACAGGAGGAGGGTGGTTCACTATAGCAGAAGACAGACGGGGTCTTCCTCTCATTTTGTGGGAGACAGACAAGGCCAGAAGAAGAGGAGGAAGGGGCTCCTGGATGGAGGACTGAGAAGCCTTGGCAGGAGGTAGTATTCATGCTGGACCTTGAAGAAGGGTAGAATTTGGTCAGAAGGAGGTGAGAGGAGATGTGTAGGTGGAGGGGAGGCACGAAGGTGATAAAGCTCTCGGCGTGCCTTGGAACTCCGGTGCCTCAAGTGAAAGTCCACTCAAGACACTTTCCCTGCTCTGATTCCTTCTGTGTGTCCCTTCATGCCGGCATTCAAGTTCCTCGAGTCTCGTACTCCATGTCCAGTGTTCGAGTTCAGCTGAACCACATGGTGTTCCCTTGACATGTCCCCAGCGTGGTGAGGCTGTGAATGAGGGGAAAATACACACTTTGGAGTCAGACATACCTAGACTCTCATCCCACCTTGGGTGCTCCTGTGAACTCATGGAAATCAGTTACCTTCCCTGATCATCCGTGTTTTCATCTATAAAATGGGGTGAATAAGGCCTCCTCCACTGAGTTGTTGTGTCCTCCGGCCTGGTTCTCAGTGACCCTGCCTCCTGGTATTCATGCCCTTGTGTAGGTCCCTTCCACACTGTGCCAGTGCTGTTCTGTGTGACCAATAGAACATGACAGTAGTGATGGTATGTCACTTCTGAGATTAGGTTATAAAAGACTGCAGCTTCCATTTTGGGTCCTACACCCCGCCACTCTCCACACTCCTGCCAGACTGCTGATTCTGGGGGAAGTCATGCTGTGAATGCCATGAGCTATCCCAGGGAGGGGCCGACATAGTGAGGAACAGAAGCCTGCCACCAACAGCCACATAATTGAGCTTAGAAGTAGATTTGTTCATCCCAGCCAGCAACTTGACTCTCACCTCATGAGCGACCCTGAGCCATACCCACCCGCTGAGTGCCTAGATTTGTGAGCCTTAGAAATATGTGAAATAATAAATGTTTCTTGTTCTAAGCTGCTACATTGGGGTTACTGTGTTACAAATAGCAATAGATGACTAATAGAGTTAGGTAAGCATTAATAAATGGCGTATGTAACATGCCTAGTATGATGCCTGACACAGTTCGGTGCTTAAAAAATGGGAGCTGGCCCATTATTTCCCACCCCTGTACCTTTGCCTCAAATACTCTCTTCCATTTCTGCTTGTCAAAATTCTCCCACCACTCTCAAATATATTTTCTAGAAAAGTGTTCTCTGACCCCTTCTCCCCATGGCACCCTCCATGATTAGAACCCTCATCCCCCATCCTATGTATTTCTCTTAGGATTTGAGTCACCTTCTGCCTGCCTCATTCAGAGCCATGTCTTGCCCCTCTTTCTCCTGCTCCCCGAGAAACCATGAACAACCTGCGAACAGGGGCCAGATCTGACTCTTCATGGCATCCCCCCTCCCACCGAGCATCCCAGGCCCTGTGTGGCAGGTGCACAGGGCAGACCAGCAAAGTGAAGGGAGGAGGAACACAGCGGGGAGGCAGGGGCTGAGAGCAGGGGCGGGGGCCTGGGCCTGGTCAGCTGGGGCAGAGCAGGGCCTGCCCTCCCTGTCTTTGTGGAGGCCCACCATGGGTGGGCATCTCCCTGGAGGCTTCCCTGGGACCTCCAGTCCTCCCAGGGCCCTGCCTGGAGGAAGGTGGCTTCAGCAGGCATTCTGAAGGGGGGGCATTGATAGGAGAACCTCATTAACAGGTGACC
Source organism: Callorhinus ursinus (assembly GCF_003265705.2). Taxonomy (NCBI): domain Eukaryota; kingdom Metazoa; phylum Chordata; class Mammalia; order Carnivora; family Otariidae; genus Callorhinus; species Callorhinus ursinus. The sequence continues at coordinate 6,382,693 of NW_027397080.1, read as the reverse complement.
CCCCATCCCAATATCGCCACCTAGAGGGAATCTAGGGCCACTCATGTCACATCATCAAGTCTGAAGGTCCACTGAAAGGGCCCTAACCTGACACGTGACCCCTGGCAAGTCTTGGCCCCTCTGAGCCTCAGTTTCCCCATCTATTCAGGTTTGCCCTGAAGGCCTTTCTGCTCTGACCAAAGAATGTGCCCACCCCTGCCCACTGATGGGGGCTCCTCCAGTGCTGAGGCCCAGGACAGGGAGGTACACCCAATCCACCTCCTCATGGGAACCCATTCCCCACGGGAGAGAGGGATGTGTCACTGTGACCACATCTTTCTGGAAAACTCCCACCGTTCAGTTCTTTCCCCGGATTTGCACTGAGGAATCATATCCTTGCTCAATCTCCTTGGATCTATTTTTGGCCTTGACCGACTTGATGTGGTGGAGTGTGCGGGTGTTCCCTTTTAATTTGGGGTCTAAAGCCATCTGAGGCCTGGGCCGGCAATCATGAGTGCAGAGCCATTTATGGAAGCAGCTCTTGAAAAAAGTCAGTAATGAAAACTGACTAAAAATACCTTAGAAATGAAGCCTTGGCCTCCTCTGGGCAGCACTGAGATTTCTGGGTGGGAGGAAGAAGCCCTTCAGATGCAGAATTGGTAGGTGATTGTTTTTGCAGTTCCTCCCTGGGCACGCACCAGCCACGGAGACCTGGGTCTTGCTTTAGGTCTGAAGGGGGCCCCTCTTCCTTGTCACTAGCAGGACTAGCGAGATGGGACCAGTGCCTCTGCCTCTGGGATGCTGGGGAGCCTGCCCTCCACCTCAGCAGCCTGGCCGTGAAAGGGGGCCAGTCCCACAGCAAAGTGAAAATGTGAGGGCTTCTGGTGGAGACCCGCTGTGCTGTGGAAGCCATTCCCAGACCAGCAGGCTGCCCCACTGTCCTGGGGAGCTTGGGAAGAACGTGCAGACACATCCCCTCTCTGGGTGCCCAGAACAAAAGGAGCTCAACGACAGTCCACTGAGAGCCTCCCGCTTCCACCCCTCATGGTGCGGTCCTGCCCTCAGTTGCTCACCATCCAGAGGGGCACACGAACCAGAGATGGGGACCCCCTGGGACAGGAGAAGGGAGAGGCCAGCAGG